>NC_051402.1:36051424-36055525 GCF_015228065.2 Penaeus monodon | reverse complement strand
TGGGGTTTGGTTTTTGGGGTGGGGGGGGGTTTTTGTGTGTGTGTGTGTGTGTGTGTGTTGTGGGGTGTGGTGTGTTTGTGTGTGTGTGTTGTTGGTGTGTGGTACGTGATTTTTTGTTTGTTCTATTTTAGAGTGTGGCATAATATGAATTGTAGTTCTGGTAATTATAAACAGCAATGGCAGCGATGATAGGAGTGATTATAACGTAGTGATGAGGATAAGGACAATGATAATAAAGTAACGAAAATTATAATACGGAGGCTAATACGCAGAAACCATAAACGAAACTGCATTGTAGGAGGTGACGCGCCAGCACAAGGGATGGTCGCTGGACTGCGTCATTCTGCAGAATCTAGTAACACGTTTTAACCGCGAGGACATACACGAACCACCTCCCGAAGGCGTGTATGTCTACGGCCTGTTCTTGGAGGGCGCGTCTTGGGACCGAAAACAAGGGAAACTTATGGAATCGAGAGCAAAGGTGAGATTCTGGCTTCATGGTTTTATATTTGTTGATTTGTTTGGTGTTATTTTGTGTATATATATTTTTTTCTTTTCTTTCTTTTCTCTTTTTTAATATCACTGAAGTTGTTGGTATTACTCATATTTATTAATTCCATTTTGATTTTCGGTGTTCTGTCTTAACTCAAATATGCATGAGATCACATTCGAGAAGGACTTGTGAAACCGAGAGCAAAAGTTAGTCTCATTTTGCTTTGAGACTTTTTGTTTCATTATTTCTCAGAATTAGTTGATGATGATAATAATAATGAAGTCTACCTTTGTCTTTTAATGACTAGATAAACACAAGATCATATCATATATAGATCATATACATTTAGTGCCTTCTTTCCCTACTACTTTCTCCATTGCAGGTACTGTATGAACCAATGCCAGTGATCTACTTATACGCCGTTAATACCACAAGCGGAAAGGATCCGAATCTCTATGAATGCCCCATATACAGGAAACCACAACGCACTGACGCCACTTACATAGGATCAATAGACTTGGAGACCGTGGACTTCCCTCCTTCTCACTGGACTCTCAGAGGCGTGGCCTTGCTCTGTGATATCAAATAAATACTTTTTTTTTTATAAACATGTTCAGTGCTTATTATGTCCGTCCATCTGAATGAAAATAAGAATTGCGAGTTGGAGTGATGTGTGTGTAATTCCGAATTGATTGTTATTTTCTAAGAATAGAATGATAAGGAACGTATTTAAACGTCTTAACACCATGAGTATTTAATTTCGTCGTATACATAGGTATTGAACTTACCTACTTTTATTCATATTCTATTAGATATCAATGTACTTACTGTATTTCAATAGGCTTCTTGTAATATGGAATAATATAAAATTTTCTATCAAAGTAGATATCAGACATTATAGATTGTGTGTCCATTCTGCTAAATACTTGATGATAATTTTGTGTCATGCGTTCGAGTGAACTATCTGTTTTGAACAGATAGTCAGATAAACCATCCTGTAACATCACCACTACATTCGGCTATTAAGAGAAAAACTGACAGAATTCCAGGTAAACTACAAGCTTTGGAATGTCAGTTAAATCAAATTAAAGTAAGCACTGCCTGTCAGCTCCAGAGTAAGTTATTTGCTCGTGGTTTGCCAATAGTACTGACCGTCTTCCTTCTCCCCGTGAAAATATTGCATCAGTGATGTTTCTTTTTCTTCTTCGTCTTTTGTAAGATTAATTACAAAGAAATTGACATATATTGTTTAGAGTCCTTACGTATTAAGGACACATATTCCTGTATCCATTTTTTCCAATTACTATCCTATGATGCTGCTACACTTGGTATTTTCTCTTATCCTATCGTATATCCTATGCTTGTCTATGATTGTGCGTGTGTCATATTTAATATCTGCTGGATGGTTACTGCGAAAGGAAACTTACTGTAAAAAAAGGCGGTTTCCTTTACCTTACTTCATGATGTTTCATGGAAACAATGGTTTGAAATTTAAAATAATTTTTGGGGAAAAGCTACATGTATATAAACATGTTTGCGTTATTTTTCACCACTGGTATTTATGCAAAACCCAAAAAAATATTTTACAATTGGCTTAACACATAAACCAAGAACACTAGAAACCAATTACGAATCAGTTGAAATTAACAAATCTCCATTAAGAATCCTCAAACAGCTTTCGTGAAACTGATACAGATTAGAGAAGATGGCGCCTCTTATCAACGCTTTTCCGTTTTCTTTTTACCCGTTTTCTTCTTTGTATTCTTCGTTCATTTTTCTTTCCCTTGTCTCAACCTTCGCCGTCGTTCTTCGTCTTCGTCATGTTCGTCTTTGTTGTCGTTTCTTCGCCGTCGTGAAAATGTCTGTCGTCTTTTTCATCGTCTACCTTCGTTTTCCTCATCTCCTCCGTCCTTTTCGTCATCAGCTTCTCTAATTTCATCTTGCTCTTCTTCGTTCGCCTCTTTTGATTTCTTTATTCATTTCCTTCTTTGCCTTCTGTTCCTTTTCTCATTTTCCCATTCGTCCTTTCTTTCTTTCTTTCTTCCCGCTCATTTTCCTCGTCTCCTTCTGTGTCTTCTTGACTCGGAGAATTCACACGTAAGGCTCAGCGATATCATTTACTATCGTCCTCAGGCAGTTCCCGAGTATTCCTGACGCAGAACATTTAGACCACCGAAAATAAAGATAAAATAAATAGATAAATAATAATAATATAAAAAAAATAAATAAATCTCACATTAAAAGATAAAACCAGAGAGAACAGATGCCTGAGCAGGAATGTGCTTCAGGAACACACAGAAAATTACGAAACTGTATTAAATAAAGAAAACATGATTTAGGTATTCTGTGCCACTGTTTCTGAAATCCAAGAACAGGAAACAGAATGAGAATACCATTGAAAACAATGGCTGACATGACTTAAGAAATATAGACTCAAAGAAAAAAAAAAAGGCTACAGAACGTATAAATTTTTCTTAGTTCTGAAAATTTCTGTACTTTTGGTTAACGGAAAAGAAGTGAAATCGAATTTTCTAAACGGTCTTTGTACGGTCTTGGACGTGTGTGTCTTTCCTCCACTCAAAATTAAACCGGACACGATCTTGTTATAAGGAATGAAGGACAGAAATAGAACAGTAAATAAAGTGAAAGATAATCCATTTTTCCACAAAAGTTTTAAATTATTCAAACCGCATCTAAATGTTAATAGATCAGTAAAAAAAAAAAAAATCAAAACAAAAAATAGGTAAAGAATCCAATAAAAAGTTTACCTTAAATCAACCAAACACAAAATGGGGAGTCATGAAACGCGTTTGATCTTTTGATAATAATAATAATAGTATGATAATAATAATAATAATAATATAATAATAATGATAATGATAACGAATAGATAAATAAATAAAAATAAAATTTCAATGTACGGTATGTCATCCAAAAATTAGATAGTGTGTTTGTATATATATTATTATATATATCTATATATATATATAATAACTATACTATATTTATCATATATATTTGCGTATGGGGGGTGGTGTTATATATCAATATATATATATATATATTATATATATATATATAATATATATATATCTATATATATATATATATATTTGTTTTTGTGTTTGTGTTTGTGTTTGTGTGTGTGTGTGTCTGTGTGTGTTTGTGTGTGTGTGTGTGATTCGTTTTCTATTACGTGTAGTGTTCATGTCTGAGCCGCCGTGTTCACAGCATATCACTTAATTGTGTTTTTCATGTTTGTGATTTCTTGAGTGAGTACGTCGGTAGGGTCCCCATTCCTTTCACAGAGAGAGTGCCGGTGTAATCTTAGGTAATACATTCTCTCTATTTATCCGGGTTTGTGTACCAGCACTTGCTTGGGTGGCTAGTGGCCACCAGTGCTAGGTAGGCATCAGTGTGAGTTTCTTTGCCAAGGGAACACGCGGCGTCGTTGACATCGAACCCTCGAATTCATTGCCGTCGTGACAGTCTTGATCCGACGCTCTAACATTCGGCCACGCGTCTTTACGATCATGGGCTTCAATGATTTTTTATTAGCAATTTTATAGCGGTGTTTGCTATTGCCTTCGCTCGGTTTTTTTTATCAA
>NC_051402.1:36027343-36047343 GCF_015228065.2 Penaeus monodon | reverse complement strand
AGTCACACATGAACATTCAGGAGTGTACTCTTATATCCGAGCTCCTATATTTTGTTCTGATTCTGGTCAAAATAAACCTCTTTTTAAACTTCTAGTCACTCTCAAGTCCCCAGCAGTGAGGTTTCAAATAAACTAACAGCAAAGGTGTAAAAATTTAACTTTCTGATTGGGGCCTTCAGAGTGCCTGATTAAAATTATTTCTGTAAATAAAGTACTTATAACTGAAATATCTTGATGAGTTTTAGAATACTTTAGCTCTATTATAAAGACTAAGACACATGAAAATCACTCAACTTGATGAGAAAATAAGACAGTAACATAGTTTTCTGACTTTTAATTGATCATATCTCTGTTTAATATATTTTTTTTTGTTTTTTTTTATTCACAGAAAATGTAAAGTGAAGCAGATTTAAAGGAAAATACCTGAGAATAATGCCTTTTTCAAGTAGCTAAGCACCAATGTCTAGATACTGTGGATAGGTTAAAGAGGTTAAGAGAAATAAGAGGAAAAGTGACAGAATACCCAATTTTACACAAATTGGATGGACATGATTATAAAAGCTCCCAGCATGCCTTTGTACATGTGAACATTTCAAAATAATCTACAAGGGACAGTAGGCATACCAAATAACTATTTACAGCCAAAAAATAAGAATTATTGGTTAAATATTAATGGTGCTGTATAATTTAACCCTTTCCGGACGGGTACATACATGCCATGGCATGCCTGGACTATCTGCTGGGGCATGTACGTACATGCCATGGTGTATGTATGGCCATGCCATGTTTTTTTTTTTTACAATTACGGCAAAATAATATTTTTTTGCCACTGAAAATGTGATTAAGTAGTTTTTAACACTTTTTCTCATTTTTCCAATACTATGCATTTCATAAAGGCTTCTCAGGCTTCCGAGGTTAGCGTAAAAAAAATTACATCAGTAATCAACTACATTGGCCAGAGATATTATATAGTAATCACGAAGTGATGATGTAAAACCACGTGAAAATACCAATATGTATTAAAAAAAAAAAAAAAAAAAAAAAAAAAACGTATTTATAAAAACACTGAACATAAAAGTATATCTATATGGAAGTGATAATATAAACCTGTTGAAACTAAAGTTATCTTATAAAATAACTTTTAAAAAAATGCAAAAAAAAAAAAAAAATACAACAAAACCTACGGTTTCAACTCCATGATGCCACCCACTGCTTATTTTATTCAGACTATAGAGTGAATAATGATCAACTATGGAGTCTATATAACATCAAAAATGTCCTACAGTCTTGATTTATCAGGAAATATGGCAAATAGAGACCTTGGAAAATAATAATTTTGAAAAAACACAGGCTCTTAGTATTACGAAGAAAAGGCAAGGGATGCTGGTATTGGGCATGAGCAGTCGCGCATGCTAGGGTGACGATATAAGCCCCGGCAGTGAGGCCTGGGCCACTATGAATACTACCCGTCGGGAAAGGGTTAATGTGTCAAGACACATAAACATCCATGTGTACATCTAAGTAAGCACATAACTATACATACATCATTCTGGCTTGCAAAAAAATGTAAGAAATGCAGATACCTATTTACCTATAAAGTTTCAGCACAATAGTCCAGGTAGAATACCCCAGGTGTTGCATCCCCCCTAAGGCTGGGAAATCAGAATTATTTATATTTATTCAAATCAGTTTTAAACATATTTAAATTTTAATGTTCAGATTATACTTTGATTAACAGTGAAATTAATTATAATTAAAAATTAGAGAAATTTAGCATTAATTTCAAAGAATAAAGAAGTAGATAATTATTTTTCATAATCAGTGTGTGACTAGGTTGGTATATGAGTGAGTGTGAGTGAGTGATTGATTGAGTGAGTGTGACTGAGTGAGTGATTTAGTGAGTATGAGTGAGTGATTGGGTGAGTGTGAGTGAGTGATTGAGTGAGTGTGAGAGAGTGAGTGATTGAGTGTGTGATTGAGTGAGTATGTTTGTGTGTGTGTGTGTGTGTGTGTGTGTGTGTGTGTGGTGTGTGTGAGTGTGTGTGAGAGAGAGAGGGGGGGGGAGTAAGTGTGTGAGTGTATGATTGTGTGTGTGTGTGTTTGAGTTAGTGTGTGGTTTAGTGAATGAAGGAAAGTGTGAGAGGGACTTGTGTATGCACATACTCATACCTATGTTATGCTTCTTCAATATCTCTTACAAATTGTATAACAGACCCCCATATAGAAGTCTAACATGTCTAGTATTATCTTGCAGATCTAGGAAGGCAAGATGATCCAGCGTCCCAAAAGGGGAGAAACGGACGAGGATCTCCTACGCCAAGAAGAAGAATTTTTGGCACGTGCAAACTCCCGTCCTGCGGCTACAGTAGTATCTGTCAATAAAAGAAAAACTGATGAGGAGGATGAGAAAAAGACAGGTATGGAGTGTTGTCAGTAAAAGTGTGTTCTTAGTTTGTGTAGTTTTTATTTTATGTATTTTTAATTAATTGTTGTTTTTATTATTATGGTGATGTTTATTTTTAATTTTTAGAGGGTGTGTGTGTCTGTCTGTCAGTACATGCATGAGTACGTGCTAGTGTGAGTGTGTGTGAGTCACATCAATTTACACATTTATAGATTTGTTATCATTCTTCATGATCTCTTTTAAATTGTACAGCAGTTGCATCTAAGTCCTATTTATATATATGCCATTTTCCCATTTTTCTTTCAAGAATCACAAAAACCACAGTCCAAGTTTGCAAGGGAGCGTGCCAACAAGAAGAAAAAGGAGGGAATAGTTGACAACACTGTCCTGAAAGAAGCAGGTAGGCAGCAAATAATATTGTCTAGGAGACTAAATTTTCAGTTGATTATTTTTCTCCTTTTACCATGTACTTCTCTCTCTCTCTCTCACTCTTTCTCTCTCTCTCTCTCTCTCTCTCTCTCTCTCTCTCTCTCTCTCTCTCTCTCTCTCTCTCTCTCTCTCTCTCACTCTCACTCTCACTCTCACTCTCACTCTCACTCTCGCTCTCACTCTCACTTCTCCCTCTACTTCTCTCTCCCTCCCTTGGATTTGAAAAAGATTATACATATTCTGACTGATCTGTATTTCCCTGTTTTTACTCTGCAGCATCAAGAGAGGAGAGAGTTGCAGTTTTGGGCCGCATTGTGGAGAGAGTTGTGCCCCCAAATGTGAGTCTTGAGGATTGGAAACCAGAAGCAAATCCACATGGCTTCCCAAAAGCACACCAGCTTTCAAACCTAGTAAGTAAGAGGGGTGTGTGTATTATGATTACCTGTGTCCAAGTAAATGCTGTTGGTATGTGCTTTAACCCAATTAGC
Source organism: Penaeus monodon (assembly GCF_015228065.2). Taxonomy (NCBI): domain Eukaryota; kingdom Metazoa; phylum Arthropoda; class Malacostraca; order Decapoda; family Penaeidae; genus Penaeus; species Penaeus monodon. The sequence continues at coordinate 36,044,022 of NC_051402.1, read as the reverse complement.
ATGGGTGGCAAGACTACAGTGCCATGCCCACAGTAATAAAAGGTTATCTATTTGTCTGTACGCATAGATGGCTTTACAAGTGCTTAGTCACCAAGTTAGTCTATCTTTATAGTAATAACACTTTAATCATCATAATATCAATAAGAATGATAACAATACCAATATTAATAGTATTAGAAAGAAAACACATTTTCCAGCAAATTCAAGGAATGGGGAAATCAGGCACAGTCACTAGAGCCAAATGATAGACTCCTTGGTGGCTGAGCGCATATGGAGCCATCTTTATGTAACAAAACTCACAAAAATCTAAAAGGGACAGTACATAAACCCTCAGGCAGTGGGTTAATTTATTATGATTACCCTATGTGCAATATATTTTTTTCTCTTTACATACAATAGTTATTGGTATATGTTACATAAAGAATGTACCATCAGAGTAATAGATGAACATTTTCTCTTTTGCCATTTATATATGTTGTATGTGACTGTTTAATAGTACAATAATGGTGTAGATTAACCCAATGTCACCAGGAAAATGCTGTGCTCATTTTAGATTTTTTTTTTTTTTTTGTGAAATGTCTCTGCACCTAGATGGCTCTGCAAGTGCTTAGCAACAAAGGAGTAAATTAGTAGGCCTTGTGACCTTACCTGATTTCACTTTTCCTGGATTTTTTATTTACTATCAATATCAATGGTGTTATTTTTATTATAGACATTTTAATTACTATTATTTTGACAGTAGCAACAGTATAACATGACATGAATTTTTTTTGAAGATCAAGGAAAAGAGTAAGCAGGTGAGACAAGTAGTACTCATAATTGGCTCATTGGTGACTTAGTACAAGTGGAGCCATCTATGTGTAAAAACATTAATAAAGTAAACTCAAAGGGGGCATAGCATGTACAGTATGTGTATTCTGTCAATTTTTGCGGTTAAAGAATCTGTATACCTAATGTACATAAATAAATCTGTACAGTCTTGGGAATTATTTCATACTATAAGATTATTTTTAACCAGTTGGTGCCAGGTACATGCACTGTTCATTGCAGGTTTGTTTTATTAGCTTAGTTTACACAGATAGCTTTACAAAAACTTAGTCACCAAGGAATTAATGATTAGGCCTACTTGACTTCACCTGTTTATTCCATTCCATAATTTTTTTATGATTTCTCTCTCTCTCTCTCTCTCTCTCTCTCTCTCTCTCTCTCTCTCTCTCTCTCTCTCTCTCTCTCTCTCTCTCTCTCCCTCTTCTCCTCTTCTTCTCCCTCCCCTCCTCTCTCTCCTCTCTCTCCTCTCTCTCCTCTCTCTCTCTCATCTCTCTCCTCTCTTCTCTCCTCTCCTTCTCCTCTCTCCTCTCCTCCTCTCTCCGCTCCTCTCCCCCTCCTCTCTCCTCTCCCTCCTCTCTCTCCCCTCTCTCTCTCTCTCTCTCTCCTCTCTCCTCCTCCTCTCTCTCCCTCCCTCTCTCTCTCTCTCTCTCTCTCTCTCCCTCCCTCCCTCCCTCCCTCCCTCCCTCTTTCCCTCCCTCTCTCCTGCTCTCCTGCTCTCCCAACACTATTATTGTTTTAATAATCATTATTGTAACATTATTAGCAAGAATAATAGTGATTTACATGAAACTTTTTTTTTTTAAGGAATGAGGTAACTAGGTGAGATAAAATGGGCCTTGTAAATGACTCTTTGGTAACTAAGCAGTTCTGGAGCCATCTATATATAAACAAAATCATTGAAATTAAATCAAGAGTACAAAGAGCATATACACATGTTCTCCAGGTGTAAGCTGATTAATAAACAGGTCAAACCATTTATATTCCTTCTCTTTTGTAGAAACATGGAGCCCATTCTTCAGACACTAATCTCCTGACTGGATCCAGAAAGAAGTCCCTCTACATGCAGGAATTGGAGGAAAAAGGTGCCATAAAGAAACAAGGCAATCAGGAGGCAACAGGAACCCTTTCAGCTAGACCTGTAATTCCATCTTCAGGTGTCAAGGATCCAAGAATATCTGCCTTGGGTAAGATCATCAGCATGTAGAGTTTTCTTTTTGCTGTTATATTTTTCTTTTCCTTTTTTTCAGAACTTAATATTTATAGAATATACTTAATTATTAAAACTTTTAAGGTGAAAGAAGTAGCTGTTCTAATTTATCAAGCATAGAACTTTAGCAAGTAAAAAGGCCTGATTTTTTTCTTTCTTTCTTTCTTTCTTTTCCTTCCAATAGGCCAACAAAGTTACATCATTCAAGGAGATGTATCAGAAGCGCAGAAGATTCACAATGAAAACATCAGCAAAATTACAAGCATGTCACACGATGAGCGCCTAAAAGCTCAGCAAGAACTCATGGCCAGCTTAGGTCCTAAAGAACTTAACTTCTTACAATCACTGAGGAAGAAAAAGGAAATGTTAAAGTGCCAGCAAACAGAAGATGAACTCATGGACTGTGAAGCTTCAGGAAAAGGAGGCACAAAGCCACTTGCACCTCCCACGCCTCCAAGCAGTGCAGACAAGGGAGAGGCATTGCGGAAAGTGAGATTTTCGGAGGATGTGGAGATGGAGACAGAGGAAACATCAACAAGTACAGCCCCTGATGATTCCACTGTCAGTGAGAATGAACTTCCCATTCCCCCATCTGAGGCTAAGAAGTGGATCCACATGGATAAGGTTAGTGAATGATTGTGCTGTAATATGTGGAGATTTCACAGATTTTCTGTGAATGGAGCTCAAAAGAGACCAAAAGATGATTTATATGAATGCTAAACAGAGGTGCAGGAACACAGTCTTAGGATGTATAAAAGTTATGAACAGGATACTTTGTAGCAGTTGTTTTTGGTATGATGAAGATATGATAATGAGGATTTATCAAGAGTAGTAATGATAATATTGATTGTAGTAATCATGATTGAAACTAATAGTAATGGTTATATTAGCTCTCTCTCAAATAATGGATTATGGTATAATTAATCTGAGTAGTATTTTGATATCTACATATGGTAATTTGATAGGAATAAAAAGCATAAAGAAATGACAAGTTCTCTTTATCAAGTACATTTACCTTTAATGATTTTATATATTTTTTGTTTGTTTACTCAGTTTTCAACATTTTACTTTTCTTACATTTTCCCCCTTGTTTATTACCCTTTTGCTGGTATTTGCTTTTATTTTGGGGATGTACCTCCTCTTCATTACTTATTTAAATATTATGATTTTATTATAAGGAAAAAATTGAAAATTTTTAATTTTACTGAAAGGGCCAGTCTTTTAAAAATTAACCCTCACTCATTTCATTTCTTGCAGGTGGATTTAGAGAAGCTCAAGTGGATGACAGATATGCCTAAGCCAAAGCCCCTTAAGAATAACGAAGGGTTTGTTGCAAGATTCAACTTTGAAGGCGACATTTTGCCTTATGATGCAGATGTTTCGTACCGCGAGGCATTGCACCATCATGGAGAAGAGCCAGGTAGGGAAAATGTTTAATTTTTTGAAGCGCCATACTCAGACATCCTTATTAAGCCTTATTTGGCACCAGCATATTATTTGCCTTCACTCTATGGCCAAAAAGCAATTTCACTCTTTGGTGGAGAAAGGGCTGACATTGCCAACCACTCCGAAAATTGACTGCAGCACTCAAAGGATGACTGTTTTATTATGAAGTAGTTTGAAACATGACCATACACTTGATAATTTCTATCACTTGTACATTCATATATTTTCAATCATATTTTATATTGAATTTTGAATGAGGTAACCTTGTAGGTACAATTGATTCATTGTGTTACATTTCCAATCTGAATTGCAAGAAGGATGACATTGTTTACACTTTATCTAGAACAAATTTTTATGTATATGTGAAACTGAAGGGGAATGGCACACACACAAGAACATTCTGTTCAATTATAGTAGTTATAATTGGTAACATAAGAGTTTATGATGTGTGTGTATATATATAGTTTGTTGTAAGTGATTTTTTCATTTGCTTTTTCATTAAGAGCCTGTAAAATACACACCATGATAAATTTCATAACTATGATATAGGTAGTGGCTAATTTTCCTTTTTTTCTCTTTTATAAGAAAAGCGATCAAGAGATTCTGTAATACTATTAATTGAATGTCATTTCCCATTTTTCAGGACGTGCTGGATACACCCTTGATGAGCTTTTCATACTTATCCGTTCTAAAGTGTTGCAGCAACGACACATAGGCCTCCGCACCCTAGCCAATATACTGAGGAATGCAAAAGAAGGTCTATATGACACAGCTGTGAATCCCCCTATTATACAATTAGTGGTGAGTTCCTCTCCAGGTAGCTTTGTAATTTTTATTGTTGTCCTCCTAACAGTGTTAAGAAATCTTATTTGTATGGAAATCAACATTCTTTATATAATTGTTTTTGGAAGAGAAATTTAGATACTGTCAATGTCCTTTCTGAATCTCACAAGAAAGTATTATTATTTTGCCAAAGCTGCATAAGTTGTTAGGAATTTGGGAGTTTTACAATATTGTAAAATCTTATTACTGTTGTGTGGTGCAGTGGCTTTGTGGTAGCATACTCCTCTAGCAATCTTGCTGACCCACAATCAAATCCCACACCACCAGCGGATGGTAACCCCGGCCATTCCTTGCACATAGAGTAATTTAGAAGCAAAGCAAACAGACAGCCTGTCACACCAAGAATAACCATTGTAACAAATGTAATTAAAACTCCGTTATTAATTATTATTAATTATTACAAGACTTTTCACCACTCCAGGTAGAGGCAGGTGTTGTACTCCTTCTTCGCTTCGCCCTCGATGAATCTTCACATCACGTGTATGGGGAAGCTGTTCGGGGCCTCTATTACCTCATAGCCAGTGAACCGGACGAGCGGTGTTTGGCCATGGCCCAGCCTTGGGCTCCTGCTGGCCTTGAACCAGGGGTGTCTAGCAATATCCATGCAAGTGAGAAGGTATGAGAGAAAGAGGGAGTAACTCTTTTGTTATTGTAAATATGCTGTAGATATTTTTCCTCTAGATTTTATGAGTTTAATGTCATTTTTAAACCAGAATTTATGTAATCAGCTTTAGAACTTTTCTCATTTGTGGTGAATATTCTAGAAGAAAAAATATTCAAATATAAAATAAGTTGTTTTATATGTTTCTTAAGATGAAGTTAAGAACAGTGAATAAAAGATGAATACGTTGATAATGGCATAAGATTCTCTTTATATATTTAGACAGTGAAAAGTAACTTTGTCTGTGTTGTATGAATTTTTAGTCTCGCAAAGAACTGGATGAAGAAGAAAAGGAACTGAAGGACATTGAGGTGATTAAACTTGACATTATTCGTGCTCTTATCAGAATGGACACCCACATCAGGCTCAGGTATGTTTCTTTCTTTCTTTCTTTTTTCTTTCTTTTCAATTTTTCCTTTTCATGTTTATTTTCTTTTTTCTCTTCTTTTATTGTTTTTCTTTGTGTCTCATTTTAGTACTGGTATGTACTATTTACAAATAATGAAACTACTTCCGAAACATACGTGGTATAGTTAATGGTGTTAGTTTATATAGCAGATGTTTATTTTGTATACAAAAAAAAAGGGGATATTTATGGACAAGAGAGAACTTAGTGCCACTGCCATTATTTGGGGTTTTACTATGAAGTAATTTGGACCTTTGCCATTCCAGAAGGCATGGAGTTACTATAATTCCTTAGCTTTACTTATGCTTAGTATAAGTTGTATAGGGCTAGAAATGTAAAACCTAAGTACTGAGGAAAAAAATATATATGAACTAACAAAATTCATTTTTTCAGGTACATCCTGGAGACTGTTAAGCCAAATCCAGACACCGTAATTTACACATTGGGCATCATGACTCGGATTGTCCGCCACTCACTCACAGCTGCATGGAAGGTGGTCCAAACTCCCCGCCTTCTATCAGTAATACTGGAAAATTTCCTCCCACACAACTTGTCTCCATTGCTCACTGGTGAAAATGTCTCCTCAATGTCATCTGTGTATGGGGTCCCTCTCAAACAGGCTCTTCATCTTTTAAGGGTAAAGGCTAATTTTCAATGTTCATCTCAAAATATTAATTTATATTTAGTAGAATATTGTTACTTCTCTGAGTTTTTCTGTGGCATGTCTTTTTATAGTGTCATTGTTTACAGACTAATAGATTTTATCCAGATCAATTTTCTAACTGAATTTTACATATATTATAGGTCTTGGCAGCAAGAGGTCGTCAGCTGGCAGCAGTCCTGGTCAATACACATGATGTAATGGGACGGATCCTCACCTATGTATCCTTTGAGCCCAGTGAGGTGGCCATACCCCTCCAAGAGGCCCTTTCCCTCAGTCAGGAAGCATATGCCATGTGGGCCACTCTTCTGGCATATGGACTGTCTAAAGCAGAGGAAGCCATTGCTAACTTCTATCCACTGATTGTGAAACAGCTAGTATTCTATAGGGATAAAGTTCCCATCAATGAAGAGACTGAGAAGAATAAATTCAACTATGATGTTGGTGCACAACTGATCAATGCTCTGTCCCGTGCTGTGAATGTGGCTGCCTCACAGACTTTGCTCAGTAGTAGAATGAAGCTAAACCAGGGGACAGTCATAGGTGCCAGTGGAAAGGCAGAAGTTTTGCCACCTCCATCTCTTTCCTGGGATGACCTCAATGATATCCCACAGCTGATAGAAACATGCCTGAAGAAGTGGCTGGTTCAATTTGAACGAACTGGACAAACAAGTTTCTCAGCACTCCGTCTGTTGGGCAGTTGCTGCAGTTTTTTAGAAGCCTACTATTTGAAGTGGAAAGATCAGAGTTCATATAGTGGAGAGAGATGTAATCAAAGGCTTCAGAAATTGCATGATGAAGTTATTCTTCCTTTCCTAATTTCTACTTGTTTTAGCAATTTAGTGAGCAGCCTTTCTAAACATTCATCTCTTATCTGTGACTATCAGGTTGGTACAAAACGGGACCCAGTCAACCTTGGTTCTCTTGGTTGTGTGACACATGGAGGAAAAATTGTACCTGTTGTTCAGGTTACATCCCCATTTCCTTTACTTCTTCCATTATCATCTCTCTTAGTTATCCTTCATTCCCTCCATCCATTCCTTGATGCACAAGGAACCAAATTCTTGGATTTGCCTGAACTATCCTCATATTTTCAAAAGGTGTGTCGTTCTCATCAGCAGTTATCAGAACATTGGCTAACAAGAGTGGAGGTCCATATGATTTCCAACCTTTTACATTTAGCAGCTTTAAAAGGTTGTGCTGATAGCAGTATATTTCATGAAACAGCAATGTGCATCATGGCCTGCATTCAGAAAGGTGATGAGCACCTAATAGAAAAGTTGTTGAGCAATGTAATCTGTTCTTCAGAATTTACATCTGACTTATGTGAGATGAGCTCACAGGTTGATAATTTAGCACTGAATGATTATGAGCCTCTGATCTCCCCAGCAAAGGTTCAGCCCATTTTGTCACCAAGTCAGTTGACAGAAAGAATATCCAATTCTTTAGTTTCCATTTGCAGTGAACTCGTAGGTAGCTTGGCCAGCAAAAGAGAATATGATGCAAGCAAGGTTTTAAGAAACGGTATTCATTTTGCAACCAATGGCATCACAATAGATCAGACAGAGACACCATTGGCTCTTGGCAAATGTTGGCCACTTGAACCAATCAAATATGTATACAAGACTTCCAGGACACAACTATTACCTCCAAAAACTGATGACCTTCCTAAGAAATTCTCAAGTGACCAGTCATCCCCAGAGGACATTTTGACTGTCACAAGGTGTTTGCAGATGGCATACCTTGGCATCAAGTACCGAAGAAAGAGTATCTTGCAATCCACAGACATTAGTTCGTGGTTGCAGCATCTCTCACTAGTGTTCCTTGTAGCCAGTGATATTTTCCTTGATGCAGATGTAGGTTCCTATCTCCAAGGTACAGTAATAGAACTGCTACGCAATGGAGGATATGCTGAGCTTGACCCAGCTCTTACTATTGAAGGTTTTAATTCAAGCATTAGTTGGTACAAAGAACTTCTTGAGCAGTTCCTTGCAGTATCATATGGTGACTCCACTTTTGCCCTCTTTCTTCTTATCCCGATTCAACAGTATTGGCCCATTGAATATCGTAAGGAACTCTGGGGTGACATGTCTGATGCACTGACCTTCTTCCGTCTCACTCCACAGCAGGTCGAACAGTTCATTCCAATGAAACAGTTCTTTGAGCCGAGAGAAGATGATGAAGGTCTCATTATCAAATACAGGTCAAACCTTGGTAGTGGTAATGTTACTGAAGCAAGAAATTCATTTCTTTTCACTGTTGCATCTCATCATATCAGGTCACACATAAAGAAGGGGCAAACATAATGTCATCAACTAGTAAATGTCAGATTACTGTTCTCCTCATTGAAATTAATAGACTTTATCTCTTAGGAATTTATATTTTTCTATTATGTAATTTCAAGTTTAGCTGTAATTTGTAATTTAGAGATGATTCAGTAAATGAATATGGATATTATGATGTATTATTTTCACTCAGAGGGCATGTACATAAAAATATGAAGTACTAATAATGTAACCCCTTCTTTACCTGAGCACTTGCCCAAATATATACACTCCATTTCCCGCAGTGTGAGGGGTAGCATATATTTTATTGTTACAACCAAACTATTCTCTCTGCAATTTTTTATATATTGAATACTCAGATGCCACCTAATGTTGAAAAAGAAGTAAAATATCTGTGGAATGTTTCCATATCTTATACTAATATTACCAAGGTAACTACTGGATATACATGCTTGAAAAAATATGCACAGAAACATATGATAGGATTTCAAGTTAAAACCAGATAGTGTGCTTTTGCTAATTTCCCCCTCCTCCTCCTCCTCTCCCTTATCACTCATATCACTATCACAGTCTTTCCCCCCCAAGTAGTATTTACCATTACTGTCATTCACTGACATAGACAGTGTCTCATTATCTGATATTTCCAAATCACTGGCATGAGGAATAAAATCATCCTCACTACCAGAGTCTGCTGATGATATGAGAGAAAAACGTCCTAGGCATCACATCTCAGACTAAAGTTAGTAAACAAGTCCCCAAGGCAACAAGACACATTTTTACATTTTTATTGCCAAATGTCTTCAGAAATTTTCATACAGTATATGTTAAAATAATAACTAAAATAATGGTTGATCATAAATGGATAGGGAGCAAGCTATTGGTGCCAGTGTTATGATGCATCATATGACATCACACATTGTCAGAGTTTATATACTAATGATACCATCACAAAATCCTCGGAAAAGTGGTTACTTGCCCATCTCGAGGCCCATACGCTGCTATTCATTACTTGGTGTATGAGTACACATTACTGGCATTTCCAATGTGCACATGTGCTTTCATGTTATGTATGCTTGTATATCAAAACACGTTTTTGGTAAATATGGAGTCAATAATCAGCAATCAAAATGTTCACAATTTTGCCAACTAGAAGCATGTGTTGCAAAACTGTAAAGGAATACCTGTATATACCATATAAATTCTTAATGTTACTTGCTGAGAGGATTATATTTACAAATATTCAAAAAAAACATTAATTAGTCCCTTGGTTATAAGAAAAGAAAATGAAGAGAAATTATCCTGTACATGTGTGCAGCCAAGTTGTCCCAATTTCAGTAAATGGTAGCATAGATTATTGTACGAAAGACAACTCAATTGCTTGCTTTAAAAATTTTTGTATTATTTATAGAAAAAAAAGGGCAGAGAATGAATAAATAAATTTCAAAAAAAAAAAAAAAACAGAGTAACATGTCAAATAACCTAGTCATCATTAGTTACTCCATAAGCAATTCCAAAGCAGTTGCTCCAACCAGGGAATGAAATACTACTGTGACATCAAAACTTCACAAAATGCCATTACGTGAGAGAAAATCTGCATTGCAATTAATCCAAATATTTTCCTAACAGCAGTAATGAATAAGTGTTTAGCCACCAAGGAGTCAATTAGTGGACCTTGTGACATCACCTGTGAATGCGCCTTTCCATGAGTTTTCAGGGTTTTTTTTTTTTTTTTTTTTTTTTTTTTTTTTTTTTTTTTTTTTTTCCAGCTTTATCAATAGCAATGTTTTCATTATTATAATTATAATTATTATAATGTTTTTTTACAGTACTATTAGCAATATAAGGTTAAAGAAAATATTTCCAAAAGTCAAAGTAAAGGGTAAACAGATGGGATAAATTGTACTATTAACTGGCTCATTGGTGTAGTTGTGGAGCCATCTATATGTAAAGACAATTAATAAAGTAAACTCACAGAGTACTTACATGCCATCCCCGGCAGCAGTGGGTTAACAGTCCAGGGGCATTCTTAGTCATTCCTTGTACTCCTACACATTGGTTAGGTGGTCGCAAACTCATGTCAAGTGTATCTGCACTCTTATAACAGTCCTAGCACCGAGGGACTCGTGGAGTGAGGCATACCAATAGTTTTTAAATCTTTTGATCTTATGTTTTCTTGCACCTTGAATTCCCATTTGATACGAGAATGGAAATCAAGAAATTTGTGAAAATAAAAAGGAGATTTGGCATTAACTTTTATTTAAAATCATGGAATATGACAAGATCTGGCCTAACAAGTTTACTTTAATTTGCTTTACTCTTCATGAAAGATTTACAAAAAATAACACATTTTTTCTCTATATAATGAATAGGAATGCAATGTTGATGAAAACTATCATGTGCCTATGACAATGTCCACACCATGAAAAAGAAAAGGAAAAGTACTTCTAGTTAGTCAAATATACAACATAAAGATTTACTTACAAATAATAAAGCTACTTTCACTAACTTATTTCACCTTATGCTATGATATACTTAGAAAAAGGCAATAAAAGCTGTCACATGACTTTCTGGTCCAAAGGAGACAATCAACAGTAAATTAAAATACATCATTCAGAAACGGATTAGTCAAAGTAATTCTGGGACAAGGCAAAATACATAACCTTGTATATGCATCCATTTAACCAAATGCTATCCTTACAACAAAATCTGTTTACTAACAGGAATGCAACGTTTTTGTTTTGTGTAGAAATTCAAATCATATGTAAACTAAATAACCTAGTCCTATAAAACTTAGCTTGGCATCCAAACAATATGTTGCCATGGAGAAGTTTATGGACTGTAATTAATAATATATATCACCATTTACAGTAATTCTTGGTTTAAAATACTTTAAAAATTATGGTATCAGACAAGTACATAAATGAACATCACAATTTTTTTTTTACAACGATAAAACTGATTTTTAGAGGACATAACTGTCCTATGACTAGGGTATACCCTTAGGAATAATGAAATAAAGGTAATCAGCCATTGCCCCCCACTTGCTGCGGTTCTGTTGGAAAATGATCACCCAAGATATTAATCCAACGAGCCATACAATGGCCCCAATACCAGAGACTATGACATCTGGAAAAAAAAAAAAAAAATGCTATGATTAATTTCATCATACTTTAGTATATTCTGAAACAAACCAATTACTTTTTCACATACACATGCAGAGAAACACACGCATGCACATATACATATATATATCACCTAAGCTAATTCTGTGGTAGTGAGAGAACGTTATACTTACAGGTTCGAATCTGCTTCTGCTCAGGATAAGGTGTTGCCCAAAATGCCTCCTTCAGGAACCAAATGGCATTCACAGCCCACATAAAGGGCAAGAGTGCAAATCCAGCTGGCAAAAGAAATTTGAAATAATAGGGGTAAACATACAATTTTAGCATCAAATTTTGACATACATAATCTTCATATCCCAACAAACTTTGATAAATTACTGATTTATCTATCTACATTATATTTCATAAGTACATACATAACATTAAGCGATTATTTATTAAAGGAATCATTCCAACAGCTATCTTGTCAAGTATAGAGGTCAGGGTTCTTATGTATACATTTACACATTTACAACAAAAATCTGTGTAAAAAATATAAATACTGGTATTATTTTGCACAACAGAATATTTTATTTTCTCAACTATTTCTTACTTGCTCATCAATGTGTGTGTGTGTGTGTGTGTGTGTGTGTGTGTGTGTGTGTGTGTGTGTGTGTGTGTGTGTGTGTGTGTGTGTGTGTGTGTGTGTGTGTGTGTTGTGCTTGTGTGTGTGTGTGTGTGTGTGTGTTGATTGTATATATATATATGATATAGTATATGATGATATATGTTTATGATAGTTATAGTTATTAGTTGACATATGTTACTTATATTGATATGATTATTAGTATAATAGTGTATATACATATATATGACATATATCATAGTATATACATTATTACTACATTATGATAAAGTGATTACATATTATATACATATATATAATATATTACATTAATATATTACCATATACATATATTATAACATAGAGATACAATATAACATATACTATAATAACATAATAAATATACAATAATTACATATATACAATATAACATATATATACATATATAATATACATATATACATAATATACATATATACATATATATAATAACATAATATATATTACATATATATCATGCATATATACATATATACATATACATATATACACATATATACATATATTACATATATACATATTACTTTATATATATATATATATATATATATATAAAACATAATATACTATTACAAATTACATATAATACATATATATATACATTATATATACATATATATACACATATATATATACATATATATATATATATATATATATATATATATTATATATATAATGTAGAACACTCTTCTATGTTGATACAATGGTGGAAAAGCCCACAATGCAAAAACTAGATCTAGTTTTTGCATTGTGGGTTTTTTCTACCATACAAATACTTAAATATATACATGTATGTACATATACACATATATACATATACATACATATATAAACATATCCACATATACATGTATATTATATATGCATATACATACATATATAAACATATCCACATATACATGTATATTATTTATACATATATTCATATATATATACATACACATATTCATACATATACATATATATATACATAAACATGTATATAAATACATATAAACATATATAAAAACACACACACAACACACACACACACACACACACACACACACACACACACACACACACACACACACAAACATATCGACATATACATGTATATTATTTATACATATATTCATATATATACATACACATATTCATACATATACATATATATACATAAACACGTATATAAATACATATAAACATATATATACATGTAAAAAAACACACACACACAACACACACACACACACACACACACACACAACACACACACACACACACACACACACATACACACACACACACACACACACATACACATACACATACACATATACATATACATATACATATACATATATATACATAAACATGTATATAAATACATATAAACATATATATACATGTAAAAAAACACACACACAACACACAACACACACACACACACACACACACACACACACACACACACACACATACACACACACACACACACACACACACACACACACACACACACACACACACACACACACACACACACACACACACATATATATATATGAATTATAAAATACTCTATAGTGTTGATACTATGGTAGAAAAACCCACACAATGCACAAATTAGATTTATTGATAATGAGACTTTGTGTAAAACTGTTGCAAGTTTGATCTATATATGCTTGCAGCATATATTGACCTCAAGCAGGCATCTGACTCAGTGCATCGCAACTAAATGCTGAAACTCAGGGGAATTCCAACAAGGACTAATAGCAAGCCTGTATATTGATGCAAGGATTATTGGACTAATAGCAAGCCTGAATACCAGCAAAGTATGGTGGGGTCTTGAGAAAAGAGTACATTTTGTACACTTATGAAAATGATAAAAAAGAACAGATAACCCCATACTGGTTAACTTTTTTATTATGACAACTGGTCCTACTCAGACAATATTCATATCATCAGATTTATTCTCATGTGATAAGAAAGAATCTGATAATCATTTCCATTACAATCACAGCCAAGAATCTTGATGTAACAATCCTAATAGCTGGAGAAGGCATGAAGTATTGCAGGGAAATTTTGGGGTAAATCAGGCTGAAAGAGGAAGAATACATAACAAAAATGCATAAAACCACCACAAAAATAAACACAAAATCAGCTATTCAAACACTACAAACGTGTCTGCCACCTTTGAAAGTCTATTGGCAGACAAGCCAATAGACACACACAATTCACATCCTCCACCCTTAGCCAGGAGGCTCCACCCCTGGACCTGTGGTCTTCACACAGTATGTCCTAACCAATAACCCAACCTAACTTAACCCTGTGGAACCTATACAACATGCTTTATATAGTGCCTGGAATTGACAAAACACTGAAAAAAAAACATTTCTCACTAGTGTTTGCCCAGGAATGGAGTCTCCCAAGTGTATAATAATATATAAACAATCCAATTAATTCTGAGTGTCATACACTGAACATCTGACCCTTTACCTTCTAGGGTAAGGATATCTGTTAATCACTTTTCCTTGATGCTTCTGGCAGGCACCAAACGGAACCGAGAGTAACCATATGTTGCTACTTCTTCTATTAAATTACCAAACACAAAGCCTCTAATTATAAATTAAATATGTTTTAAGAAAAGAAGGGGTGGGGAAAAAGAGAGAGAAAACATAACAATTCTCACACGACCATGAATCACAATGAATTCCTCCTTCTACCGGGCAGAGTGTGTAGTTCTTGCCAAACAACACACGGAGCACTTACCCATAAAGTATTTCCTGCATATGGCCAATTTTCTTTCATTTGGGAGTCTTTCAACATTCATAATTACGGAAAAGAGATGCTCGCTTGGCTTGTCTATCGTCTTCACAACTCGGCTCTTGATCCGGGTTGCGTAGTGGAGATTTTATTATATTCTCCGTCATTTTATTTCATCATAATTATTCAATATAATTATCTATTTCTTACTTTTATTTGGTATTTTTTGAAGTATCTTATACGTCTTTGTGCGATGTTACTTTTTGGGATATTACTGAAATATTTAAATCCAAAGGGAAATAAGAGTAAATATGAGGTGCATCGAAAAATACAGCAAATAATAAAAAATATATATCAACACTTAACCTATCGACACAAGATTAGCACATTAGCATACTAAAACTAATATAAACCGCAATTTTTTGTTGGAGTTTGCTAAAAGCTCAGAGCTGTGAAACAAATGCCGTTATCTATTTGCTTATGATTTGTTCCCCGAAGATGGCACTTGTTTACTTCGTGACTCGGACGACTCGCATTGCCTCTCCCGGCGGCCGTTTTTTAAAGAATTCTCGACACACTGCGAGTATCGTCCAACGAAGCCTATGTCAAAGGACAGCGCTGACGGCCATACACAGTGGAACAGGATCAGTAAGCCAGATATTGTCGAGAAATAACTCCAGCGACATGAGTTACAATCATTCCTCCGGGGGCTTCCAGAAAGTCAAGCATGAAAAACTCTCGCAGTCTCAGAAGGAAAGGAGGAAGAGTTATAGCTGCGGGGATAGATTCGTCGAGCTGAAGAAGATCCCATCCTGGCCTGCCTTCTTTAAGGAGAACTCCTACAGCGTTTCTACAGCTGCACTTCCACAAAACCTAGTGGAGAAGTTCAAGGATGAATCCCGGTACCAAGTGGATCCTGAGATCAACGAGAAGGTGTCGGTCTTCTATGGCGATATTACGAAACTAGAAATCGATGCCATCGTCAATGCGGCCAACAACAGCCTGCTCGGAGGTGGAGGAGTCGATGGTGCCATCCACAGGGCAGCAGGGCCATCCCTGTTGAATGAGTGCCAGACTCTCAATGGGTGTGATACGGGTGATGCCAAGATAACCGGGGGATATAACCTTCCTGCGCGTTATGTCATCCACACTGTTGGGCCTATTGGGGAAAGGCCGTCCATGCTAGAACAGTGCTATCGGAGGTCCATGCAGGTTGCGCTGGAGAATAATGTCAAAACCATCGCCTTTCCTTGCATTTCTACTGGGGTGTATGGTTACCCTAATGAAAAGGCTGTGCAGTTGGTCTTGCCAGTTGTGAGAACCATGCTGGAGGCCAACAAGGATAAGTTTGAACGTGTCATTTTCTGTCTTTTCTTAGATATTGACAAGAAACTGTATAATCGTTACTTGCCAATAATATACCCTTTAAACTAAGATCCTTGAAATACTTTAAGAAATTGCATAGTTTGTTAATTCTTCCACATATGTTATGTGTGATGGCTTTTTTTTTTTTTTTTTGGTTATTTGAAATATACATTAATTTCAAAATGAGCGTGGAAGAAAAAAAAAATCATTTTAGAAATGCATATTTGAGTAATGACTTAATCTTACTGCATAAACTGATGTAGACTTCAATAAGTTTGAGTTTTTGTTTAAATTCCCAAATAATTTTCAACCACATGAATTGTTATATATATATATATATATTTGCACACTCACAGTATATGTATAACTATACATTATTGCATATATAAGAATATTTATATGTGCATAGTTTATACATATATTATGTATATATTAAACTA
>NC_051402.1:36012343-36014843 GCF_015228065.2 Penaeus monodon | reverse complement strand
CCACTCACAGACAAGGGCCCGACCGCTCATGTTACCCTGCCTTGCCCCCCAGGTCGCGCCGCCGGGCATGGGGCCTCGGGAGGTGGCGTGCGACCAGCAAATGGACGGCGGCGGGTGGACAGTCGTCCTGGCGCGGCGCCCCCCGTCGACCCCTCGCCACCACGCCTTCCACGAGTCCCGAGTGCCCAGGATAGAATTTAACACGACATGGGGCGAATATAAGAAGGGTTTCGGCGACCCTCGAGGGGAATTCTGGCTGGGTGAGGCGTCCCTAAGGGTGTTCTCAGAGTTTACGCGAGATATACGCTGAGCTTTTGAAGCCTTAATCACATCATCATATAATAGCTCTTTTCCTTCAATATGATTTTCATGATTTTTTTTAAGGATCCAAGCCCCTTTAACAGTATGGACGATAAAAGCCTTTCATTTCACCAGGTAACGAAGTCCTCCACGCACTCACGCGCGATGTCCCGCACCAAGTCCACGTCCACCTCACCGACTGGGACGGCAACACCGCCTCCTCCACCTGGGACTACTTCAGGCAAGTCATCTGTGGCTTTCTTTGATAGATCGCATTGCAGGCGGAACGTAGGTGTTGTGTCAAATGAAAAACAAGTTTTATTGGGAAGTTTTCATATTAATAAATGCTAAGAAGCCCAATCCTCCACGAATATTGCATTACATTTAGGTAAATCAAGACTGCTAGATTTGTTGTTTATCAAAAAATATTCAATATGGTATATTATAAACATGGAACGGCTTATGTCTGGCGTCGCGGATGCGTCGGAAGTTTAAGAAATGGGTCGTGAGTGTAAAAAAACTGGGAACCAGTTTACTGTACTCTACATATCATTCTAGTATCTATTATTATTATTATTATTATTATATTATTATTATCATTATTGTTGTTGTTGTTTGTATTGCCATCATCATTACTACCATCATCATTATCATTATTATGATTATTAATGGTGTTATTTGTATTGTCATCATCATTACTATCATTATTATTAATATTATCATCATCATCATCCTTATCTTTATCATTTTCATCTTTACAATTACAACAACTACCTACCACTACTTCTGCTACTGCTGCTGCTGCTGTTGCTATTCATATTATTGTTACTACTACGACGGCTACTGTTATTACCACTCTAACCGCTAGAGATCATCACTGAATCTCCTGCGTGTCGTCATTACCTTCCCATGCGTTAATGTTTAATGGTGGGGCCGCAGTGGAACAAGGAGTTGGGTGCAATTTGTTCTCTTCGATCACTCCCTGTTAAAACACTAAAACTCTTCTGAAACCCGCGATTCACATGGCGATTCACCGGTCAGTACAATCAAGCAGCGCCACGGGATTAGGAAAGTTTTATGGTCCGAAGGGCAGTTTTATACGACAAGTAATTACTCTTTAACGATTCCGAGAAATAGCGTCCCACTGCAGTTGTTCGACACTTCAGGAAGTTTTGAAGTGGTATCAAAACTAACTAACTAACTCTCTCTCTCTCTCTCTCTCTCTCTCTCTCTCTCTCTCTCTCTCTCTCTCTCTCTCTCACTCACTCACTCACTCACTCACTCACTCACTCACTCACTCACTCCTCTCTCTCTCTCTTTCTTTCTTTCTTAAAACAGGATATAAAAAAAACCCGGAGAGATTCACTCTCTCTGGGCGGTACAGATAATCTCACTTTGAATTACAGAATAAATGTACAGCAGAGAGAACAAGGTGCAGGTGGTACCATCAGCTCCTTGGTATGGATGTAGGAAGCAACTTCAAAATCAAATGGTTACTCGTTCTGTCTGCCAGTTCAGAAAGAATGTAGTCGTAGCTATTAATGGTGTATGATAATTCAGGCAAAAAGATGCAGCAGTATTTTCAATATTTGTTGGTTCAGAATGGAAGGAAAGGATGAATTTTCAGTTATATTTAGATGGTATTCAATTATATTTTTTATATATCTAGCCATATATATGATACCTTCGTTCACCGTTTTTACTTAAAGTTTTTTTTTAATTCTAATTAATGTTAATGCCACTTGTAAAATGAATTACTACATTCCAATAATTATCAGATACCTTCTGGATATAAAAACATTTAGTTAAATTTTAAGATACCGTGGTGATAACTTTTTTTTTTTTTTTTGACAAGTTCCGTTTTTTTTTTCCTTTCTTTCTTTCTTTCTTTTTCTTTCGGTTTCATGCTTTGGGTAATTTCATCTTTAAATGATCTAAGCAATCTGGTCTATATCTATACTCGTTATGTGGTTTAATCTTGGGAGTAAAAATGTGAGAAAAAGTTGTTAATGTATCACTGGCAGTACATGTGCCGGATAAAGTGTTATTATTGATTCTATTAATCTTGCTACTATACTACTACTACAGCAGTTATTACCCTGCTATGGTTGCTGCTACAACTACCCTTTTAATGTCTATCTTCAATAACATAATTTTTCGCATCCCCATTATCATCAACATAACCATCACTATCATCACC
>NC_051402.1:35992343-35997343 GCF_015228065.2 Penaeus monodon | reverse complement strand
CGGAGACAGCTGTAACCTTTTTTTTTTTCTTCTTCTTCTTCTTGACTGAGAGACAACGGTACAAATAATATGGATCTTCATGGGAAAGTGCTAATCTGGCTAATTGATCAACCCTGTCACATAAGGATATTCCTATGTGAGAGGGTATCCAGTATAGTGACACTTTAACCCTGTTCTGATAGTTTCGAAATTTGGTGAAAGATATTTCTAGTTACCATGTTTTCTGAATTAAATGCAGCGAGCCTATGGAGAGCGCCTTGGCTGTCAGTAAAGACCTTTCTTAATGGTATGATATATGGCTACTGACTCGGCATCAGTTGTGCTTGTCCAGTTGGAAATACACACACTTTCTTCAAGATCTATATCAGGAATTAGTACACCAATCCCTGCTGCTCTATGAGGATCAATGGAGGTATCACAGTAGTGGGAACGTACAATGAGGGGGATATAGAATGCCATCTATATATTTCAGGTAATGAGCTTTTAGTTCCATTTTTGAAGCCACGGATGTAGGCCCTATTAGTTTAGCAATATTAGTATGTACATGAGTTCTGTGCCAAATAGCAGTAAGTACTGTTTCTGGAATGTTAATAGCTTCGTTGTTCCATACATTGAAGAACATAATAGTATGAGTAGTTTTAGTTTTCCATCCTAAGTTGGAATGTATGAGATTGGAGTATCGAGGTCGAGTATGCCTAATTCTATAATTTATCTCGTTTGACAGAATATTCGAAATTCGTGGTCTGGATAGAACCTGCGGGAGTCTGATGCCAAGTATGGTGTTAACTTGGATGACACGACTGTGAATAGAGGGGAGGTCTAGCTCTTTCTTCATGACGAGAACTTTAGTAGTCATGGGGCATCCAAGTATAATTCTCATGACTTAAACTTAAAGGGGTTTGAGGGCACTTGATGGCAACATACTAAGAATTGGGCTTGCATAGTCTATCCCTAACAAGGGAGATATACATCAATTTTAGGACTTTCAGGGTGGCACCTACATATCTGTTACTTATGAAGTGCAATGGTCTTAAACACTCAAGGCAACGTTCCTTGATCTTTCGAACAATATCCTTCGTAAAGCGAGAGTTGAGGGACATGATGTGAGGAGCAGTCACCCTAACACCAAGATATTTATAGGTGAAAGTTCTTGCAATAGTTTGTCCACCTAACCTTGGAATGTAAGGTAGTTTACAAGATCTAGAAATATGCTTAGTTTTGATTGGGTTGATTATGAGACCAAGGGAAGCACACTTTTTGCTGAACCTCTGTAGAATATAATCCCCCTATCAAATACCTGAATAAGAATGTCATCAGCATAGGATGTGATGCTGCAGGCTTCCTAACTCATCGATGAGCTTGCAAAATGAGTGCATAGGTATATTAAACAGTGTAGGGGACAATACTCCCCCTTGTGGAATGCCTAATTCAAATTCGCCATAAGCACTGTAGGTGCCTTGGTACCACACTTTTGCGCTTCTCAAAGATATATAATCCTTAATCCATAGCAGAAGCTTGCCCTTAACTCCTAAAAGTGTTAGTTCATGGAGGATTGCAGTAGGGGAGGCTCTGTCAAATGCTCTCTTAATATCTATGAAGTAAGAAGACTATGCATTACTTACCATTTAGGTACTGTGCTAGATAAATTTGTGTTCCTCTCTCTTTTTGAAAGCCAAAGACAGATGAATGAATCAGGTATTTGATCTGGTAGAGTAAACGAGTAAGAAGGATTCTTTCACAGGTTTTAGACAGGCAGGACGTCAGAGAAATTGGTCTATATTCATCAGGCCGTCCTGGTTTTGAGATGGGAATTATGGTATCTTGTTTCCATGTGGTAGGCAAGATGCCTACTGTTTAGGTTAAGTTGAAGAGATCAAGAAGAGGATTTTTTCCCTTTATCTGTACCTATGTAAGAAGACGATGTCGTAAGTGATTCCATCATCCCCAGGTGCAGTGGCTTTGCTATTCTTAATCCCTTGTAAATGGTGTATCAGCCTCATCTAAGAGGTGGCACTGATAGTCAATTTCGTTTTTATGGTTTGATTTAAGGGAGTACCTGCATATGGACAATGGGAGACTATCAAGAGAAGAGTCCTCACACCATTTAATGAGGAGAGATGAGGCTACCCTTTCTGGGTGAGGTGTTATACTGCATGTGCAATGGAGTCCACTGATTCTGCCCAGGCATAAAATCTTTCCTCCCGTTTTCGAGTTATTATCTCATTTATTTTTTTACTAAAAAAAACACAAGATCCCTAGCCAAGTACATTTATTTCCCCAAGTATCGTAGCTGACTTACTGTAGATTGTATGAGCCTTCTAAGAAGCTTTATCTCAGGGTCTTTGTTAAATTGTTGTGCACGTCTGCCTTTGGAGGATAAAGATCCGCGCTTGGCAGGGCTTTTAAGTTGTAGTTAAGTAATGATATTGCCAACTTGTTGACATAGACTTCCATTAAAGTGATCCAGACTGGTAGGAGTAAAGTCTTCATTCTTTCAATGAACTCATCATGATATTTAGTGGCAAGGTGGTATCGAAGGCGTGGCTGGGGTGGGGTTCTTTTGCAAAAAGGAAGGAATATACTTTATGCCCAGTGATCATTTACCTAAGAATGGGATGACTTTCGCTGTGCTTGGTAGTGTGTGCTGATTGTATAGAGCTATATAGTCCACTTTTCCGCCCAGATAATGAGTTTTTTTCTAAGAGGAATAATAGGTGCATGGGGTCATTAGTATTTTAGAGATAGTCCTTACCATTTTTACTTCTCTCGGAGCCTAGGAGAGGATGACGAGTATTGAAATCTCCACACAATAAGACAGTATCACTATGTATCATGGAGGTTTAGGTTCCACCTCACTATCATGTGGATTATATACATTAATGATGGTGATAGATTTACTGTCAAAAGATATTTTAATAGTAAGATATTCAACACAGGTGTTGTCACGATTGTCCTCAATCACTTTCGATGGAATTGAGTTCTTTATGTAAATGTCAAACCCTCTCATAGAAGGATTAGCAATATTTGATCTGTCATAGTGTGTGTATCCCGCAATTTTTTGCATATCGAGCACTAGTTCTGACTTCCTGAAGGCAACACACATCAACATTTTTGGAGTGAAGGTACTGGAAGAGAGTTGCCTTCCGTTTTCGCAAACTGTTTATGTTCTGTGATACATTTCAAGAGATTACTTGGAGACATTGATTACTTGACCATTTCCAAGGCCCACTACGGGGAGATGCTGCTTGAGATTGCTGCTATTGCATCATGAAAATTATCTGCCCTATCTGCCGAAGTAGCATTTGTGGCAGATCCTTAATTTCTCCGCTGGACTCTTGTTTGTCCTGCTGCAGTGAGGGCTGAGCTGCAACTGGTGCTGAAGCTGGTTTCAGCAGATGGTGCAGATATATCAGCTGGTGCTGCAGCTGGTGTCGAAGCTGGTGCAGAGGCTGATGCAGCATATGGTGCTAGGGTTGGTGCTGCAGCTGGTGCTGAAACTGCTGCTGATGCTTGAGTTGATGGAGCTTTATCTCCTGTTGATGCTGGTACTGTGGCCGGTGCCATAGCTTCCTTTGCAGGGGCCATAACTGTTGACCTCTGCAGTTGTGGGAATTCCCCCACATCATCAAAGCGCGGGGCTGGGGGGGACTTTTGTGGGGGGAAGGGCTGCCTGCTTTTTTACCATTTGTTTTCCTGTCCTTTGGGTAGTAAGTGCACAGTAGAGAATTGGCATTATGTTTTTTCCTTCAGAAATCTTTTCTGCGCATTCTGAACTTCCGTGTGGAAGAGCGCAGTACCGGCATCGCGGTGCGTCTCGTGGACAGGCACGTGTTCCGTGGCCCCACTTTGAGCAGTTAGAGCAAAACGGGGTCAGGGATTTGAAGACGGCACACCTAAAGGGTACCATGCCCTGAACCATTTTGATACTTTTGAGGATTATCTCTCCCTCATATGTTATGATGATTCTCTGGGTCATCATTCCATTAACCTTCATGCGTCTCGCATGAATGATACGTTCATTGTATGCAGTAATTTCTCCTGTTTCGATTTCCATTGGAACGTCGAACACAATGACGTTCGTACATTTTCCCTTCCCCCCCAAAAAATGTTTTTTTTTCAAACACTTCACCACACGCACCGATAGTTGTTATTTGAGCAAGAATTTGTTCGTTCTTGCATCAGACACGTACGTTATTAATTCCAATTTTTAGCTCATTTGATCCGTGTGTCATATTGTAAGGATCCATTTTTAGGGCCCGAGAGACCCAGCGATACTTATCCCCATGTGTGCGAAGCTTCGTATCGTTCTTAAAATGCGCGCACAGGTGTCCGGGAGGCGTAACTTCCACAGAAGCAGATAGCTGCCTCTTTGCTTTTTTCTTCAGCCTCTCCGAAGTCCCACCAATATCCTCCTCACTGAGGACAGCATATCTCCCCTCGGTTTCCATTTGTTAGTTCGTCGCCATTCCCCGGACGGCATGAAAGGGCCGACCTGTTTATTTTCTTTGAAAATGAACAGTTACACACACGGGTGTAAGAACTTTTGCTTTTAATTTTAATGTTTTTTTTTATCACTTTAGAACTTAATACTATGTGAACATTATCACACACTGGATCAATATACACCTGACAGGTCTGTGAATTCTTGATTGTTAAGGTATCACAGACCTTAAGGACAGAGGACACTATGCATGTCCTTACCTGTGGTGTCGTGACGTTAAATGGGAGAGAGAGAGAGAGAGAGAGAGAGAGAGAGAGAAAGAGAGAGAGAGAGAGAGAGAGAGAGAGAGAGAGAGAGAGAGAGAGGAAGGGAGGGAGGGAGGGAGAAAGAGAGACGGATGGAAGCATGAAAAGAGAGATAGACAGAGAGAGAGGGGGGGGGGGGGGGGGAGACAAATACGACGGACAGATGTTGACTCTGACGCCCAACAAACAAATGAAATGCCCCAGGTAGTGTGTCTCAGCGCCTGAAGACCTTGGGAGCATCCGTCCGGAGGAAA
>NC_051402.1:35977343-35979843 GCF_015228065.2 Penaeus monodon | reverse complement strand
CACCTTTGTTTTTTTTAATATTGTTACAACCACACTCTCCTTCAACGCATCTGGCATTTTTTTTTCTTTCTTTCTTTTCAGGATCGTAAATCTTCTCCATTGGCTCCCATTCACTCTAAACTTTTTCAAACTTCTGCCGGTGTTTCATCAGGGCATTCTTCATCTTCACCAACGCTTCTTTAACTTCATGTCTGTTTATCTCTGGTGTTTCTCGCTCAGTTGGTTCCTTCCCTGAAAACTCTTCTTTCATTGTCTTCGTTCCGTGGCCTCTCAAAATATTGTTTCCATCTGTTCATATCTTTATTTCCACTTAGCATTCTCCCACTCCATTTTTCCCCTATTCCCTCTTTTTGCCAACCCATAGATCTTTTCTTCTCCCATTAATGTTATTATCATTGTTCACATTATCATCATCTTTACTATTATCATCATTGCTGTTATTATTACAGCGTTTTTTTTATTGCAATCATCATTTTCATTATCATTCTTAATATTATTATCATATTATTATTGCCATTGTTGTTGTTATTATCAATATTATTATCAATATTGTTTATGTTTTTTATTTCATTATTATTATATTTATCATCATCCTTGTTATTATTATCATTATTGTTCTTATTATTATTATCATTATTGTTCTTATTATTATCATTATTGTTATTATTATCATTGTTCTTCTTATTAATGTTCTTATATCATTTTGATGTTATCAGCATTTTTAGTGTTAATATTTATTATTACTCTTGCTATATTATTTCTACTGTTATTAATATTATTATCAACATTATATTATTGTTATTATTGACTTGCTGTTTGTTATTATCATTAACATCATTGTTACCATTATTAGCAGCAGTAATATTACCATCATTATTATGACATACATTCGATTGCGCTTATTTCGTCCGCTTACACCGTCCGTTCGCCTGAAATATTACTACATTCAGCTGTGGAACTAAAGTCGCTTCGGACTGATGAAATGTAAACATATTCCATGTGACTGCGGAGTTGAAGGTGCTATAGTTTGATGTAAAATGGGGTGATAATTAACATAAATTCTTTATATTACAAATCTAGTAGAATCCTGTTCTAACTCTATTTTCGTTCTTATTAATAACAGTATTAACATTTTTCTTCGAGGCAAGTACACTGCACTGAAGTAGTTAGACTATCAGTTTATGCACATTTATTATATATACATGACAATCCGCCACCGACACCGACATCATCATTATCATCATCACCATCATCATCATCATTATTATTAAAGGTAGGAGAGGAAGGGGAAAGTCAGGGGAGACGAAAGCGATTTGAAAAAGAAAGGAGGGGAAACAGAAAGGAAGGGGAAGGGAGCTTAGAGAAGAAAGGGGAAGGGTGCTTAAAAAGAAAAGGGAGATGGGGAAGGGGGAAGGCGTGGGAAATGGAGAGGACTTAAAAGAAAAATGAGTATGGGTAAGAGGAAAAAGAGGGAGATAGAGAGAAAGGGGGAAGGAGGGGAAGGGAGAAGGGAGAGGGGGAAGTAGAAGGGGCAGATGTAGGGCTGAAAGTAGGAGGGGAGGAGTGAAAATAAGGAAGACTTAGGAGGGAGAGGGTAAGGCAGAGCGGGAAGGGAAAAGGGAGAAGGAGAACAAATGAAAGTGAGAGGTAGGCGAGAGGTAGGAGGAAGAGAGTAAAAGAGTGGGCACAGGGAAAAAAAGGGGAGGTGGAGAAAGGGTAAAGGATAAGAGAACATAGAAGGTGGGGAGGCTATCATCAATATCATCACCATCATCATCAATCATTATTATCATCATCATCATCATCGTCATCATTACTATTATATTATTATTATTATCATAATCATTAACATCATTATATCACCATTATTATTATTATTATTATTATTATTATTATTATTATTATTATTATTATTATTATTATTATCCTTATTATTATTATTATTATGGTGGTGGTAGTGGTGGTGATGCAAATGGTGTTGTTATAATTATGTTGTAACCATATCTTCTTTGAATAAAATCCCCAACGAAGAAGCCTGTTTTATGCCCGCCACTCTGCCATCTTCATTTCACTCTCAACACTCCGAAATCATCCAATAGTTCTTTTTACATTTTACAGTCGGGGGGTAAAAACACATATCAATCACGTGTTGAGGCCATCCTCTTTGCATCTGATGTATGCGCTTGTCTCTTTTATAACACAAACGCTTGGGGGGGGGGGGGCTGTCCCTTTGGAATTAAAGTGCTGAGCACCAAATAGAACTGTATGATTCATCGCGACCGTTTTGTTATTAGTTGTTGTTGTTGTTAGTTTTTTGTGTGTGGTAATGGATTTAGTAGGGATATTAGTAGGGATAATGTTGACTATGTTGTTTAATGTAATAATCAGCATTGTTTTTTTACTCATCATCAATCATCATTATCATCTTCATCTTCATCTTCATCATAATTATTATTATTGTTATGTCATCACCATTCTCGCAGTTATTATCATCGCCGGT
>NC_051402.1:35952420-35964717 GCF_015228065.2 Penaeus monodon | reverse complement strand
TTATTATTATTATTATATATATTATTATTATTATTATTATTTCATTATTATTATTAGTATTATATATTATTATTTTTTTAAATTTATTATTATTATTATTTTATTTATTATTTTTAAAAAAAAAAAAAGTATTATATCAGTCTTTTCGTCTGTCGGATGATCTGTCAACGCCGATGGGCAAGCCCGCGGGCAACTAACCCAGCTCGAATCTTGCATGGTTTGTTGCGGGTTTTACACAGATAAATTCCGTTGTTTGACAGGGTTTATGCGTCTTACATCTTCTGTCAGACTCCTTTGTCACCAGATCATTTTCAAGACTTTTTTTTTTAATGATCTTAAAGGAGCTTGTGCCCCAAGAGGCACGATCTTGGCAATGTTCTCCCAATTGGTCCAGTGATGAATAGTTTCGGGTCGCGCTTGCAAACGTAAAAAAGGAAGCTTTGGCCACCCCTTGTCGAGTTTGCCATCTGAAAGTGACCGTACAGTTTGGTGAGAGGACACGAGTGACCAAGCGAGACACGTGGCCCAACCAACTAGTCTATTTTGTTTCAATACGGGGTACATTTTGTGGTGCCCATCTTTTGGGGATCTCCTGGTTTGCAACTTTATCCATCCATGTGATCCCACATATCTTTCTGACACATCTAAGGGAGAAGCTTTTTGAGTTTCCTTTCAGCGTGGGCATGAGAAGCCCGGCCCTTACAGCCGTAGGAGCAGAACAGAAAGAACACAAGTTTGGTATATGTGCACTTTAATGTGAATTGTGAGATACTTGTTGTCCCAGCACGACTTTTTCAGTTTCCCTGCTAGTTGGCAGCCTGGCCAATGCGTGTGTCACCTCACGGTTTAGATTTCCAGAAGACGAGACCGTGGAAACCCAAGTAACGGAAGTTTTCGACCGTGTCAAAAGGCTCTCGGGGTCTCATCGTGGTGACGATGGTGGGAGGGAGTGCATTGGTTGAGAAGGCAACCGTCTTTTTCCCGCACCCCAATTTTACCCACACCAACCCCACAACACGGTTCAAACAACAAAAACAAACAAAATGTATTTATATGTTATATTTCATATATATATATATATTAATATATTATATATATATTTATTATATTATATATATTATTATATATTATAATATATATTATATATATTTTTTAAAATAAAATGAAAAATTAATATATATATAATATATATATATATATAATATATATATATATTAAAAATATATAAAATTATGCAATATTATATATATATTGTTTTTTTTTTTTTTTGTGTGTGGTGTGTGTGTGTTGTGTGTGTGTGTGTGTGTGTTGTGTGTGTGTTGTTGTGTGTGTGTGTGTGTGTGTGTGTGTGTGTGTGTGTGTTGTGTTATATATATAATATATATGCATATAAATATACATACATATATATACACATGAATATATACACCCCAGCAAAAAAAATATATATAATATATAATATATATATATTATATATATATATATATATATATATATATTATATATATATATATATATAGGGGTGTGTGTTGTGTGTGTGTGTGTGTGTGTGGTGTGTGTGTGTGTGTGTGTGTTGTGTGTGTGTGTGTGTGTGTATTATACATATATATATATATATATATATATATATATATATATATATATATAATATTATATATATTAAAATTATATCAAAATTATAAAATTAATTAAATTTTTTTTCATATATATATATATATATATATATATATATATATATATATAATATTATTTGTGTGTGTGTTGTGTGTGTGTTGTTGTGTGTGTGTGTGTGTGTGTGTGTTTGGTTAAATATATATACATATATTTTATTAAGTGTAGAGACACACACACACACACACACACACACACACACACACACAACACACACCACACACACCCACACCACACACACACACACACAACACACACACACACACACACATACACACACCACATCCACACACAACACACACAAAATAATGATAATAACACACACACACACACCACACCACACACCACACACACACAACACACAACCCCCAACACACACAAAATTTTAAAATATATATATATATATATATATATATATATATTATATTTTATATATATAATATAAAATAAATAGATAGATAGAATAGATAGATAGATAGATGATAGATAGATAGGTAGATAGATACATATATCCATTAGATAGATAGAGACACTGAAACGTCAGTTGAAAATAATAAAACAGATGTTTTGTTCTGAACTTTCAGTTTTTAAACCAAAAACACTAAATTTTAATAAAAACATAAAAAGAACATACAATATAAACAAATAAAAGGAATAAATAACACACAATAGAAAAATACAATAGCCATATGTAAACTAACCAAGTGGG
The DNA here is from genome assembly GCF_015228065.2 of Penaeus monodon. Lineage (NCBI taxonomy): Eukaryota > Metazoa > Arthropoda > Malacostraca > Decapoda > Penaeidae > Penaeus > Penaeus monodon. The sequence continues at coordinate 35,962,337 of NC_051402.1, read as the reverse complement.
TGTTGGTTGAGAAGGAGGAAGGCCTGTAAGGGTTCTAGATGATAAGGTCTGGCCGGGAGGGAGGGGAAATAGAATACGAAAATGTGGTAAAGAAAAGGGGGTGAGTGGAGTGGAAGTGTTTTTTTTATTGCCGAGAAGATGGTTTGCTCGGCGGAAGTCCATCCTGAAAATTTTGTTTTGTGTTCTAAATGCGCCACCGTGGTTCATCCCACGTCCCGAGCTTGGAAGCAAGGCAGGTAATAACTACACTACGTTAGAACACTGTCAGAGCCCCAATCTAAAAGGTTTTTTAAATTTTTTGGCTATATTGTTGTGTTTGTGAAGACAAAAAGGAATTTAATTTGAGAAAAATTTAGTAACTGATTTTATTTGTTTCCCTGTTTTCAAACTTAAACTCCCCATATAGGGTGTTTAACTATCTTGGTCTTTTTTTTAACACAGGGGCAGTGATTTGGGTTTGGAATATTTTAAAAGGTTTTTTAGAAATTTTAAAAAATAAGAACATGTGTGTGTGTGTGTGGTGTGTGTGTGTGTGTGTGTGTGTGTGTTGTTGTGTGTTGTGTGTGTGTGTGGTGTGTGTTTTAAAGGAAGAAAAATAAAGTACGCGCAAAAAATATACAGTGTTTTTCCCGGATTCGATTAGAAACTGGGCCGCTTAAAATTTTAAAAATTTGCCACTACAATTTTAGGCTTCTTTGTCACGCGTTGAAAACCCCCCCATGTATCGCTTCTTTCTTTATTAACTACTTTATTGATCATTTTCCAAGTCTAAAAATTTGGGTTTTCTTCGTTGGTTAGATTTTAGTAAATAAATCCCCCTTTTTTTGAGTATTGGGGGTTAACTCAAAAAGTGTTTATTTTATATTGTTCATTTCAATTAATTTTAAAAAATGTAAGGAACTTGAGGCGCAAAACTCATATCTAATAATCTGATTATATTTTACATTGTTTTCCCTCACCCTTTTTTTAAATTTATTAGTTTATACTCAGCATCTGAATCATTTAATATCCCAACCCCTTTTCTTTGCAGGCATTGCGTTTTTTTTTTTTCTGCTTTTCCCTCACGGCTGCTGCTATATTATTTAGTGCAATACCAATTCGAATACTCTTCACTTTTATTACGTTTAAATTTATTATGGTTTTCAGGAAGCCAAACCCTTGTCTATGATTGTGTCCCCTGCATGAAAGTGCAAAAAAATGCACGTACCTTGCACTGTAACCTCCCCTGTGGCGGGACTGGTAAGACTGTTATCTCCCGCAGCGAGGCTCCCAAGTGGGCCCAAAAGGAGGGAGTGGATTTCCCGGTGACTGAGATCGGGGGTACTTGGTGATGCACAATAGTTAGCCCGAGATGTAATGACTGCACGTTCCCCTCGGTCCCCCCCCTCCGTTTGGGAGTTGCTCATTATGGTGGTGTCCCAAAAGTGAAATGTTGACACGCAAACTCACATCGGGACGCGCACACACACACCCATACATCCCAAAACTCAACAAATGCACATAAAAAAAACCGGAATTCTTCTACTTTTTCATCAAAAACCAAATTTTATTTTGTAACCCCTTTACGATCAAGTTCTCAATGTATTTTTTATTATTTTTATTATCATTTTAATTTTGGTAGTTTTTTTTCCATTTTTAATGAGGTCGCTACAAACTGATTCGGGTTTATAATTTTTTGACGGAAACCCCCATTTCCCCACGGCACTGACTTGGGTTGACTTCCCACCCCGTGGCTAGGGTTTTTTTTTAATTTTTAAATTTTTAATTTTTTATTATTATTTTTTATTTTATTATTATTATTTTATTTATCATTTGGCGACCACTAAAAATGAAATTGAGACCCGTACTTTGAAGAACCCAAAATCACACAGTATTTGAAAAATGCGGGCCCCCAGTCTACGCAGGATATCCTCTACACACCCCTTCAAAAGCTTTCACTTTTTTTTCCATCCGTGATGCCCAGTTGCTCGTGTAATTGGTGCTGGGGGCATTCAAAATTCCTACTGAACTGCACCCAAATAAGGGCCCCGGGAAAGTTGATTCACTTTTTTAAAAGTTTTTATGGTCTCTACTCCATATTATGCAAAGCTGTTGTTTTAAATGGCTGGTTGAAATTCACTAAAAAAGGCTTTTTACAGGGGGATAAACTTGTTAAAAGAATGCTTTATTTTTTTCAAAATAAGTCTTTTTTTGTCTTCTGACTCCACATTTTGAGGTTGATAATAAGGGTTTTCAAATTGCTGGGATTGCAAAATTGGGGGCCCAATTGAAATTAACACATGAAAACCTCTGATATTCCTTAGGGTTAAACATGCCTGTGATCCCATACGAACACTCAGGCAATGTATTCGCAGAATAAGGCCCCGCCCCATAAAAGAGAAAAACTCACGATGTCGCAAACCCGGGTCTGCCGTTATCAGCGTCGGAAACAGCGTGAGGGCTGGCTGTACGATAGTATAACGATAGTATAATGACACAATTTTTCAGTATCAGTTACATATATACATGTGTGTGTGTTGTGTGTGTGTGTGTGTGTGTGTGTGTGTGTGTGTGTGTGTGTGTGTGTGTGTTGGGGTGTGTGTGGTGATGTGTTTGTGTGTGTGTGTGTAAAAAAGGAGTGAACTTTGCCAGACACCATCCTAACACGGAAAATTATACTCAGTTCACTATGACAAACAGCTAAAGATTTGTCACTGCGACGTTTTTTCCCACTGAATTACTTTTTTCCATCTATAAAAGTGCCCTATGCACCCTTACTTTATTTCATTTTTTAAGCGATGTTGGTATATATCGTATCTTCTTCATCTCAAAACAAGTTAATGCCATTGATGCTGACGCTGCAGAAATTAAAAATAAGGCTAAAACTAAATGTTCCCTATGGCAGTCCCCGCACACCCACCCGCCGTGTCCACTCCCTCAAAATGTGCCAGCCTGTGGACACGCCGTTCACTGGGCCTTTTGTTGTTTTTTATTACAGGGTATCTTAAACTTTACAGTCCATCGATGCCCAGGGAAAGTGGTGTATTCTATATCATCTATATCTATCTATCTATCTATCTATCTATCTAAATATTAATTATATATATATATAAAATATATATATAAAAATAAATTTTTATGAAAATTACGTCATATTTTTACTATACAATATATATATATATATATATATAATATATATATATATAATATATATATTATATATTATATATATATAAAATATATATTATATATATATATATATATATATATATTAATATATATATATTTTATTGTGTGGGGAGAGATGAAATTAATCCCTGCCATACCATTTTGATACAATCGAAGGCTTTTCATGACAAGTACGAAAGGTATGAAGAGTATGATACAAATATACAGGATGTGCACGAGATTGCAATGTAATTACTACAGTTAAATCTCTTCATCTGGCATTATTTGCCATATGGAAGGTCTACAGATTACCTGCCCAACATATGGATGTTTTTTTACCACTCTAACACATTTCCACACCCGCATAGAGTGTGTACTGAATGTGGATTAGAGACCGTACATGATTTGTGAAGTGTTTCATGATCCCTCCCCTTGGGCAAGGGTCATTTATAACGCCGTAGACAAGCGTAACTTTTCCCATGCGTACATGGACATGCAAGACTGTATCACCAAAAGACTTGTCAGTTTTGCGTATTTTCAGCAATTTATCGTGTTTAAACTTTTACGAACCCATAGTCATGCTGTTTATCGACCGTCTTCAACCTCTTTGAGAAGCTTAGTGTGATGGTTAACCTGATATCTGCGAAGATGGTAAAATAAAAGGAACAGTGATAAAGTAGAAATAGATAAAAAAAAAAAAAACTCAACCACGTCATACAGCTCTATTTATATACTTGACAGTGTTGACTCAGCCCCTTCTTAAAATTGACGAGGAAAAGAAAACTTAAACGTTTTTTTTTAGTACTATTTTTGTTTTTTTTTGTCTTTTCTTTATGGTTAGGGAGTTTGGGGGGTTTAGTGGGGGGGGGGGTTACACACACAAAAACCTCACACAAAACACACACACACATACACATAAATGTATTAGAAATATACATATGGAACTATATAGAAGTATATATTAGAAATTTATATATATATATATATATATCTAAAAATATATATATTATATATAAAATATATATTTTATATATATATATATATATATATATATATATATATATATAGTTATATGTTGTATATATATATATATATATATATATATATATATATATATATATTATATATATATATATATAATATATATAATACATACCTATATACGTTATTGTTATTCCGTGCAGCTCTGGAGGCCAACAAGCTAGTCCCGAGGGTGGTGGGCGGTGCGGCGGCACTCGTCCTCCTGGTTGTGGCACTACTGGCACTTGCACCCTCTGCGCAAGGCACCATAGAGGTATAGACATTCTCATTTGAGCTTTGGTTCGTAGCATTTTTTTTTCCTATTAGTGAGCTTACTTTGTGGAAAATCAAATGATTGCAAATACTATGAGGTTTTCTTTGCATCCCTGATTTTTTTTTTTTTTTTTTTTTTTTTATTGTTTCCATATTATTGCTAATGGTTATGTTTATCATTATCATCATTACCCTCTTCACCTTTATCACTAATATTATAATTATTTTTTATTTATTATCATTATTATATCATTATTTTATCATTATTATTTATCATTATTATTATTATATTATTATTATTATTATTATTATTATTATTATTTATTATTATTTTTAATCATTATCATTATCATCATCATTATTATTGTTGTTTTATGTTTTTTTTTTTTTGTTATAGCAATAATAATAAAAATTTTTGAAATTTTTTGTATCATCATCATAGTTATTTTTGATGATGATACTAATAGTTATCATTTTTATTATTTCTTATTGTCATTATTATTATTACTATTTATTTATTGTTAATTTATCTTTATTATCATTATCATTATCATCATTTTCTCCATTACCCTTATTTTTTCACAAACCCTTAATTCCCCTTTTTTTTTCAAACCCTCCCCTTTCTCCCCGCTTCCCAAGAGATGAAGCTGAAACTCGCCAGGCATCCCGTCAAGGGCCTGTTGGTTTTTCCTGGCGGACACTCACGCTTACCTGGGGTTTGTGAAGGAATTGGCGTCCTTCTTAGCGGATAATTGTTACGTCCCAAATGTTCATGGTGGATTCGCATGCTGGGAAAAAGGTTTGTTTGAGGGCCGAAGGGAGGAGGAGGGGGAAGGGAGAGAAGGGGGGGTTTAAGAGGTATGTGGTGTGGTGCAGTAGTCTAAATACGCACCCACATACATGTGAGTGAGTGTTGTGGTGTGGTGTGTGTGTGTGTTTGTGTGTGTGTGTGTGTGTGTGTTTGTGTGGGGTTGTTGTGTGTGTGTTGTGTGTGTTTGTGTGTGTATGTGCGTAGATTATATATGACCGGGATGAATCTCACAAGTTTAGACATTTTTTATTAAGATTACCCCATCTAATTCTTATAATTTTCAATGCAAGATATTCAACTAACCCGTGGTTCCCAAAAGTTTTTTAGAAAACGGGCTTATAAATAGGTTTAATAAATTAGGCTTTACTTGTGAAATACATCTTTGTGTTCAACTTGTTGTCAGTTTGAAGTAAAACCCCCGCATGTGTATGAGGGGGAGAGCGTTAGGAATCCACCTGGAAGCCAAAGAGGCGCCAGCCTGGAAATGTTGGGAAAACCACTGTTTAAACTATTCACTCTCACCCATTCAGCTTTAAATATGAGCTAAAAAAAATGAAAATATTTGTATATTAAAAAATGATCATTTCCCGCCAGAGCCCATACCGAGGGACGACAGAACACATCGCCAAAGCGGATCGGATCCTGTTCCTGTTACCAGCAGATCTCCACGGCCACAGCAAACACGCCCATCATCAAACCCGTGGGACCCGCCCTCAACCACTTCACCAGCAGCGTCCGCAACCGCCCCTGCGCCGCCACCGTCGTCCTGCCCTTCAGTGATGAGATTCCTTACCAGGTATGCGGCTGCGTGGTTGAGGTCCCAGTGGGAGATTTCACGTGGTCATCCATACAGAAATCACCGCTAAACCATTGTCATTATTATTATTATTATTGTTGTTGTTCTCTTCTTTCCCCCTTTAGCTTAATCCCCTCTGTACACGGGGGAGATATTTTTTGGGTGGTCTTCCCTCTAAAATCTGTTTGCGGCCGGGCTCTCCATCTCCTTTTTGGCCTTCCTCTTTTCCTTCTCCCTTTTGCCTCCATATTAAGCACTCGTTTTCCCACATATTCCTCCTCTCTTCTCATTACATGGCCGCAGCATTTTAACCTTCTCTCCTGTATTTTCCTTGATCTTTCCAATACTTCAGTTGTTCCACGAATTCTGTCATTACTAACCCTTTGTCAAGTCACATCCACCTCAACATATGCATTTTTCTTCCCATCATGTCTCCTCTTCTGGTCTTTTTTCATTGGCCACCTTCTCCCCCGACATCATCGCTGGTCTCACCGCCGCCCTGCATAATTCTCTCTTCATTCTCACCTAATTTTATCATCAAAACTCCCGCACATTCTTCCAGTTCTCCAGCCTACTGAAATCTTATGACATATTTCTTGATTTCTCCCCCATTTCCCCCATCCAAAATGACCATATGGGGAAGCCTGAAGTAAACTGCCCTCCTCACCTGCATCTCCCGCTTTTGGAACGTTTTTCCTCTCGATTTATCTTACTCCCTCTATTCTCTCTCTTCTCCATCTCTCCATCTTCTGCTCAACTTCTTCACTGGTGGTGTTTATCAGGATTACATGCAAATAGCATATCCCATTGTAGCTGGTTGTACATCCATTATCAAAACAAATATCATGGGCTCAAAGCCCAGCCTTTATGAGCCCATCCTTACTATTAAACTTTCCTGTCCTAACCTGTGTTTTTTGCATCCCCCATACTAATCTTACATACTTTTTCCCGATACTTCGTTTTTCTTTATACACCTCCACATTTCTTCTCTTTCGCACTCTGTTATATGTTTTGTTTTTCTAAATCTATAAATACGAGATGTAGCCCCTCTGTTTTCCCCATACTTCTCCAGGATTTTTTCTTAAAGAAAGGATTGCTTCCGGTGTTCCCCTTTCCCTTCAAAATCCAAATTTTTATTCACCAATCTTCGTTTCACATCCTAGCCCCTTTTCAAAGACTTTTTTTCTTTCCAAAATTTCACTGTATGCGAGATTATTTGATTGTCCGATAGTTTTTCCATTGTCTTGGGTATCACCTTTGTTTTTTTTTAAAATTGTTACAACCACACTCTCCTTCAACGCATCTGGCTTTTTTTTTCTTTCTTTCTTTTCAGGGTCGTAAATCTTCTCATTGGCTCCCATTCACTCTAAAATTTTTCAAACTTCTGCCGGGGTTTCATCAGGCATTCTTCATCTTCACCAACGCTTCTTTAACTTCATGTCTGTTTATCTCTGGTGTTTCTCGCTCATTTTTGGTTTCCTTTCCCTGAAAACTCTTCTTTCATTGTCTTCTTTCCCGTGGCCTCTCAAATATTGTTTTCCACTGTTCATATCTTTATTTCCACTTAGCATTCTCCACTCCTTTTTTTCCCCTATTCCCTCTTTTTGCCAACCCATAGATCTTTTCTTCTCCCATTAATGTTATTATCATTGTTCACATTATCATCATCTTTACTATTATCTCATTGCTTTTTATTATTACAGGTTTTTTTTATTGCAATCATTTTCATTATCATTTTAATATTATTATCATATTTTTATTGCCATTGTTGTTGTTATTATCAATATTGTTTATGTTTTTTTATTTTATTATTATTAAATTTTTTTTTATCATCCTTGTTATTATTATCATTATTGTTCTTATTATTATTATCATAATTGTTCTCATTATTATTATCATTATTGTTTTCATTATTATTTTTATTATTAATGTTTTATATCATTTTGATGTATCAGCATTTTTAGTGTTAATATTATTATTACTCTTGCTATATTATTTTTACTGTTATTAAGTATTATTATCAAAATTATATTATTGTTTTATTGACTTGCTGTTTGTTTTTTATCATTAAAATCATTGTTACCATTATTAGCAGCATAATATTACCATTATTATTATACATACATTCGATTGCTTTTTTCGTCCGCTTACACCGTCCGTTTTTGCCTGAATATTTTCTCATTCAGCTGTGGAACTAAAGTCGCTTCGGACTGATGAAATGTAAAATATTCCATGTGACTGCGGAGTTGAAGGTGCTTAGTTTGATGTAAAATGGGTGAAAATTAACATAAATTCTTTATATTACAAATCTAGTAGAATCCTGTTCAAAACTCTATTTTCGTTCTTATTAATAAAGTATTAACATTTTTTTTCGAGGCAAGTACACTGCACTGAAGTAGTTAGACTATCAGTTTATGCACATTATTATATATACAGGACAATCCGCCACCGACACCGACATCATCTTTCATCATCACCATCATCATCATCATTATTATTAAAGGTAGGAGAGGAAGGGGAAAGTCGGGGAGACAAAAGCGATTTGAAAAAGAAGGAGGGAAACAAAAAGGAAGGGGAAGGAGCTTAGAAGAAAGGGGAAGGGTGCTTAAAAAAAAAAGGGGAGATGGGGAAGGGGGAAGGCGTGGGAAATGGAGAGGACTTAAAGAAAAATGAGTATGGGTAAAGGAAAAAGAGGGAGATAGAGAAAAGGGGAAGGAGGGGAAGGGAGAAGGGAGAGGGGGAAGTAAGAAGGGGCAGATGTAGGGCTGAAAGTAGGAGGGGAGGGTGAAAATAAGGAAGACTTAGGAGGGAGAGGGTTAAGGCAGAGCGGGAAGGGAAAAGGGAGAAGGAGAACAAATGAAAGTGAGAGGTAGCGAGAGGTAGGAGGAAAGAGTAAAAGAGTGGGCACAGGGAAAAAAGGGGGGTGGAGAAAGGGAAAAGGATAAGAGAACTGAAGGGGGGGAGGCTATCATCAATATCATCACCATCATAATCATTTTATCATCATCACCCGCAGTCATCATTACTATTATATACGCTATTTTATTATCACTATCAACATTGGCATCATTCTCGATATCATCAACATTTTTTTATTATTATTAATATTTTTTTTTGTTATTTTTTTTAATTTTTAAATTATTATTATTATTATCATAATCATTAACATCATTATATCACCATTTTTATTATTATTTTATTATTTTTTTATTATTATTATTATTATTATTATTATTATTATTATTGTTTCCTTTTTATTATTATTATTATGGGGGTGGTAGTGGTGGTGATGCAAATGGTGTTGTTATAATTATGTTGTAACCATATCTTCTTTGAAAAAATCCCCAACGAAGAAGCCTGTTTTATGCCCGCCACTCTGCCATCTTCATTTCACTCTCAACACTCCGAAATCATCCAATGTTCTTTTTACATTTTACAGTCGGGGGGTAAAAACACATATCAATCACTGTTGAGGCCATCCTCTTTGCATCTGATGTTGCGCTTGTCTCTTTTATAACACAAACGCTTGGGGGGGGGGGGCTTGTCCCTTTGGAATTAAAGTGCTGAGCACCAAATAGAACTGTATGATTCATCGCGACCGTTTGTTATTAGTTGTTGTTGTTGTTATTTTTTTGTGTGGTAAAAGGATTTAGTAGGGATATTATTTGGGATAATGTTGACTATGTTTTTTTAATGTAATAATCAGCATTGTTTTTTACTCATCATCAATCATCATTATCATCTTCATCTTCATCTTCATCATAATTTTTATTATTGTTATGTCATCACCATTCTCGCAGTTATTATCATCGCCGGTAATTTCTTTATCATCAGAATTGTTTTTACCAACCCTTTTTGCCATTATGAGCT
>NC_051402.1:35942420-35947420 GCF_015228065.2 Penaeus monodon | reverse complement strand
TTCATTGCAGGTGAAACAATTTAAATCTCTAAAAACGAGAGAAATTAATTAATTATTAACTAATGAACGATATTCATGTTTATTGACCACATACTCGATCACACGGAAATGCGATCTGAGGTCAAAAGAATAGTGTGAGAACATGTCATTGCTGTCATTTAGCACTTTTTACAAAAAAAAACAACGGCTTAACAAATTTATGGGAGAAGGAAGGGGAAAAAAATAAGAAAAGGGGAAGGGAGAAAGGCCCAATGTCTTGAAGCGGTCAAGCGGTTTTTCTTCTTTTCTTCAGAGGTGTTCGCGCTGCAAGCTGAAAGGATATAATGGGTATAGAACCCTATTATAATGGCTTTGGAGGGGTAGTGATACTGGTTAACGGCGTGACTCTTTATTAATAAGAGTTGACACACAGTATGGGACACACGAGACGATGTCTGGGGGGTAGCGCGGCTCACGTGTCAGGTCAGCCTGCCCGGAGGGGGAGGGCTAGGCCGACCTTACCACGTTGGGTGCTGGTCACGAACTGAAGGGTCAAGCGAGATCAGATAACATCATCCACGCCCTCGCTGAGTGAATGTTTCGTATTTGGGACTTGGATCCACGTGGTAAACAGCCACGTGATCCACTGGTAACAGAAATAGACTTATGTATATGTTATACTCTCTCTCTCTCTCTCGCTCTCTCTCTCGCTCTCTCTCTCTCTCTCTCTCTCTCTCTCTCTCTCTCCTCTCCCTCCCTCTCCCCTCCCCCTATCTCCCTCTCTCTCCCCTCTCTATCCCCCTCCCTCTCCCTCTCCCTCTTTCTCTCTTTATCTCTATCTATCTATCTAAATTTTCTATAATATATGTAAAAAAATATATATATATAATATATAAAATATAATATATATAAATATAATATATATATATATATACACACACACAATACACACACAACACACACACACACACACACAAACACACACCACACACACAATATATATATATATATATATATATATATATATATATATATATATATATATATATGTATGGTTTTGCGCCGTTAGTTTATATAAGGTTGCCAGGGAAAGTTGTCCTGAACCCTCGGGAGGTGGCCTTGCTTGTTGCGAGAGCGACGTAGCCCGCCACCAGCACATGCTCCTCCGAGGATCTGTCTTCTCTTGGGAATTACAACCTCAGTGAGTGTGCAGAAAAGGAATCAACCACATTTTTTTAAAGACCATGGGGGAAATCCCAGAACTGTAGAGATTAAAAAGAATCCCAAGTTTCTGTGGTACTGACCAAAAAAACTGGTTGGGGGTCCCCTTTTAGTTTCCACTTAAAAACTCCCTGTCTCTTCAATGGCCACTCCAGGATTTCATTTGGACAGAATGAGGGAGGGGAGTTGCCCGGAGGTTCCCCCGGCCGGGCTCTGTCATTTTAAAAGAACTAAGTTTTTTGAGCAGCGAAACCAGGTGGGACCCTTCAGCATTAGTTGGATGAAAAGTTTTGAAACAGTACCTGTGGGCCCCGGGAAAACCCCCAAACCCTAACTAAGTTTTAGGGGGGTTTGATTTTTAAAGGTAAAAGTGGAAAGTTTGCGGCCCTTATGTGGTATACCTGCCGAAGGGCTAAAGGCGGGGGGTAAACCCTATAGTTTGGGGAGTTTGCATGCGGTTTTGGACTGCCTTTTGGCCCATTTGGGTTTCCCCTTTCTCTGACCAGGGAGGGAATGGTCATTCCCCCGGAAAGAGAATGGGGGAAATCGAGGGAAGGTATAAATACCGGGGATCACATTTGGTTAGATCCCGGGGGAAAGGGTTTTCACTAACATTTTTTCTGAAAAAAAGATCCGTGACCACCTACTAAGGCCCCGCCCACCAAGAAAGTCTGGGATTAACCCCTTTTGCTAAGGAGACCTGGGGACTCTGGGGAATTCCGACACAGATTTTTGGGTTTTATATGGGCCCCCTAGCTGGGCCCTTTTAAAAATCGGGTTGCCTCTTTGTGAGACAACCCCGGGAGGAAGACTTGGGCAGCTGAACAAAATCTGTCGTGGGGAAAATTAAAGAGAGGGCCGAGGGCCCCCAGGAGATTTTTTCCCCCCCGGGGGAATAAAAGAAAAGGGGTGGAGGGCCATTGTTATTTTTACTGATAAAAAAAAAATAATGTAATATTGGGTTGTCCCAGTAGAAAAAAATAGCAAAAAATTGATAATGATAATAACAACAATAAAGATAATAAAAATAAAAAATGATAATAATGATAATGTAAATATAACACCCCTACTAATAAAATTTAATAATAAAAAATTTAATAATAATAATAATGATAAGGGAAATAATGTTTTAGTTATAATAAAATTTAACAGAAATAGAATAGTGAAAGTAATGAAAAAATAAAAATAATGATAATAATAATAATAATAAAAATAATAACTATGATAAGGGTGATAATAAAAATATAACAACAGCAATAATGATGATAATCTAATAATAATAATAAGAAGAAGAATGATAAAAAATATAATGGCGTGAGATGCCCAGTGATGATAATAATAATATGAAAAAAAAAAATAAAAAAATAGAAAGAGAAATTTGACTAATATTTAAAACAGAGCATAATCATGGACAGTTTTTGTATAGTGTGACCGAAAAAATAAAAACATGCCCCGGGACATTTTTTTCCGATTAAGACGAGTTTTGCCCAATGTTTTTCTTTTTAAAAATTGTGGTGCTGAGGGGACATATAAAAACACAAATATGGTGTGTTATGTGGGGTGTGTGTGGTATATAAAAATAAAAATAAATAAATTATATTAAAATATATAAATAAATATAAAACACACACACACACCCCAAACACACACACACACACACACAAACACACACACACACTTTAATTTTATATTTTAAAAATAGATATAATATATTTTAATATATATGTATAATAAATAATATATATGATATATATTTTATATAAAATATATTTTAAAGTCTAATATATATATATTATTTTTAAATTATATATATATATATATATATATATATAAATAATATATATATAATATTATATATTATATATATAATTTTAATTATATATTTTAATAATATATATATATAAAGTATAATAAAAAACCTAACGTAAGAAATAGGGCCCAAGACAAAGGATACCAAGTTTTTTTCATCTTTCCCCCCTAAAAAAATAATTTTTGGTCCAAAGAATAACACTAATATACATTTTTAAGAAAACGATATATTAAAATAAAACTGCAAAAAAAGACCCCGGGGGAAATTTTGCGAGCGGGAAAGGGCCGGCGTGCAGGAAGAAACAAGCGCCCTTTGCAGCGGGGCTCAAAAAGTTACAAAGAAAGTTTGCTTTTTAAAAGGGGCGGCCCGGGTGTCCACAGCGAGAGGTCTCAGAGGCCAAAAGGAGTGAGGGTCATTCGGCTGGGGGGAGCTTGTTTCCCAGCTCCTATTTTCTTTAGGACAGAAAAAGGGAAAGGGTTTCCTTGTATTTCTTATTTATTTACTGGGCTGAAGGGGAAATTTAAAAAAAAGAATAAAAAAACAGTGAGTATAAGTAGAGGTTCCCCCTGCTTTAAAGCCCGTGAGGGTGGCCCAGGGTTAATTAAAGGAGTAATCCGAGAGGAGAGACGCTGAGTGACCCTTTTACCTGATCTTAGGGAAAAGAGGGAAAATTTGAAAAAAGTCGCTTTAATGAAGAAACTACTTTTTTTGGGGGCGGGTTTTTGTTTATGCCAATTTAAGCCCCAATTTTAAACTGTAGGGGGTAAACACACACACACACACCACACACACACCCCACACAAAACACACACACACACACACAAAACACACCACACACACACACAACACAAACAACAAACACACACACAAACCCCACAAGCACAAAACACAAACACGCACACAACATACAGAAAATTATATATTATATATATATACTTAAAATAAAATATATATAGTATAAATAAAATTATATATATATATATTATATAAATGAAAAAATAATATATAATAATAAAAATAAAAACAATTTAAAAATTTAAAAATGATAAAAATAATAAATCAGGTGTGTGTGGGGGTGTTTTGTGTATATATAAAATGTATTTTATGCATATAAAAATATATAATATATATAAAATTTATATATTTTATATATATATGTATGTATATATTTTAAAAATATCCCAAAATAACACAAATAGGGATGCATAATTACAAAAATACACACACACACACCCCACCCACACACACACACACACAAACACACACCCACACACACACACCACACACACACACACACACATAATAATTTTAAAATATATAAATAATATATATATAATATATAAAAATAAAAATTTATAAATATATATATTTTATATATATAATATATAATATATACATGTGTGTGTGTGTTTTGTGGTGTGTGTGTGGTGTGTGGTTGGGGTGTGTGTGTTGGGGGTGTGTGGGGTGTTTCAGTTTTATATATATATATATTAATAAATTTTATATCTTTATATATATATCTTTTATATATATTTTAAAATATATATATACTTTTTATAAAATAATATATATATTATATATAATATTAAAATGTGTGTGTGTGGGTTTTGGTGGTGTGTGTGTGTGCGGGTGTGTGTTGTGTGGGGTTGTGTGTGTTTTGTGTGGGTTTGGGGTGGGTGTGTTTTTCAGTTTATATATATATATATATATATTAAAAATATATTTATATTTTATAATATATATAAAATTTTAAAACACACACACCACACACACCACACACACACACACCCACACAACCCCACCACTTATATAAAATATATTTTAATAATATATAAATATATATATATTATATAAGAAAAATTTTAAAATAAATATATATATACCCTAATTTTTATATATTTTATATATATATATATATATTTTTATATTAGTTGTGTGTTGGGTGGTGTGTGTGTTTTGTTTTGGTGTGTGTGTGTTGTTTTTGTGGTTG
>NC_051402.1:35929920-35932420 GCF_015228065.2 Penaeus monodon | reverse complement strand
GTATATTTCTGGAACTATATCCTTGTGCACAACTATATACTCTTTGTTTTTCATTTCATCCACAGACCAAACAAAGTATCAGCTTGACACAGTGTTTTGGTCTCAGACGCTGTGTCAAGCTGCCACTCCCTACCAGATGCCATCTTGATGCAGCCCTAAGCCGACATTTAGTCATTTAGTGTTAGCTTCACACAATATTTCTAGTAAAGCTTTACTTTTAAAAGGTATGTATTGCTCCACACACTTTCTGCTACGCACCCTACACTGATGTCACCCTGCCCATATTATTCATCATATCAAGTTACCCCTGTAATTCTAGATTCCTAGGGTCACAGGGGAAACACGCACACACACGGCGAGTTTTATTCATAATATGTATTCATACATATATATATATATATATATATATATATATATATATATATATATATATATATATATATATATATATATATATATATATATATATATATATATATATATATATATATATATAATATATATACATATATATATGTATATATATATATATATATATATATATATATATATATATATATATATACACGTGTGTGTGTGTGTGCGTGTGCGTGTGTGTGTGTGTGTGTGTATGTATGTATGTATGTATGTATGTATGTATGTATGCATGTATGTATGTATGTATGCATGCATGCATACATGTATGCATGTATGTATATATGTATGTGTGTGTGTGTGTGTGTGTGTGTGTGTGTGTGTGTGTGTGTGTGTGTGTGTGTGTGTGTGTGTGTGTGTGTGTGTGTGTGTGTGTGTGTGTCATGGACCCCACGGTTAAAAGAAAATTTCTCTCGTTCCTGTTCACCTCCTTCCCTAACATGGTGCCTGCTTTTCGTGCCTACGAGGATTCACTCATCGCCACGGGCCGACGGAAGAACCAATTACGTTTCCTCCGTGACTGCCTCGATGAGCAGGTACTCCCTTCCTCCATCTCTAATGTACTGAAACATTCTGAGGAAGGATCTCCCTTTCCGGACTATGCACGTTCTTCTACCATTCACGAGTACGATCGGACTTCCTGAAGGAGCGGCTCCCCAGACATATCTTCCAGCTCATATCCGACGTTGCTCATGATTCTTCCCGGTCCCTCTCAACCAACCATGACCGCTCTCTCTCCCAGAAACTCTCCAGCCTGACCGTCCGCAGTCCTTGGTCCCGCTTCTCCGTCACCGACGCTGTCACCAGCCTATCTTCCCTGTTCTTGATCCGTGGCTTCTGTCTTTCCTTTGCTCTCCGCTCTCGCCCCCTTACCTCCATCGCCATTATTTCGTCCTTTGACCGTTTCATCTCTTCTCACAGGAACTACTTGCCTGATGTCTCTCTCCTTCGTGGTGCTTTCATCCCGGCCCGCGAATCTCTCCTCCATTCTAACCCTTCCATTCCCAGGCATTACCGTGAAGTCCTTTCAAAGCCTGCGCAGGGAGGATGTCACCATTCTGCCTTCTGACAAGGGCAACTCGGTGGTTGTCCTCGAGCGTGCCTCTTACCAGCAGAAGGCCCAGGAACCTGTTGGATGACGCCTCTACCTATGCTCCCCTGACCAGCGACCCCCGTGAACGCATTGCTGCTACCTTCCACTGTCGCCTGAAAGAGATAGCATCCTGTTTTCCGGAGGCGAATCTCTACCAGAGGTTCAGGGTCATCAACCCTCGACTCCCTCATTTCTATGGGCTTCCTAAAACCCATAAGCCGGCCGTGCCTCTACGCCCCATCATCTCCCGGGGATCTGTGACGCACCCTCTTGCTGGCGAAGTCTCTCACTCCCCTCTTGGCACCTTCTCTCCTGCTCACCTTCGCCACTCTCAGGACTTCATCTCCCGCGTTCGTGGAGTATCACCGGCGATCATGATGAGCTTGGATGTTGACTCCCTGTTCACCAAGGTCCCGCTTGATGACGTCATCGCTTTCCTGCAAGGGAGACTCCCTGCAGAGGATCCTCGTCTCCCTCTGCCCACCGACGTCTTCCTCTAGCTGTGTGTGGTGTCTAAT
Organism: Penaeus monodon; assembly: GCF_015228065.2. NCBI lineage: Eukaryota > Metazoa > Arthropoda > Malacostraca > Decapoda > Penaeidae > Penaeus > Penaeus monodon. Next base: position 35,930,395 of record NC_051402.1, on the reverse strand, counting down.
TCCTTTTCCTTTGGAGGTTACTTCTACTCTCAGACGTTCGGTGTTGCCATGGGCTCTCCCCTCTCTCCAGTCCTGGCAAACCTGTACATGGAATTCTTCGAGTTTGAGCTTCTTCCTTCCATCTCCCTTCGACCGTCGGTCTGGCTGAGGTATGTCGACAACGTCTTTGCTCTCTGGCCTCATGACCCTGCCCTGTTCCCGGATTTCCTGATGCAGCTGAACTCTCTCTCTCCTTCCATCCGTTTCAAGTGGAATGGGAGGTTGACAACAAGCTCCCTTTCTTGGACACCCTAGTCCATCGCTCTGCTGAGCGCTTCTCCTTCTCCATATACAGGAAGCCTATGCATGGTGGTATGTACATACACTTCTTCTCATACCACCCTCTCCATGTTAGGAGAGGTGTTGCCACCTCGCTGTTCCTTCGCGCCCTCCGCATCTGTAACCCCCAGTACCTGGATGGTGAAATCGTATTCCT
>NC_051402.1:35904920-35917420 GCF_015228065.2 Penaeus monodon | reverse complement strand
GCAACTAAAATAAATGGATATGCTGGGGAGAGGGGTGCTGTCCCTCTAACCCAGCGAGACAGGCTGTGGGTCCCGTTGGGAGGGCAAATGTTGTGGCACAACATGGGAACAAAAGTTACTTGTTCCGCCTATGCGGGAACCCCACAGGCGGGCGGGGGGGCCCCACAGTCTGCCAAACCCCTTTATTTGAGGCAGCATCAGAGGGAGTGGCAGAGGTGGCATACACCCGGAGCAACCACCTGTGGCTTAACCTCAGGTCAGCTATCCGGGTAGGCGCTTGAAACATCTGGTCCTTGTGGCAGGATGAGCGGTTACCCCTGCTATCGAGGGAATTGGAGTGATTGGGAGTTAAGGTGTCTGCCCTCTCAGAGGTAAGAAGACCTGGTAGCAGCACAATCAGTTTGGGTGGGTACACCTACTACGGGTTGGGCCGCAGAGATGGTCATCCCTTCCAGGGAGTAGCCATAGCCATCTCCAGCCAACTTGAGGTAACACCAGTTGATAAGCATATTATGGCATTGGGACTGAAGCATGTTTTTGGCTTCATGTATCTTATTGCTGTGTACACTTTTACTGATGTTTGCAAACTCAATGTGAAAATGGCGTTCTACGCCAAACTCTCATCCGTAGCCTACAGTTGCCCCCAGCGAAATATTTGCATTGTTCTGGGTGACTTCAATGCGGTATCCGGCTGTGATCAAGCTGGCTGCGAGATGTCTGTCGGCCCCCATGGCTCAGGAGCTGATCCCAGCATTGAGAACAGCCTTCTTCTCTGGGACTTTGCTAGGCTCCCAGAGAATGAGGATCTCTGGGGCCTGGTATCAGCACTCCAACCTGCATCACTTGGTACACTGGCCAAGGAGATCGACCACATTCCTGTTAGCACGTGATGGAGGATCCTCCAGAACTGTAGAGTTTACCCGAGTGCCAAGTTCTGTGGCACTGACCATAGACTGGTTGTAACTACCCTACGGGTCACTTCAAAACTCCCTGTCCCTCCAGTGGCCACTCTAGGGTGTTTCACTTGGACAGGCTGAGGGAGGAGGAGTGTGCCCATGGGTTCACCATAGCAGCCTCTGATCGATTCACAGAACTTGATAACCTGACAGACCCAGTTGCTTTGTAGGAGTTCTACAAGCACGTAACACTCGAAGCAGCACAGGAATCCATTAGCATACGCCCAAGGGCAAGGCAGAATTCCATCTCCCTGGAGATATTGGAGGCCACTGAAGTGTGTCACATGGCTCAGCTGAATGGCAATCAGGTCATGCGCTACTCTTTGGTGCCTATGGCTCAGACACTGCTGAGAAGGGACAAGGAACAGTTCATCAGGAATCTTGCTGAGGAGGTTGAAGGCCATTTCTTGTTAAATAACCTTCGGCCTGCCTACCAAGCCCTGAGAAAGCTGAACTCTAAGCCCTCCTCGCAGATGACTGCAGTCCGCTCAGTGTATAGACAGATTATCTCAGATCATGTTGGGGTTCGTGAACGTTGGGCCAAGTATTTTCAGCAGTTGTACCAGGTAGACCTCCAACAGTTAGCTTGGATGCAAATGGTATCACAATATCTGTGCTGGACCCACCCATCAGCGAGGAACCTCCTACCCTATACCCTAATGGAGGTTAGGATGGCAATTTCCAAGCTGAAGTATGGGAAAGCTGCAGGCATATGGGATATCACTGCTGAACTTCTAAGGGCTGGGGGTGAACCAATGGCTTGGGGCTTGCATGTAGTCTTGGCTGCCATCTGGCAGTCTGGTACCATTCCCCCTGACCTGTTGTGAGGCATGGTCATCCCTCTCTGGAAGGGGAAAGGGGATCATTGGGACTGTAGCAACTACCGTGCCATTACACTGCTCAGCATACCAGGCAAAGTTTTCGCCCACATTCTTCTGAAACGGATCCGCAACCACCTACTAAGGCATCAGAGACCAGAGCAGTCTGGATTCACCTCCTGGCAAGTCCACAATAGACAGTATCCTAGCACTTCAAATAATTGTGGAACGCCATCATGAGTTTGGTCATGGGCTGCAGGCTACATCGACCTCAAGAAGGCATTTGACTTGGTGCATCAAGAATCACTATGGGAGAGTCTGAGACTCAGGGGAATTCCAACACAGATTATTGGCCTAATAGCATGCCTATATACCGGTACAGAAAGTGCTGTTAAGTGTGGTGGGGGCCTGTCAAACTTCTCTGTTAATTCATTGGTGAGGCCAACACTTTTCAACACCTGCATGGACTGGATGATGGGCAGACAGAGCATTTGGAGATGTCCTATGCAGGACCAAACTACTTGTCTTTAGGGCCTTGATACTGCCAGTTTTGCTCTATGGAAGAGAAACCTAGATGCTATCTAGTGCCTTAGAGTCTCGTCTTAATGCCTTTTGCAACAAGTCTCTTTGCCAGATCATAGGGTACAGTTTGCAGGACCATGTGTCAAACCGACAGCTGCACCGTGAGACTGGCATGGGACCTGTTACTTGCATAATCTGGGATCGCCAACTCAGGCTATATGGGCACTTAGCTCGCTTCCCTTTGGATGACCTTGCCCATCTGGTTGTCTCTTTGCAGGTCGTCCCATGGGGTGGAGGAGGCCCAATGGACGACCCAGGAGGTCATGACTTGGGCCTGCCTGGAAACTCGCCATGAGGGATCCTCGTGGCTGGAAGCAAAGGGTGGATGAGGCCATGCGCCCCCATCGGCGTTAGCCCCTTGATGATGATGATGATCCTCATCATCATCATAATAACAATAATAATAATAATAATAATAATAATAATAATAATAATAATAATAATAATAATAATATTATTATCATTCTTATTAATAATAACAATAACAATAAAAATAACAAATACAACAACAACAATAATAATACTAACAACAACAATTATGATATAATGATAAATAGTAAAAAATAATAACAATAACAAATACATTAATAATAATAATAATGATATTGATACTAATAATAAAATAATAATAATGAAAAGATGATACTGATTATCATAGTTATAACATTAATAAGTTTTATAATTATAAAAATAAGTAATAATTATTATAATGGTATTAATGATAACAATAATAACACTATCATCATCATAAGGAAAGCAATAAATTACTTTTTTTTTCTTTCTTTCTTTTTATTATTATTATTATTATTATTATTATTATTATTATTATTATTATTATTATTATTATTATTATTATATTATTATTATTATTATTATTATTATTATTATTATTATTATTATTTAGTGCTGCACTGAAGCTTTGCTTATGCTCATATTCAGAGACACTTGGGACACCTGAAACAGAGATATGGACAGGACTCTCACATCCATCGGTAAGTCACCTTGGGCTGTTTGGACGGTGATTGGCTGATGGATGCAAAAGGCCGGTTCTGCTCTCCATTTCAGGTGTCCTAAGTAAAATCAGCTGGAGTCTTACCTGAATAAGATGGTATAGCACAAAGGTTGCTATGCCAGCTCGACGCCACTCGGGATGTACAAGGAGGAAGGACAGGTATGCCATGTTGAAGCCAATGTCCGGCACAAGAACTCCAAACCCCACAACAAGGTTTCGGTACAGCACTACGCACGTGTGGTCTGGGTACTGTAGGACTTCTGACACTGCCAAGGATGCAATTAACACATAAAAGTAATAATAATAACAATAACAACAATAACAATAACTATAATACAATGATGATAATAATAATAATAATAATAATAATAATAATAATAACTATTATTTTTATTATTATTATTATTATAATAATAATAATAATAATAATAATAATAATAATAATAATAATAATAATCAATCAATCAATAATCAATCAATAATAATCATCAATAAGCAGAAGAAAACAACAATAACAATAATAATAACAATCAATAATGATAACAATAATTGTAATAATAATGATAATATATATATATATATATATATATATATATATATATATATATATATATATATATATATATATATATATTTCATTTATAAGATTTATAATCTGATTTGACTGATCATAAAAAAATGAGGTAAAAAAACATATAAATTAGCAGAGATCTGATTTTTAAACTGAGCTCTAGTTCACAATAACATCTTTCACATCTACAAACTCACATCTCTACAACAGAATATTTCAGTAGTTCTACGTTTTAAATTTGCAATATTTTTTTTTTTTTTTTTTTTTTTTTTTTGAGGGGGGGGGGAAGGAAATAAGTCACTTACAGTCAATGCCAGGCCAAAAGAAATGTCTGGCTAATTGGTTCATGGCTGGAATATGTTTTGGTGTGACATAGCAGTAATCTATTGGGTGTCTCATTGGGGGCTGCCAAGCGGAGTTGTGGCGGTGAGGGTACTGGATAATCTCTTGCAACAGTTTCAGTTTGAGTGGGACAGACTCATAGTCTCGTCTGATAAAGGGCTTCAGTTTCCTGGGAAAGAGAATTCTGGGGTTAGAAAGACTTTTGACAATGTTTAGGTTTAATATTATAAAGGTAGCCTCTATTCATGAAATAACAAGCAGATTTGATTTTTTATCTGAAAGAGGTATAAATGAGAATGAATATCTTTGCAGTGCAAGAGCTGTATTTGACCAATTTGATTATATCTTGCACTACAAAGATATTTAATCCCACTCACAACTTCATTTATCACAAAGAACAGTGTTCATTCTTGTATGAATGAAAAGTGACTACAACTTTATCACTCGGAGAATGCAGGAAGAAACTCTTTCTCTCAAATCTCTAATTCAAGATTTTGTTTCAGGATAAAAGTCTAGAAAATAAAAAGTGACTACATATGTCTTTTACTTACTGCAGGGTGTAAGGACTGTGGATGTATGAAAATGAACCTTCAGGATCACCAACAAGTTTGACCAAGAAGCTTGAATTCTTGGTCTGCTTCTGATGTTCATCACCAATAGCAACCTTTAAGAGAAATATATTTTCATTTGTCCTATAATAACTGACAAATGACAATAAACTCCCATGCTGATTGCTGGATGATGAATGGCCATTGCTTGTTCATATCATCTTATCACACACTAATATCTCTTTAGTGGCTTTAGTTCTTGAGCATTTTGTAAAACAATTATTCTCTACTCAGGTAGACTTTTCTAAAATCACTATCAGTTGTTTAGATAAACAAATCTCAACATGGAAGTAGACAAAGTGCTGTTCATTACAAAGAAAGGAAAGAGTAAACTAAATTAGTAAACAAAACTGATTGATGATGAATACAGCAGCCATGAATCCAACCTGAAACCTGTCCAATACACGTGCTGCTGAGTCTCCAGGATCACTTGACAATTTCGAATATATTTTTTCTCGACGAGTTCGTAGTCTGCCATGAGAATTTATATATTTAATTTCTGCATCTAGGTCAAAGACAGGAAGGCCATGTTCATATTTGGATTTCCTGCAACAATAATATGGAATATAAATTAAACTTCAAAATCTATGAAAAATAAAACAAATTAGCATGCTAAGCTCAGTAATTCCAGTTTACATCAGGATTTCAGTTCATTTTAGATTATAAGGAATTATGAATCTAAAGTAAATAAAATACAGTAAATACACAATAAATAATATTGGCCCCTAATAAAAGGCAAATAAAGTTTCAAACACTTCACACCTTACTACAAGTTTTCGACGCAAACGAAGTAGATGAGGAGGTAATGGTCCAGCTTCTTGTAAATGCTCTAGCTTGCGAAGTAGCTGTCGCTCTTCATAGCTACTGAGGGGACGTAACCTGAGTATATACATAAAAGAACATTAAATCAAATACTGACATCACCAAAGAAATTATTACAGTCTTTGCTAAGAAAATATTAATAGAGACTCTTGAACTGTGTATCATATTCATAATTTCTGTTGAAAAATAAAACACTATTTTATTATAACAAAAATAATACAATATGTATAAACACAAGTAGGAAGAAATACATAAACATGTTATCAAAATCCCAATCCCTTACCAAAAAATCTAAACAGACCGTATAGGATTTCACATTGGCCAAAGCCTCTCTCAAGTGCATGCGGAAGGAAGCAGAGCAACTGTCCAAAACTCATCTCTTAGCTGATGTTCAGCTCGAAAGTGTATCCAATCCCTATAACCTCTATGAGAACACACCTCAACAATGACAACCTCCATATCACTCAGAGGGTTGGTGAACTTATGTGCTATTCTCATAAATGCAAATCTGAAGGTCATGCCCTGTCCTGCAAGGTCAGTACACAATGGTTACCCAAATGCTCTCCTTACAATGGTATTATCAAGAGAGCAATGCAGAGTGGGGATACCATCCATCCACAAACCTGCTGGACTTGACAGGGAGATGGCAAGAGGCCAGATATGACAGCATTTCCATTTAAGCAGGACAAATGCTTACTCTTGGACCCTATTTGCACACACACTTTTGCATAAATAAACATCATCTCATGTGCTTTAGCTGCAGGGTCAGCAGCCCGAAAGGCTAAAAATACAAAATGGCATAAATATCAGCCCCCTTACAGACTATAAGGATAAGTCCGATATGCGAAGCTTAGCCTCGCCCAGGCTATGCCATGAGGGGAGCCTGGCCTGTGTTGACTAATGCCAACTCGCTCACGTGTGTCAGCTGGTGCTGACTCGGCTGAACCTAGTCCTTACCCGCCGTGGTGCCCAGCCACAGCAGTAACCTCCGGGCGACACTTGCAACTTCTCGCGCCTGGGCGGGGCGCGAACCACCGACCCCTCAGATGGCCGACACGTTACCACTGTACTAACCCGGAGGCTCCCTTACAGACTGATACATATTTGCACCTTTTGCCTTTGAAAACTTTGTGGAAAACATCGGCTGCAAAATAACAGCCAAATCCAATGTGCCCATAGAAACTTTGAGTTTAAAGCAAAGATGGGGATGGCCATTATCCAAACCAATGTTTTCAGCATCCTGATCAGTTTGAACTAGGATGACTCATTTACATAACTGATTTTAAGTATACCTTTTATTTGTTTTACCATTGGTTGTGAGCTACAGCCACCCGCGTGGATGGGGTTGGTGACTTGTACATTCCCATGTGTACACCCTGCATTCAAATTCATTTTGGTTGGGGGAAAAAAAATTCAAATACATTTGATACAACTGACATCTTTAAGGGTGTGTTCCCACCAAGCCATTCAATTCAATTCAATTCAATTCAAGTCACTTTTTTGAGTGAGATGGACGTGTCTGACGTTGCAGAAATAGCAGTGTTGCTATGGCTAAAAAGGCGTAGAAAGAGGCGGAGGAAAACAAATGTGGGTGCATCCAATAAATTGTAGGAGAGCAGAATTTGGAACATTCGCCCATTTGTTCCCAGATTTGGTCAACAATCTAGAGAAGTTTTATAACTTCTTTAGGATTAATAATGAGCAATTTAAGATGTTGGTTGAGTTGCTTCGGCCCTCCATTGAGAAACAGAACGCTAATTACCGTCGTGCTATTCAACCGGAAGAAAGACTGGCCCTTTATCTAAGGTAAGAAAATAATTTAAAATCATTCCCTTTATGAATTGGTCGAGCGTTTAATGTAGCTGTAAATGAGATACACTTTATTTTCGATGTTTATTGTTCCAATACTGATACATGATGGATACAAATAATGGTGTTAACATTCCAATTAAGTACATATATTGAACTGAATTACCTATAAAGGGGATTATAAAAGGAAATATTACCCTGCACATTAACTACATAATGTAAAATAATAATATAAAATGAAAATTAAACACTTTTAATTGGCAATTAAAGGCAAGTTACTTCTCAAACATCACTTTACTAGCATATGCTGACGTAGTTTGATGACCATATGCTGATGTCGTTTCATGAGCATATGGTGATGGTGTTTCATGGCCATATGCTGATGTCGTTTCATTAGCATATGGTGATGGTCTTTCATTAGCATATGGTGATGGTCTTTCATAAGCATATGGTGATGGTCTTTCATAAGCATATGGTGATGGTTCAGACGGTTTTTGTAGTGAGGCAGTACGGTAACCGTAGCTATACTTTTCATTCGCTGCAAGTTTTCTCCGAAAGGCCAGTTGGATTTCAATTTTAATGTCAAGATTATCCATAGGTGACAATTGTTTTATGAGAGGGAGAAGACTTAGCAGAAATTGACAATCTGAGTCTGATTCTTTTCCATTTCTACTAACTGCTTGTTCTCGCATCTTTTGTAACTCCCCCACGATTTGCTCATCTACATCACTTTGAAGCTCGCAGCAACGTTTCTTGGTGGCAGTTTTTTTCTTTGCTGTAGATGATGGCTGCTTCATAGCAGATGTACTACTTTCCTCTTCACAGACATCCACATTACTTGCAGTTCCTACTGAACGCGCACTGTCAGTATCATTAACTGCAGCATCATCCGTATCAACTTCAGTATTCATTTCCTCAAGGGGTGGCGGTACATTGCTAGATGTGGCATGTGGTGCCACATAAGGTGTGAGGAATGCCATTGTGTTGTAGAATACCCATTTCCTTACTTTGACATTGGCTGAACCAGATGGATGAGTATCAAGTTTCTTCTTTTCTCTCATGAAATTGCTCCTTAACTGCTGCCATTTCTCCTTACATTTGGAATCTGGAAAGAGAAAAATAATAATAGTGAATAGAGGAAGAATCAATGCTAATAATAATTATTAAGGGAACATATGGGTCAAAAATCCTTCAAATTTTCAGAGTTTGTTTTTTTGCTTCAAAAGTGTAAGTTTTTTTCTTTTTTGAGCCGCATGTCCCCTTAATGGTAGTCACAATTAGAATTACTTCATTTTTAGTATCTATTGTCATTTTTTTTAATTATTACAACCCATCATATAACTATTTGTGGAATCAATCATATTATAATATGTCATATCATTATTATAATCAAATATGTCATATCTCTATTTCAGATATGTTGCTACCGGCGAGTCTTTTTCTTCCCTTGCGTTCCAGTTTCGCACTGGGAAGACTTCAGTGCAAAGAATTATCAAAGACACCAGTAATGCTGCATGGGAGGTGTTGCAGCCGCATTATATGCCAGTACCAGATCATCAGCAGAGGAAAGAAATTGCAAGAAATTTTTTTGAAAAATGCAATGTTCCAAACTGTGTCGGAAGTGTGGACGGCAAGCATTGTCGGATGAAATGCCCACCGAATGCAGGCTCGCTCTTCCATAATTACAAGCAGTATCACTCTATTGTATTAATGGCTATTGCTGATTCAAAGTGTTGTTTTACTATGATTGATGTTGGAGCATATGGTCGAAATAGTGATAGTGCAGTTTTCAGTAACTCTAATATGGGTAGGTCATTTCTCTCTGGGCATTTAAATATCCCTCAGCCTAGTGAAATACCTGGTACAGATATCAAAACACCTTTTTACCTGATAGGTGATGAAGCTTTCCCTTTAAAGCCCAATTTAATGAGACCATATCCTCGAAAGGACCTAGATTACTCTCAAAAAATATTCAACTATAGGATTAGTAGAGGTAGGAGAACTGTCGAATGTGCTTTCGGCATGTTAAGTCAGAAATTTGGTGTACTGAAAACATCACTGGAAACAAGCACAGAGGTATCTGAAGCAATAGTTAAAAGTATCTGTGTGCTTCATAATTTCATTCACCATGAAGACAACATGAACCTTGATAGTAATACTAATGATGCAATTGATGACCACCATCAAAACATGAGGAGCATGTCACCAACTAGAAGTACAAGGCCTACAGTAGAGGCCTTGTCCATTCGCGACACACTGAAACAATATTTTGTCTCACAAGGTGGAGCTGTCGAGTGGCAGGATAGAAAAATCCACTGATGAATATACTATACAATGAACATATTATTGTATACTATGCCATATCTTCTGTGTATTTAGGTATAACGTCTTGCTATTTAATCTGTGTTATATTTGTTTATATTTGTACAAGTGTAGGCGGTATGCTTCAACTCCAACGCCAACAATATTCCATACTCAATTAGATAAATAAAAACTGTAATAAAACTTACCTTTGCATTTCATTTCTGTTGCAATATCCTTCCATAACGCAGAAATAGCATCCCGATTACGGTGCAAAGGATCACTAAAATCATATATGGGACACCGGTCTTGCACTAAGTTTATAAGGTGTTCCAAGTTCATGATTCGCTCACCACGTCCTGAAGCGGTTGCTCTGTGAGGGCACTGAATGAACGAGAACTAAACACGTTCAATATAGAATATTATTATTTGCATATTGTTTAATAGTTATTATTAAAAAATAGTACAAAATATAAATATTAGGAAACATACTTGGAGCTACATGCTAAATTATTGCCATATTTGTAATATTGCAGTCGGATGATTGTCATTCAATGCTGAAAAAATGGAACCAAACGCATCCTGAATGTGAATGGCCAGGAATTGAATTGAATTGAATGGCGCGGTGGGAACGCTTACATAGGAATTAACGTGACGCATCATGGTCAGTCATGAATGGCAATGAATTGAATTGAACTGAATTGAATTGAATGGCTTGGTGGGAACGCACCCTAAGTTTCATGTCAAGCTGTGGTAGAATTACTGATTTTCTGTCAACTGATAGTTTTGTGCACCTACAATCAAAAGTCCCCTGAAGACTATGCTACTTTTTTGCAATTATACATAAAATGTTTCAACCCTTATTTTCACAAATATATGGCACAGTAAATAAATTTGTAAAGCCAGGTGATTATATGCATTCTTACAGTTAATTAATAAATGATCAACAGGATGTCCTAACTATTGGTAAATAAATAAGTAATTGAGTATTTCATACTGTCAACAGCATCAGCACAGTTTCTTGTCCAAACACTGGAGGGATATTACATATTTGAGGGCACATACCTAATTCTAGTTGTTGGAACTATCACACTAGCACTTTTACTGACAATTTTTGCATTTCCATTTGAATTTGACACTTTCTGCATGTATTGTGTATAATCAGAATACCTCCTAGATGGAGACGTAGCAACCGTTTTTGTCTAACTAATTCCCATCTTTATCTCATGATATAGAGGATCTACACAACTAGAATGTATTCTTAATTGATAAATTAGATACAATAAGTTAATGTAAATATAAGTTAATATTCTAGAATTTTTCTATATACAATATACATTTAGAGAAACTAATACACTTTGAAAAGGATATCTTAAATATCCATGAAATCAAAAATGTTTTCCTTGATTTAGGAACTTACCAAGGTTAAAGTTGGCATAGCTATAAAAGCCATAGAACTTTCACATCTTTCAGGCATCAGAATTCGCAAAATTTAGATAATATTTGTCATTTGATATGACACAGTCACACTTTTTATATTCTTTGATCTCAACCTAGGGAATGTTTACTTAGTACATCAATTTGCATAGGTAGGGTAGAGGGGCTGTATATCAAACTACTAAATAAATAAATAACAACCACTACTAGTGGAAAAATATTCATAAAAATACAGAATGTAGTCGCAAGTATAACAAATTTGCATGTAAGAAATTTGTGGTATTTCCCCCCATTATGATATGTTGTGACAAGATTTTCTTTTTTTCATAATGAAATATGAAAAAAAAATAAAGGGGTACATATTGTAGGGTCCACAACACATGGGCCGCACCTGGGTCATGGGCCATATGAAGTAAACTGTAGTCTGTATGGCTGAAAACTTTCTTATAACAAATATTTGCTTAACAGAATGTCTCACAATTATGTCCATGCTTTCAATGGAGAAAGCATGAGCTAGGTTCATTTCAAAAATTATTTTCTTATATGTGGTTAAAATTGCCAATATGAGCTGCCTCTACATGATATTATATTAAAGAATTATATATATTATAGTACATTTTCTTACTTGGAATTTTCAACCATAACCTTCCGAGTTTGGCTCTACTACTACCAAGATAACAAAAATACAAATTTTAAAAACTTACCGTTCCCTGCCCTCTTTATGTGGTTCTTCTATCTTTTTTAAGGGAGGAGGAGGAGGAGTAGATTTTGTGAAAAGAGAGGGCTTTAAGCATGGCAGAGGCTCTTCTTGTACCTCAGTCTTGATGTTGGGAACGTGATGAGCTTCACTTTCTCCTACATCAATCATCTCGCTATCCAACTGTTCTTGCTTGATCGTAATCTCCTCTTTAATTTCAGTCTAGACTCGAACATATGGAACATTAATCTATGTACTTTGTAACAATTTTTGCAAAATGTAACTTTTAATGAGATGAGCTGTGAATACTGAGGTTTACAAGTCTATTTTGTTTGTGAATTCAGTAACAAAAATATATTTCACATATATTTAAATAAAGACAAGAAAAAAATAATAAATAAATGCTACCCATCCCCATCCACTGACCTGCAATGTCATATCATCGTCTTCATCACTGTCAAACAAGGCCTGGGGTGGTCTGTTGTTTGGCTTCAGGAGGTCCCTCTCTGTAAACCAAGAACCTCGGGAAGAGTCATCGTGACTCA
>NC_051402.1:35882420-35887420 GCF_015228065.2 Penaeus monodon | reverse complement strand
TCCCTTCCCCCTCCCCTCTCTCTCTCCCTCTCCCTTCCCCCCCCCTCTCTCTCTCTTCCCCCTCTCTCCTCTCTTCTCTCTCTCTCTCTCTCCCCCTCTCTTTCTCTCTCTCTCTCTCTCTCTCTCATCGTCTCTTCTCTCTCTCTCTCTCTTCCTCCCCTCTCTCTCCTCTCTCTCTCTCATTCTAGCTCTTCTCTCTCTCTCATTCTCTTTCTCTCTCTCTCTCTCTCTCATTCTCTTTCTCTCTCTCTTCCTCTCTCTCTTCTCTCTCTCTCTCTCTCTCTCTCTCTCTCTCTTTCTCTCCTCTCTCTCTCTCTCTCTCTTTCTCTCTCTCTCTCTCTCTCTCTCTCTCTCTCTCTCTCTCACTCTCTCTCTCTCTCCCCCTCTCTGTCTCCTGTTTTCATTCTCGACGTCTTCAGTATATTTTCTTTTACCATGTTTAGTGTTCTCAGCAAATGTCAGTTCAACAGAAAAGGAGAAACAGTAAAGCTATGCAGTGGTTATTGCCAAAACTTCGGGTCACACTTGTATGCTGGCCAAACATACGAACTTCCGAACACTATCGTCACTGTTCTCATTCTGTGGAATTTTTAGTGTGGCACAAATAATTTTTAACGTTTATGATTTACATCCGAGTTTTTTTTCTGTCTGTTTCTGCCTCTCTCTCTTAGTTTCTCTGTATTTGTTTTTCACCATCTATCTTATTATATCCCTTGTGTAAACGTAGTATGTGCTTATAGTCTGTATATTAAACGCAATGGTATATACACCTACATGCATAGGCCTGTGTAACTTAGTATGATCACGTTATTATCCATTTTCATAATAAGGGCCATGACGAAAGCGAAAGCGAGTGCGGTTGTGAAATCTGTTAGGCTAGTCACATTATTAATAAAAATGACTTTTGGTAAATATCTGTTAGTGGATTACTATGTTGCATCACAGTAGATACTGCCATTCAAAAAATAAATTAGCTATATATAAGAGCAGATTATAGATTTTTTTTTTTTTTTTTGCGAAAACTGCGATCTTTGCCTATTTTTTTCTATTTTGATTACGAACGAAGAAAGGTTTACGTTATTTCTCTTTATATTTATAATCGTGTTTTGATGTTGACTTTGTCGCTGAAACAAGTGTGGTTGGTCAGGTTTCCTGGTGCCATATATATATCTCTATTTACATATCTGTATGTGTTCTTATGTACTCTTTCATTGTATTGCATGTACAAATGCATGTAGTATGTGTGAATAAGTAGTAGAAAAATGGCGTTGTGACAGTAGAAGCCCGGCAAACAAACAAACAAACGTTACTAAAAGGCTAAACTCTGGATAGTTTGTATATGTTGTTTGTCGCTTATCAGCTGAACGAACAATATTTTTCAGTTGATTCAATTTCATCACTTAATAATTAGTGCTGGTTCTGTGTTCGTGGGATTTGTTAAACAACTTTACTGTTTTGGATGCCTACAAGCATTTGTTTATCTCTCTCTCTCTCTCTCTCTCTTTCTCTCTCTCTCTCTCTCTCCTCTCTTCTCGTCTCTCTCCTCTCCTCTCTCTCTTCTCTCTTTCTTTTCTCTCTCTCTCTCTTTCTCTCTCTCTCTTTCTCTTCTCTCTCTCTCTCTCTTCTCTCGTCTCCTCTCTCTTCTCTCCTCTCTCTCTCTCTCTCTCTCTCTCCTCTCACTCTCTCTCTCTCTCTCTCCTCTTCTCTCTCTCTCTCTCTCTCCTCTCTCTCCTCATCTCTCTCCCTCCCCCCCTCCTTCCCTCTCTCTTCTCTCCTTTCTATTTCTCTTCTCTATCTATCCATTCTCCCTCTTCCTCCTCCTTCTCTGTGTCTGTTTCGTCTCTGTCTCTTGTGCCGTTTCTCTTCCTCTCACTCTCTCCTTCATCTCGCTACTCAGTCTGCTCTCTCTGTTTTCTGTCCTCTCTCTCTCTCTCTCTCTCTCTCTCCTCTCTCTTCTCTCTCCTCCTCTCTCTCTCACTCTCTCCCTCTCGTCTCTATCTCTCTCTACGAGACATACGTTCTACTCTCTCAGTTCTCCTTTCTCTCTTTGTCCGATTTCTGTCTTCGTCATCTCTGCTCACTGTCTCTTCTCTCGCTCATGTCTCTCTCTCATCGCTCACGCTCTCATCCTCGCTCACTGTTTTCTTCTCTCTCTCTCTCTCCTCTCTTTCTCTCTTTCTCCTTCTCTCTCTCTCTCGCTCTCTCTGTCTCTCTCTCGCTCTCTTCTTATCTCTCTTCTCTCACTCTCGTTCCCCTCCTTCCTCTCTCTCTCTCTCTCTCTCCTCCTCTCTCTCCTCCCTCCTCCTCTCCTCACGTCACTCACTCTCACTCTGACCTGTTGTTCTGATTTTTTCTTCTCACCTTTCTAATTTTTGTTTTTCAGAAACTTTCTACGTCGTCCCCTATCGTGTGTTTGTCTTTTTTTGGATTTTAAGAATGTTATGGACCAAATTAGAATGACACTATATCCCATAAGAGAGCATGAACGTCTTTACTGACTCAGAGAGAAAAGAGAGAGAGAGGAGAGAGAGGAGAGAGAGAAGAGAGAGAGAGAGAGAGAGAGAGAGAGAGAGAAGGAATTACAACGAGAAAAGTTTATTTGTGTGTCTGTGCCTCGTCTGTTGGGCCGCTTCACTGTGCGCTTCTGTGTTGGTGGGTCACTAGTGCCACGGAGCTCTTGCACTCCCCCTCTCCTCTCTCCCTCCCCCGCCTCCGTTTCCCCACTCACGCTCGCACGACCTTGCTGATACCGCCGTGTCTGTCTTGAGTCCCCTCTCCCCCCTCTTCTCCACTTTTCTGATTTTCCCAGGAAAAGGCTTTCATAATTGATCCACCTTGAAATCGTGCGTCCGCCTTTTCCACTCTCTACATTCCTCCCCTTTCCTTCAGTCTTCCTTGTATCTGTCTCCCCGCCTCTCCCGCTCCTGTGTGGCTTCTCCTCACGTGTGTGCAGCTAGCTTGGGTTACTGCCGTGTATTTTTTTTTCTCTCTCTGAAAAGTTGCGCGGCTTCCCCTGCGTGACCATGTGCTACACCGGCGGGCGTAAGGTGCTGGGGCGGTGAGGGATGGTGCTCTTTAAGGACTCTGCTGTGTCCTGGGATGGAAGTAGCCTAGAAGGTGGGGAGGGGAGGTAGGTAGGGGCTACTGAGGGTTGGGGGTTCGATGTGGGTCCTGCTTGACAGAGACTGGCCTCACTCTGTGTGGGCTCGGTTTCATCCGGGGTTGAATCACGCGCTGTGAGGGCGGAAGAGAGAGAGAGAGAGAGAGAGAGAGAGAGAGAGAGAGAGAGAGAGAGAGAGAGAGAGAGAGAGAGAGAAAGAGAAACAAAAGTGTGAAAATCAGACGGACGGGCAGGTAGACAAGCAGGCAAGCACACAAACGCACCAAGGCATATACACACGCAGCAGACGGCGTTCGTGACGTGGAGGAAAACTTGGTGTGCCAGCCAGCGGCCAGACAGCAAGGCCGCGGGAAGGATAGGGGTAGAGGGGCAGGGGAAGCGGAAGGGCGGGAGGGGGAGGAGAGCAGGGAGATAGGGGTGGAGTAGGACGGAAAGGGGGAAGAGAGGAGGGGGAGGAAGGGAGAAAGGGGTGGAGTAGGAAGGAAAGGAAGAAGGGAGGAGTGAGAAAGGGTTGGAGTAGTTGGACGAAGGGAAGAGGTGTCAAGGACGAGGAGGGGGAGGAGGAAGAGGAGGCGCTGGATCTGGGAAGTGCCAGGACAGTACCGAGAACCTCCTCGGGACGCCGTCTGGCTTGATCTCCGGGAATGGCTCTGTCTATTTTTTCCCCTGATTGTCTTTCCTATTATTCTTTTCCTCTTATATCCTTGCGAAGCACGAAAAAAGAGAGTAAACAAAAGCCAGTACCCAGGCGGGAAGAGGGAAACGCATAAAACGAAAAGGTGGAATGAAAATAACGATAGATGGAAAAAAGGAGATAAAGAGGAAAAGGGGGGAGGGCGGGATTTGGAGGCGAAGCAGCAGCTGCTGGCTAGAGTGCGATGACGGAGACCCCGAGAGGAGAGGAGGCACGAGTAACTGTTCCCGGTATTCTGGTTGCGGGAATTTCCCTCCCCCTCCTCTATTTTTCCTTCTTTTCTCTCATTTTTTCTTTCTTTAGCTTTCTATTTTTCTCTTCCTCCCTTCCCTTTTCACTCTTTCCCTCTACCCATTTCTCTTTCTCCGCCTCCACTCTATCAGTGTTTTTTTGTTGTGTATCAGCTACCACGTATACTTCCCTCTCACTCTCTCGCTCTTTCGCACTCTCCTTATATTCCCGCACATGTCTCTTGCGTTTGTTATTTGTCAGTGCACAGAGGGATAGCAGGGAGAGGAGATGAGTGTGGGTGTTGCGGAGCCCATTAAAGTCATAGCGGCCACTTAAGTGTCTGTGGCGTATCACGAGTCCTGTGCTGTTGTCTTCTTGGTGTTTCTTTTATTCATATTCTTGTTGATTTTTTGTGTAATTTCTCTTAATTTTATTTTGTTATTTTTATTTTTTATTATTATTATTATTTTTTAAATTTCTCGATCTGTTTTCGAAAGAGAGGTCTTGGGAATGGGGGTGAGGGTTCTAAGCCATTTCACAATGTTGGGCGTGGGGGCCAGAACAAATGTTTTACGTGTCTGTATGTACAGTGTGCTTGTTTGAGAATGTGGGCGTGGGCGTGGGCGTGTGGGCGGAGGGCGGCCACATTCTTGACCTGGGCGTGGGGGAAGCTGGTGAAAGTGTGGGAGAGATCGAGTATGGTTCCTTTGCTGGGCACTGTGCCGGGAATCGTAGAGAACTGTCGGAGGGAATTTTAGTAATGCAAATTCAACAGTCACAAGAACAGAGTTTATCATATATAATCACAGGCAACGAGACGCAACATTTGATCGCCCCGGTTTGAGGAGGAACCGAGTCTCCGAGTTACAGGGCCAGATATTATCGCAGGCAACCAGACATACCAACAGCGGGTCGCTCCGGTTCGTGGAGGAACTGATCACTTCGGTGGTTTCT
>NC_051402.1:35872420-35877420 GCF_015228065.2 Penaeus monodon | reverse complement strand
AAACAACGGTGGTGGACGCGTTCGGTCCGTTGCGGTCGAGTGGCTCGTATTGTCTGAGGCCAGGAGCTGTCTTTCGATTGTTTTTGTTGTCGAACTGATAAGTTGTGAAATGGTGTTCTTTTCTGGTCAAGTTCATGATTTTGTTGTTGTGGAGTGACTGAATTACTGGTGTGTCGTGTTGTTGGAATTCACAAGGTGTAAGGATTGAGTCAGTAAGTAATACTTTGCTTTGAATTAGGCCTCTATGAGCTACTTGTTAGTTATAAGAACAAGAGTTGTTGTTCATGGTTTTGACTTATGGTTGTTGTTGTAAGGGTTATTTTTTTGGCTGAATAAGGTGTAAGGCTCAGGTGTATTTTGAGTTATTAGGGAATGAGAGAGATTACTTGTATTCAAGACATTTATTTCATATCAATTTAAACTATTTGTTTTGGGGTTAGTTGATTTAGAGGAAGACTAAGAGGATTGTTTTGAGAAATAATGTACCGAGTGTTAAAATGACATGTAGAGAGAGAGAGAGAGAGAGAGAGAGAGAGAGAGAGAGAGAGAGAGAGAGAGAGAGAGAGAGAGAGAGAGAGAGAGAGAGAGAGAGTGAGTGTGTGTGTGTGTGTGTGTGTGTTGTGTTTTAATGTCTTTATGTTGTATTGTATATATAGATAAATTGTACATAGCCCTATGTGGCTGGAAAATAAACGTGGGGAGAGAGAGAGAGAGAGAGAGAGAGAGAGAAGAGAGAGAGAGAGAGAGAGAGAGAGAGAGAGAGAGAGAGAGAGAGAGAGAGAGAGAGAGAGAGAGCGCAAAAGAAAGGAACGGAATGTATAGCGAGCATAATAACAGCGGCAGGTGCTTCCTTCCCCCTCCCCTTCCCAATCCCTTCCCCCTCCTACCGCCCCATGTACTGTTAGCGGCTGGAGCCCAGGTCATTGGGACGGCCGACCGTAAGCTGCTCGCGCTCCCAACCTGCCCGTCGCTGCGCCTCCCGACCGCTTGAGTTATGGTGCTTCCTCTTCGTGCTTCCTCATGGTGCTTCTTCGTGGTGCTTCCTTATGAAATTTCTTTGTGGTGTTTCCTAATGGTGCTTTCTCGTGGTGCTTCCTCTTGGTGCTTTCTCGTGGGGCGTTTTTTGTGGTACATCCTTTTGGTGCTTTCTCTTGGTGCTTTCCAGTGGTGCTTCTTAATATGCTCCTCTGTGTGGTGTCTTGGTCTTGTTTTTGTTTTTCTTGTCACTTGTTACGGTGTTTAATGTGTTTTCTTTCTCTCTTTTACTTCCCCCCCCCCTTGTTTTTTTTTAATAATTTCTTCTTAGTGCATCCTGTCGCCTCACCTATTTCTCTCGCTTCTCCGTGATCTCCTGTAGTCAGTGCTATGTCTCCCCATTTGCTCACTCTCGCAGAATAACGGGATGCTCTGCATTATCTAATTTATGTATGCTTTTTGTTTCTCCCTCCGTCTCTCTCTCTCTTCTCTCTCTCTCTCTCTCTCTCTCTCTCTCTCTCTCTCTCTCTTCTCCCCCTCTTTCTCTTCCTCCGTCTATTTTTCTTCCCTCCTCTCTCCTCTCCTCTGTTCTCCTCTCCATACCCTCCTTCCTCCCCTCCATCGCCTTCTTCGCCGGTTTCTACGTCCCCTTGCCCACTCTTCCTCTTTCTCCCCTCTTACCCGCCTTTTCTGCCCTCCTCCTTCATACAGTCTCTCCCTCCTTGGGCCCCTCCACTCCCCCCCCCCCCCCCGCCTCCCCGCCATCAACCATAACGGTCTTACTTAAACCTTTCCCGCTATGGGTAGCCCCGTCCGGCGTCGCTCTACCTGTTTTCTTTTTCCTTTTCTTCTCGTGGATCATTCTTTCGCCTCTGCTCTTCTCTTCTATTCTCTCTCTCCCTCTCTCTCTCTCTCTCTCTCTCTCTCTCTCTCTCTCTCTCTCTCTCTCTCTCTCTCTCTCTCTCTCTCTCTCTCTCTCTCTCTTTCTTTCTTTCTTTCTTTCTTTCTTTCTCTCTCTCTCTTTCCTTTCTCTCTCTTTCTTTCTTTCTCTCTCTTTTCTTTCTTTCTTTCTTTCTCTCTCTCTCTCTTTCTCTCTCTCTTTCTCTCTCCTCTTTCTCTCTCTCTCTCTCTCTCTCTCTCTCTCTCTCTCTCTCTTCTCTCTCTCTCTCTCTCTCTCTCTCCTCTCTCTCTCTCTCTCTCTCTCTCTCTCTCTCTCTCTCTCTCTCTCTCTCTCTCTCTCTCTCTCTCTCTCTCTTCCCTCCGCTCCCCCGTTCCCCCGTTCCCCATGCCTTTTCTCTCTCTCTCCTTCCCTCCCCTCCCCCATCCTTATCTCTCTTTCTCCCTTCTCCCTTCTCCTCTCCCCCGCTCCCCTCCCCCTCCTCTCCCCCATCTCCCCGTCAGCTGGCCCGCCATAACCCTGGAGCCGCTCGTCACGTCTACACGTAATGTCGGATAGGTAGGTAGGCTCAGACCTCCCTCCCTCTTTCTCCTTTTCGCCACGCCTCTTTCCTCTTTATCGGTTGTCTTTCGTCCGTGCGTTCCCTTTTGTTGGTTTGGATCGCGGGTCTTTCTCTTGCCTCTTTTCGTCTTTCGTTCGCTTTTTTTTTTTTTTTTTTCACTATTTGGCCGTCGAGTAGCCTTCTTCCTCTTTTTTTTTCTTCTTCTTCCGCCCGGCCGTCGGCTGTCTCCTCTTCCTCGTCTTCCTCTTCTTCATTCCTCCTTTGCCTTCATCACCACGTGGGCTGACCGCGTTCAGTTTTACAGTTACCTCCACCTCCCTCTTCACGGCAGGCTGTTACCCTCCTCCTTTTTCCCTCTCTTCTCCCTGCTCCTCCTACCCCTTCCCCGTCCCCTTGTCTACCTCTTTCTCTCTGTCTCTGCCTCTCTCTCTCCTCTCTCTCTCTCTCTCTCTCTCTCTCTCTCTCTCTCTTCTCTCTCTCTTTCTCTCCTGTCTCTCTCTTTCTTCTCTTATTTTTCTTTCTCTCTCTCTATGTATCTATATCTGTAAATATACATATACATATTATTATTTTTTTATTTCTTCCTCTCTATCCCTGCCTCCCTCCCTCCCCATGTTTTATTTTTCCCCATTCAATCCACCACTATCCCCTAATCTCATCCACCCTCCCTCAATCCCCCCCCCCCCCTCCTCCTCCTCCTCCGTCCGGCAATCGATATGTACGTGTTGTGCAGCAGCTGCCGTGATTCTCTCCCTCTCCCCCCTCCGTTCCCATCCCCCTCCCCCTCCCCCCGCATGCACATGACCCGGACCATAACAGAGGCATTAAAAAGCGCGTACGCAGCCCGAAAGGAATTGGATACAGGGGATGGCGTCGGCGGTGGCAGAGGCGGCAGCAGCGGCACCAGCGTCGGAGCCAAAGAAAACTGTAACGTAAATAATTTTATGGAAGTCGGTGGGATAGGCTGTCTGCCGTGGGGGTTGGGTTCTTCATTTTGTTGTTGTTGTTGTTGATATTGTTATTTTTGCCTTTACTCGTATGGCATTGACATTGTTTTTGGTTTTGTTCTTGTTATTGATGTTTATATGGTCATATTTTAATTTTAGATTGAGATTCCTTGATCTGTTTCATATTTGTGTGCGGGTTTTACTTTCCCATGATATTGCTACCTTTTAGGTCTGTTTTACCTCTAGAGATGGCCACTTGGTGATAAAGTAAAAGAGATCGAGAAGGAGAGAGAGAGAGAGAGAGAGAGAGAGAGAGAGAGAGAGAGGAGAGAGAGAGAGAGAGAGAGAGAGGGCAACCAGAAGACAGAGAGAGAATCCGAGAAAAAAACAACGAAATAGGTAGAATAAGACATAACCGCGACCATAGACAGTGTGTCTGTGGGCCAGTTGGTTGCAAAGCAGGCACAAAGTAGGCGCTGTTGTGGCTGGCGTGGAGAGGGGGAGGCCATGGGGAGAGGGGAGGGGTAGAATGGGAGGATGTGAGGGAGCTGGAAGCGAAAGTTTGGGGTGGACGACCTGTGTGCCTACATGCCTGCCTGCCTGCCTGCTTGCCTGCCTTCTTTCTGCATGACTCCTTGTCTGCACGTTCGCATTTTCGTTTGTCAGCGTCTCCTCTTGGTTTGCGTGCTCGCCTGCGGAGTCTAACCTCTACCCTCTCTACTCTTTCTCCTAAAACAAAACAAAACAAAACAAAAAATTAAAATAACGAAGAAGTAAGAGCAAGGTGACTGACACCACGGGCCTTGGCTGTGCATTCATTTGGTGGCGATACAATTCAGGCGGTTGGGAAGGCATGGCTAGGAGACCCAGTGTAAGGATGACGATGACGATGGCGATGGCGATGACGATGACGATGGCGAAGGCGATGGCGATGGCGACGTCGGCGATGATGACCACGTCGAACATGGCAAAGAAGCGAGCGAATGAAGGAGGGAGGGAGGGAATGAATGGAGGAGGGGGGGAAATGAATGAATGAAGGTGGAGGGAAAGGAAGGAAGGAGGACAGGAATGAAAGAAAGAAGGAAGGAGAGGGAAGGGAAAGGAAAGGAAGGAAGGAAGGAAGGAAGGAGGAGGGAGAAAGAAAGGAAGGAAGGAGGGGGAGGGAAAGAACGAGGGAGGGAGGGCGCGGGCAAGGAGCCAAGGCGTCGCTCAAGCAGGCGAGGGAGGAGGGCGGGAGCGAAGGTATTTTTATGACTGGCTGAACCAATATTTTATCCGGTACGGGGGTGGCAGGGGGGGAGGGAGGGGCGGGCGGGGTAGATAGGGGAGAGGGAAGGAAGGGAAGGAGGTTGGGAGGGGGGAAGATAGGGAGGAGGGGGGAGAAGATGGGGGGAGGGGTAGGGGGATACTCTCGGCTTGGCACCGTGCCTGACTCACGCTTCGTCTCGCTCTTTTGCTCTTCAGTGCTTTGCTTTTGTTTGTATTTTTAGCTTGTCCTTTATTTTTGTTCTGTTTTGTTTCTTTGTTAGTCTGCGCGTCTGTTTGTACTCTGCTCTTCCTTTTGGCTTACCATGCTCCAGGGCGCGCACTCTGTTTTCTCTATTCTCTTCTCTTCTCT
>NC_051402.1:35862420-35867420 GCF_015228065.2 Penaeus monodon | reverse complement strand
CTCTCTCTCTCTCTCTCTCTCTCTCTCTCTCTCTCTCTCCTCTCTCTCTCCTCTCTCTCTCTCTCTCTCCCCCCCTCCCTCCCCCCTCCCTCCCTCCCTCCCTCCCTCCTCTCCTTCCCTCCCTCTCTCTCCCCCTCCCTCCCTCCCTCCCTCTCCCCCTCCCTCCCTCCCCCCCTCCCTCCCTCCCCCTCTCTATATTTGTGTGTATGTGTGTTTCCACTACAGGATTCTATGTTTGCGTGCGTTCGCGAGTGGGTGCGAGTTGAATTCGCGTTTCACATTACGGAGGGAATATGAGGAGAAAATAGGGCTAACTAAGGGTGCGTGGGCGGACGTGGGTTGAAACGGTAGCGAGATTCGGAAGCGGGAGAGCGAACGGAGGCTGCGAGGCTGTTTTCGTCTCCGCTGCGGCTAAACTCTGTAATCGACTTCATTACGTGGTGTTCTCGTGTCACGTGTCTGTACTTGTTTATGTATGCGTGCATGATATTGTCTTTTTTTTTTTATGATTTTGAATTTGTTTTTTTTTTTTTTATTGTACCGCGGAGCACCATGTATTCATTTTCCTTTATAAAAATAAGATAAAGAAAAGAAACACAACGGGAGGTTAAGAGACGGACCGGGGAGTGCGAAGCGGGGAGGGGGATGGAGGAAGGGGAAGGGAGGGGGTGGAAAGAGGAAGCGTGGGGGGGGGGGAGGGTATGTGTGAGTCTATGTTTGTAGCGGCCGTTGAGATCCAAGATTCAAGACACGACCAAGACGCTCGCGGGCAAAGGGGATTTGGGGGAAGGGGAGGAGGGAGGGGAGAGGAAGACAGAGGGAGAGAGGGAAAGAGGGAGAGGATATTCTGATCTCCGCCTTCTCCCTACCCCCCCCTGTGTCTGCGCCATCGTCTTTCCGGAGGGAAAGGAAGGGGAGGAGGATGGGAAGGAGGAAGATGGAGGAGAAGAAGGGAAATCAGACGAGGAAGAAGAGAAGAAAAAAAAGAAGAGTAGGAACTAAGGAGGGAAGTGGAGAAGAAGAGGAAGGAGAAAATCTTGGAGGAAGAGGAAGTAGTAGAAAAAAAGAGAGGAAGGAGAAGAAATGAAGAAGAAGAAGAAGAAGGAGGAAAATGAGACAGAAGTCGAGGCGGATGTGAAAGGCGTCGCTTTATCCATTATTTTCTTGGCCGGAAGCGGAGAGTTCCCGGGGTCAGCAAATCAGCTGCTGATCACCAGGTGTCGCTGAAGACAAGGTGGGTGGAGGAGGGCGGTTTGGGGGGACGGGGGGGGGCAGATGATGGGTGGATGGGTTGTTGGGTAGATGGGTTAGTGGGTAAGTGGTCCCGGCGGCTGGTAAGTGGGTAAATTATATTAGTTTGTGGGCTGTGGAAGGAACAGGAGAAGAAAGAGAAAAATGAGAGAGAGAGAGAGAGAGAGAGAGAGAGAGAGAGAGAGAGAGAGAGAGAGAGAGAGAGAGAGAGAGAGAGAGAGAGAGAGAGAGAGGCAAAATGATTAAATCTGGGCGAGTAAGATTTATGAATAATAAATGTAAACTATAAAACCGGGGGATGCAGGTGAGACCTGACAAACTTTCGGTCAAATTTTCAAAACCGAAAGTGATTCCTTCCCCCCCCCCCCCTCATCCATCATCTGCTGGACCTCTCCCCCTCCTCTCTGCCCTCACCTATCCCCCCCACCCCACCCCCCACCTCCCTCTCTCTCTCTCTCTCTCTCTCTCTCGTTCTCCCTCTCTCTCTCTCTTCTCTCTCTCTCTCTCTCTCTCTTCCCTCCTTCGCTCTCCTCTTTCTCTCTTTCTCCTTTTCTCCTCTCTCTTTTCTCTATCTATATCCTCCTCCCCCCCTCTGTTTGTGTGTTTTTGTTGTGTGTGTGTGTGTGTGTGTGTGTGTGTGTGTGTGTGTGTGTGTGTGTGTGTGTGTGTGTGTGTGTGTTTGTGTGTGTGTATACTATCTCCCCCCCTCTCTGTCTCTCTCGCTCTCGTCCACTTCCCTCTTTCCTCTCTCTGTCCCATTCCTTATCTATCCCATCTCTCCACTAATCCTCCTCTTACTCCTCCTCCTCCTCCTCCTCCTCCTCCTCCTCCTCCTCCTCCTCCTCCTCCTCCTCCTCCTCCTCCTCCTCCTCCTCCTCCTCCTCCTCCCCCCCCCTTCCCCGCCCTCCACCCCTCCTCCTTCCTCCTCGCCCGCCATCTCCACCCCTCCTCTCCCTAGGGCGCAGGTGGAGATGGAAATCCAGGTGTGGATACTGAGACACCGTAATTTACGAAACAAATGAAGAACGAGATAGATTAGAGAAGGCGAGACTGAGATTGGTGGACAGCAAGAAGTGGGATTATCGAAATGAGAGAATTGGATATCATGGAAAAGGAAAATACAAATATTAGTAACGACAACAACAACAATAATAATAATATTAATTATTATTATTATTATTATTATTATTATTATTATTATTATTGTTATAGACACGAAAAAGAGAGGAATGAAAAGTCGGTAGATATGAAGCGTGGCATTCATGGCTGTTGTGTATATATATATATATTATATATATATATATATATATATATATATATATATTATATATATATATATAGTGCTTATATGTGTGTTTGTATATTTAGTTGTTATTTTTTTATCTTCTTAATAACTTATAGATATACCTTACATTATCTTCGTGGTGTGTTTGTGTGTGCGTGGTTGTGTGTGTGGTGTTGTTTGTGTGTGTGTGTGTGTGTGTTGTGTTTTTATGTGTTTGTGTTGTGGTGTGTTGTGTTTGTTTGTGTTGTGTGTGTCACTTTGCGCGTGCTGCGCTTCACTGGAAGCTTTGAGGTCGAGAGGAAGGCTGCGTTGGAGCATTGTTCCCTTCGCGAGTGTGTCTTTTGTACACAGCGATGCGTGTTTGTGTGGTGGGTAAGAGTCGGTTATGTATGTATTTAATGTTGTGATTACTATTCATTACCTGTGGCGTGGATTTATATTTTGAAATATGATTTTTTTTTAGATAAGGCACTTGTTTTTCATACTCAAATGCTTTTCTTCTTTTATGGTCTTTCGCTTTCTCTGCGTCTCTCTCTCTCTCTCTCTCTCTCTCTCTCTCTCTCTCTCTCTCTCTCTCCTCTCTCTCTCTCTCTCTCTCTCTCTCTCTCTCTCTCTCTCTCTCTCTCTCTCTCTCTCTCTCTCTCTCTCTCTCTCTTTCGCCCTCAACAGTTGTTAATGTTGTTTTTGTTGCATTTGTTTTCTGGTGCTCACATAATCATATATTCTTTCTGTCTTCCACAGGTATGTGATGCGAGGATTAGGTTACCGATCAAGTGAACATCAGAGGTCGGGCGCGGCAAGTTTGTATTTATTAGTAGTTATTTGAGTTATCTGAGGGATAGATAGGTGGATAGACATTGATTGATTCATTTTTTAGTTGACTTTTCTTTTGAACCTGAAGTAGAAATGCGAAAATACCAAACAACCCATAAGTGCAATTCGGCAAAGCGTGCAACAGCCGCGGACAACTGGCGATCTCTGGATCTGCATTGTTGCAGCAATCTGCCCCAGAATTTGCGGTTTTGCGGCGGGTTGATCTGACCTTAACCGCAGAAAATGAGCTTGACCTTTCTTTTTCTGTCGTCTGTGGACCACAGCTTGTGCACAGCCTCCTTAGGGGCAGCGCGTCGCATAAGCAGAGGTTTTGTTGACCACTTGCACGCAGCGGAACCGGGGAAAAGGGGGCGAGGGAAGTCGAGGGAGAGGACGGAGAGTAGAATAATTGTGGCCACGAATAATTGATGCTGGGGAGAGAGGCAGATGCAGATCGAATGAACTTCCGGGATTTGTTGGCTCCGGTAATGAGTGGTGGTGGTGGTGGTGGCGGTTTCTCCTTGTTAGTTGTTGACGATTGCTGCTTGGTTTTTATGCCGTTTATCTTATCTTCGCGTTGTTGTTGGTAAACATTTGATTCAATTATAATCGAACTGACCTGTTGTTTTCACCGCTGTTGTAATCGCTATCTGTGGTAGATATGATAATATTTATTGCTATCGATAGTTGACGCAACGGTTTGATCCGGAGTGGCACGTTGAGCGTCGTGAGTCCCCGACGTGTAGAGGTGAAGTTTGTTTACAACTGATCATTTAGCGAAAGTAGTTTTCATGCCGCGGTTGACTATTGGGAGAAATATTTATGGTAGAAGTACAAACGTTTGAACGGAAGAGATTGGGCAGAAGTGAGGTAGAGGGATTTGTTAAAAAGAACATGTGAGGAATAGTAGTTAATGCCGCCGGTGATTGACGAGAAAGTATGGTAGGTAAGACGAAAATGGACTGAAAAAGTAAATTGATAGACCTAGAGAGGCAAAAGATATAAACAGGGTTGAAGTAGAGACAGTAAGTGAAGAGAAAAGAGAAGAGAAATGGGAAGAAATGTAGACCAGTAGAAAATATAACAGCAATAAGATGCAGAGACGACCTCCCCGAACAACCTTAGAAGCCAAGAGAACGGATGTGGATTGTTACGCCATTGAACATCATTAACTGCAATAAGAGTCATTCGAGAAAGCCCCGAACTTAGACCCGGACGGTAGTTTGCATTGTCTCTACGCGGGGTCATTGCATATCTTTGACTGGAGATGATGAGTGGATGAGAAGTGAGTGAGTGTGAGTAGTTGTGTAAGGATTGTAGAGTGGACTAGAGTGGAGAGAGTGTGAGTGAGAGTGAGAGTGGGAGTGTGAGAGTGGGAGTAAGAGTGTGAGGAGAGTGTGAGTGTGAGAGAGAGTGAGAAGGAGAAGGGAGAGTGAGAGACAGAGAGAGAGAGAGAGAAATAGGTAAATAGATAAGAAAAAAAAAAAGAAAGAAAGGGAGTGGGGGGAGACTGAAAATGAGGATGAGTGTACGTGTCTTCACACTTCTGCCCTGCCTCATCTTCGCCGGCAGTAGTGTTGCTTCCCTTGCTCTCGGCGCCGTTGTTGAAGCTTCGTTGGTGTGATTGTTGCATGCGTTGTTGCATTCCACT
>NC_051402.1:35847420-35854920 GCF_015228065.2 Penaeus monodon | reverse complement strand
CTTTCCACCCCTTTTCATTATTTCCTTCCTCTCATCTTTCATTCGTTCCATCCATCCATCCACCCACTATCCCTTCGTTCGCCAGACCACCGGGTCACGTGCTCATCTGGAGCGTGCGAGTCTATCCTGGGTTGATCGTGACGGGGCCAGGTCGATTGGTGGCGGCGGTTAATGGGTCATGGTGCAGGATGCGTCTGTTATGGCTACAGTGTTATTGGCACTTTCCTCTCTTCACCATTCTCCGCTCTCCGCCGTTCTTCATTCCTCTCCTCTCCTCTCTTTACCTCTTCTCCTCTATTCTCCACTCTTTATTCCTCTCCTCGTCGCTCATACCCTCATCTGTTCTCTTTGCTCTTTATTCCTCTCCTTTCTCTGCTCTTCATTCTTCTCCTTTCTTTTCCCTCTCTCCTTTCCTCGTCCTTCCTCTCGTTTCATCTCGTATCCTCTTGTCGCTCGGTTTGTCCTTGTGGATATCGTCGGCGTCCAATTCGTTACGTCGTTTCGTTCTCGATTTCCGTCGCCTCATACGTCGTCTCGTCGTCTCGTGAGAGGTGGAAGAGGAGAGTGGGAGTGGAGGGGGAGAGGGGAGTGAGAGGGAGGCAGAGGGGAGAGGAGAAGGAGAAGAAGAGGGAGAGGGAGAAGTGAAGAGAGAGGGAGTGGGAGGGGGAGAAGAAGGAGAAGGAAAGAGAGGGAGTGAGAGGGAGAGGGAGGGAGGGGAAGAGAAGGAGAGGAAGAGCAGAGAGGAGAGGGGAGGGAGGGAGAGGGGAGAGAAGGAGAGGGAGAGGGGGCAGAGAGAGGGAGAGGGAGAAGGCAACGCCACTGTGGGGTTCGTTAACCCAGAAGACACCTTTCTTGCTTGGGCACGGCGGCGATCAACAAGCGACTGACTGAACGCAGGGACGTGTTGCCGGCAGGATGCATGGCTTTGTGTCCTGTGCGAGTTTGTCGTCGGCGGCGTTTTTATTGTGCACGACGGCGAGGCATTTTGATAACAGGAAGTCGCCTTAATGAACTGGGTCGATCAGTCTGGTCACCAAGACAATGGGTGACCCGTTAAAGGCTTGGATACACACACACACACACACACACACACACACACACACACACACACACACACACACACACACACACACACACACACACACACACACACACACACACACACACACACACACACACACACACACACACGAGACAGGGGTGTAAATAGAAATACTCGCAAATATATATATATATATATATATATATATATATATATATATATATATATATATATATATATAATATATATATATATATATATATATATATATATGTAGGTGTAGGTGTGGCCCGGTTGATGTCCGCGGCCGTTCCCCCCGCTTGTGTCGGCCTTGAGATTTATACATACACACACACACACACACACGTGCTGTGTGCGGCCAACGCCACCTTCTTCACTACTACATCACGCTTCTCTCCGTCCCTCTCCTTCTCTCTCTTATATATATATATATATATATATATATATATATATATATATATATATATATATACATATAATCATACACACCAATACATGCACACATACAACTATACTCCTATACATATACAAATACACATGCATACACGCAGATACACACATACACATACATATACATATATGCATACACATACGTATACATATAGATGCACATACACATACGTGTGTTTTGTGTGATTACATTATACAACACACATGATTCCCAGTTTGAATTAAGCGACCGGCATACTTGTTTACGCGAGGACCATTCTTTTATGGATCATCGATAGCGTGTTTGTGCTTATGCGGAGACACTGCAGCATAGAGCGACAGTTCACTGGGGCAGCCTCGGCGTGACTCGACGGTTCTGCGATAGGCCTTTCGTGGAATTAGAGTTTCAGTAGGCCTTGGGGGTGTGGGGTTATGGGGGGGAGGGGAGGGAGATGCTAGAAGATTGTTGTTGAATTTGGGGACTCGGATCAGGCCCATGTTTGATTTGTTTATGAATGAAAGACAGATGTCTGAGTTCTAGAGAGGCTAATGAGTCGATTGCCAGATTGGTAGGGTAAATGGTAAAAAGGTAAAAAAAGTGATAAAATGATAAAGTGAAAAGTAGAGTAAGGTAAGAGATATTGGCATATCTGAGTAACAAATTCGCTTTTCTCTCGCTCTCTTCCGTCTCTTCCTCGGTTTCTTCTTCAGCTTCATATTTTTTCATCGTCTTATTTTTCGTCGTCGTCTTTATCTTCCTCTTCCATTATCTTCCTTTTCTTCTTCTCCTTCCTATTCCTCTTCTTCATCCTCTTCTTTTTCATCTTACTTCCTTTACTCTCCTCCCTCTTCCTCCTCTTCCTCCCACTCCCCTTCCTCGTCTTCCCCTCCCCTCTCTCTAAAAAAAAAACTTATTGATCCTTCTTCACTTATACGTAAAAATGTACCCTAGCTAAGGGAGAGTAGGGGAGGTGGGGCGGGGGTGTGAGCTATGAATAGGGGGAGGGGGAAGGGGAGAAAGAACCGTCTGAGAGCGAGATGTGGCACACCTGCAACACCTGAAGAGAGAGATAGAGAGAGAGCGCGCGCGCGAGAGGGGTAGAGAGAGAGAGAGAAAGAGAGAGAGAGAGAGAGAGAGAGAGAGAGGGGGGGAGAGAGAGAGGAAGACGTGGCACCACCGCCATGAGAGCAGCAGCAGAGGACCGGATGTGGTGTTGGTAGGGGGGAGGGGAGGAGGGGGAGGAAGAGAGGAAGGGGTAGGGGTTTGCCAGGAGAGTGACGTCAGCAACCACGCGTTCCCTCAACTAGCCGCTCTTTTGCAAGAGTGAGTGACTATGTGCGTGTGTGTGTGTCTCTTCTCTGTCTGTCTGTGTCTGCGTCTGTGTCTAATCACGCAACCACATGTTTATCAGTAAGTTAATATATATATATAGGCTTATATTTTTTAATACATCTGATTATTTATCCTTTTTTCGTTAACTATCCAAAGTGGATTGTTAAGCATGTTATCTAAAGTCTTGACATCCATCGGGCTATCTATCGATCGATCATTGCTCTCTCCTGTCCCAGAAAACAGCAGTGCGAGAAAGGATCACGTGACTGCAGAGTAAGGTGCAACTATTTTTTCCCTCATGACATCCGCAAGGAAGAAAAAAAAGAGAAAGATTGAAGAAAATAAGAAACGAGATAAAGGAAGAGGGCGAGTGTCCCGTCAGTTTTCCTGTGACGTAACGCGTTTTAAAATGAACTTATTAATGGTTTTGCGTATTGTGTCGTTTGTATATGGAACTACCGAGGAAGAGGAAGGAAAGGGAATGAAAGAGAGAGAGAGAGAGAGAGAGAGAGAGAGAGAGAGAGAGAGAGAGAGAGAGAGAGAGAGAGAGAGAGAGAGAGAGAGAGAGAGAGAGAGAGAGACTATAAAAAAGAGTAATAGATAGTGATTTAAAATAGTTAGACAGGAAAAAAGGGACAAGAAAAGATTGGGAAACAAAATGGAATGGAAGACAAGAGCAAAAATAAAGAAGGGGGACAGAAAAAAGGACGAAGAAAGGGATAACAAGAGGAAGGTGAAGAAAGACGTGGAAAAGAAAGTTGATTAAAGAGAATATGAGGGAAAGAGACAAGAGGAAAGGAAAGAAAGACCAAAAAAAGAATTATCGGTAATGATGGGTAGATAATTAGATACGGTAATAGATGATTAACTTTGATAATTGATAGATAATTAAGCATGAACGGCTGATAGATAATTATGATGATCGATATGTAATCAAGTATGATGAAACATGAATAATTTATTGAGAACAAATGAAAGAAATGTAATGAATGCAGAGACATAGAAAATTGAAGGGGCGAAAGAAAGGAAAGAAAACAAGAAAAGAATTGTAGAGAAGAAAAGGAATAGAGAGAAGCAAAAGAATTGGAACAATGGAAGAAGTAAAGGAAATGGAAGTAATAGGAGTACGTGGGAGAATAACAAGTAGCAGAGGGAGTGCGAAGAAATGGAAAGAACAAAAAATGGGAAATAGAAGGAATGAGAAGGAGTAAGGAGGAGTGGAAAGGAAAGACCGCGGCGACGGGAATTCTGAGGGGGGGGGGAGACCTGGTCACGAGTGTGCGTGGTGTGTGTGTTGCCTTGACTCCACGCGACCTTGCAACTCCGGGGTTCAACACACCATGCATGGCAGCTGCTGGCCCGGGGTGACGGCCTGCCTGTCTGCCAGCCTGTCAAACCGCCCCTTCTCTTCCCTCCTCCCCTCCCCCACCCCCGCCCCCGCCCACCTTCTCTCCGCCCCGCCCTCTTCTCCTCTCCGCCCCCTCACTCTGTTCTCCGTAACACACACACATGTCTGCTCTCCTCCTCCTTCTCTTCCTCTTCCTCCTCCTCCTCCACCTCCTCCACCTCCACCTCCACCTCCTCTTCCACCTCCTCCTCCTCCTCCTCCTCCTCCTCCCTCCTCCTCCCTTTCCTCCTCCTCCTCTTCCTTCTCCTCCTCCTCCCTCCTCCTCCCCTCCCCTCCTCTACCCCTTCCCACCACCCCCAGAACCACCACCTCCATCCGTCACACTAGTACCCTGCTTGTCTGCCTGCCTTCCTGCTTGCCAGCTCGCTTATTTGCCAGACTGCATGCCTGTTCGTCCGCACATACACCCCCACTCATTCTTTCACACACACACACACACACACACACACACACACACACACACACACACACCACACACTACACCACTCACACCACTCACCACACGCACACATACACACTCACATCGTTCTTCACACTCACATTTTTTTCACTCACTCTCACTCACTCACTCACTCACTCACTCACTCACTCACTCACTCACTCACTCACTCACTCACTCACTCACTCACTCACTCACTCACTCACTCACTCATTCACTCACTCACTCACTCATTCTTTCACACTCACATTTTTTCACTCACTCACACACACACACACACACACACACACACACACACACACACACACACACACACACACACACACACACACACACACACACACACACACACACAGACGCGCGGACGCAAGCAAGGGTGAATACCCCGACACAAGAACGCAGACTGGGTTAGGTACCTGCCTAGCTCTCTGCCTTCATGACTCCCCCTTCCCTCCCCCTCCCCTCTGTCTCTTCTCGCCTCCCTGTCTCCCCATCCTCCTCCTCCTGCTCCTCCTTTTCCTCCTCCTCCTCCTCCTCCTCCTCCTCCTCCTCCTCCTCCTCCTCCTCCTCCTCCTCCTCCTCCTCCTCCTCCTCCTTCTCCTCCTTCTCCTTTCCTCCTCCTCCTTCTCCTCCTCCTCCTCCCCCCCAGTCCCTGTACTCTTCCCTCTCGCTGTCTCCTCCCTCCTTGGCTGTGCGTCC
Source organism: Penaeus monodon (assembly GCF_015228065.2). Lineage (NCBI taxonomy): Eukaryota > Metazoa > Arthropoda > Malacostraca > Decapoda > Penaeidae > Penaeus > Penaeus monodon. Next base: position 35,849,549 of record NC_051402.1, on the reverse strand, counting down.
TCCGTGCCTGTTTGCTTGCCCTCTCTGCTTGCCTGCCTGATCGCCTGCCTATCGTGTCCGCTAGTTCGCCACGGACAATTGGCCTTTTAAATTCGCTCTTTAGCCCCCGTGGCCGTGCAGAGTCGTGGCCCCGGTGGAAGCTCTAGCCATAGTGTTTTTTTTTTTATTTCCTTTTTTGCATTTTCTCTTTTCTTCGCGTTCTTTCCTTGGTTATATTTAGCCTTCTACCGCACATCCTGCCCCGTGGACAACAAATGTACGGCAGGTTTGGGATGTTTAAGGCCGTGTTTATGTTGGCCGGGGGGTGGCACGTAGAGGCTGAAAAAGTGTGCGCTGTGGAATGGGTGTAGGGGGAGGAGGAGGAGGAAAATGGGGCCGATAATTAGGTAAACGCTGATTAAACGATAAGAGTGATTTATGCGCACGTCCGTGAGGCTTTGTATAGTGTGGTGGTCATGTATTTCTTCTTTTCTTTTACTACCTCGTTGCTGTCTTATTATTCCTATTCTTACTCTTATTCTCCTTCCTCCTTCCTCTTTCCTCTTCCTTCTCTCCACCTCTTCCTACTTCTCTTCCGCCTTCGCCTCTTCCTCCCTTTGCTCTTCGCCAGTTCCTCTTTATTTCTCCTCTCCTTTTTTTTCCTCTTCCCCTCTTCCTCCTCCTCCTTTTTTAGCGAAGACTAGCTTGCGGTGGAGTCCAATGGGGTGACTGACACTGTGAGTCAGTCGGTCCTCTCCAAGGTCACGGCTGCAGCACATATATCCCCCTTTCCCCCACTCCCCTACTCCCCATCCTTACTCTCCTACTCACCTACTCCCTTGCACCCCTTCCCCACTCCCCCTCTTCTCCTTTCTGTTGTTCTGTGTTGATGTGTTTGTTACTTAATCTTTGCTCTTTTTTTCTATCTTTCCTTTTTTGGAAGATGTAGGTTGATTTCTTTTTTTCTTGCGTCGTCTGAATGTCCTGTTTTTAGTGGTTTGTAAATGTTAAAGTTTACATGTATCGACGGATTATATTGGAATTACGAAACAAGTCTTTTTTTTCGTTATGGCTTTGGCCAGACGAATCATCCGTTCTCCTACTCCCCTCATCACCTCCCCCACCCGCACCCTCACTCCATCCTCTCCCTCTCGCCTCCACACCTACACCCTTTCATCAGTCTTTGCCCTCCCACCCCCCACTGCCACCTCTACCCCCACCCCGACTCCCACCCTCACCCTCACCCTCACCCAACCAGGTCCCAATTATCCGACATTTAGCACAATTATCTCAGCGTCCCATGATGACAGGCATGAAACCCTAGTGAAACCCCGGTGAAACCCTGGCCACGGGAAATGCGTGCGAGGACCCTCTCTTACCCTCCCCCCCTCCACCTCCTCCTCTCCTGCAGTGCCTCTTGCTTCCCTTCTCCCCCTTCCTCTCCACCTTTCCCTCTTCTCTTGTTTGCCATCTTTCTCTTCGGTTTCTGTCTCCTCTTCTGTGTTTCTCCTTCTCAGGTCACAGTCTCATTTCCGCGAGCTTTTTCCTCTAACTGGTAAAGACGGGGGAGAGGAAGGGAGAGAGGGAGGGAGGGAAGGACAGAGAGAGCGGAAGAGAGGGAGGGAAGGAGAGAGAGAGAGAGAGAGAGAGAGAGAGAGAGAGAGAGAGAGAGAGAGAGAGAGAGAGAGAGAGAGAGAGAGAGAGAGAGAGAGAGAGAGAGAGAGGAAGGGAGGGAGGGAGGGAAGGAAGGAAGGTAGGTGTGCGAATGCCGTGCGAAGTTTGCAGCTAGCGTCCCTCCCTCCACCACGGAGCTTGCTTATTTGTAAATATTGAGTGATAGCGCTGGCTGTTGGTAGGAGGGGGGAGAGGGAGGAGGGAGGGAAAGGGAAGGGGGGTGGGGAGGAAGGGGAAGGGGGAAGAGAGGGGGATAGGCGGAGGAGAGGCAAAGGGAGGGAAAGAAGAGAAGGAGGGGGAGGGGAGGAGGAAAGGAGGAAAAGGGGGACGGGAAGAGGAGAGTAAGAGGTTGGGAGGTGAGAGGGAGGTGTGAGGAGGAAGGGGAGGGGAGGAAGCGTGTTGGGGGGAGGGGGGAGGGGGAGGTGAGTGATTGCCTGCGTGTGTGACGTTGGCGGAGGAGCCGGATTATTTTCGGA
>NC_051402.1:35832420-35842420 GCF_015228065.2 Penaeus monodon | reverse complement strand
TAGGGAAGACCACATGCCGTAAATACCTCTCAGTCAAGGGTGATTTTCGGAAGGGGAAAGATACTGGTAAAGGAGCGATGTTGCCTCTGAAACGTCATAAAATTTGAGTTCGCACCTTGGCCAAAATGTTTGGTTTGCGGTTTAACTGCCACGGCCAAGGCGCTCGGCCGAGGGAGGGAAAACCAGGTTTAAGTTCAAACTTATAACTTCTTTACTGGACATTGCTTTGGTTTTATTTCGCTTTTTCTTTTCCTTCGGTGAACGCGGTGGAAGCGCAGTTGATTAGCAATAACTATGTCAGTTGCCTTCAGAAACAAACGCGCGCGCGTGCACGCATACACACAAACGCACACACACACGCACACGCACACGCACACGCACACGCACACGCACACGCACACCACACACACACACACACACACACACACACACACACACACACACACACACACACACACACACATATACATATACATGCACATGCACATGCACATATACATATACATATACATATACATACACATACACATACACATACACATACACATACATACATACATACATACATACATACATACATACACACACACACACACACACACACACACACACACACACACACACACACACAAACACAACCATCACACACACACACCACATCCATCACACACACCCACTCCCATCCCTCTCATCTTTCTCCCCCATCTCTCTCAGCTTTCTCACCGTCTCCCCCATCCCTATCAGCTTTCTCACCCTCTCCCCCATCCCTCTCAGCTTTTCTCACTCCTCTCTCTCTCGCTCTCTCTCTCTCTCTCTCTCTCTCCCCTCGCCTCTCTCTCTCCCTTCCTCTCCCCCGCCTCTCTCTCCCTTCCTCTCCCCCGCCTCTCTCTCCCTTCCTCTCCCCCGCCTCTCTCTCCCTTCCTCTCCATCTCCCTTTCCCAACCTCCCATATCACTTGGGTCATTCGGCAAAACCCACGTGAACCAGTGATAATGGCGTCGCCGGTGCTCGCTACAAGAAGCTGGAACCCACACTAACACTCGCTTATATGCTGGCCCGCGTCTCACTTTCAGCCGTGATCACGTGTCCGATCCTCACGCTTTCATCTTGAACGGCGGGGAAGGAAGGAAGGAAGGCAGATGAGGTGCGAGCGTGGGTTATTCTTTGTGTTTGTTTGATTTAAAGAGTTTTTTTTTGAGAGAGTAAGGGGAGCAGGCACGGGTTTTAAAGCTGACACGCATGTATACGTCTCTGTCTCCTGTGTAAGCACGCGCGCTCGCACGCACGCACACGCACGCGCGCACACGCACGCGCACACACACACACGCACGCACGCACACACACACACGCGCACACACACACACGCGCGCGCACACACACACACACACACACACACACACACACACACACACACACACACACACCACACACATGGTGTGTGTGTGCATATAAAATATATTATATATATATATATATATATTATTATATATATATATATATATATATATATATATATATATATATATATATCACGCATATGAACAGAGTAACGAATAATCACAGACAGACAGACAGACAGACAGACAGACAGACAATCACGCATATGAACAGAGTAACGAATAATCACAGACAGAAAGACAGACAGGCAGGCAGGCAGGCAGGCAGGCAGGCAGGCAGGCAGGCAGGCAGGCAGGCAGGCAGGCAGGCAGGCAGGCAGACTGGCAGACTGGCAGACAGACAGACAGGCAGACCGAGAACGGAAATGAAAGAATGCCTTGATTAAACGCGTCCCTCTGATCGATCTCTCCAGCCTGGGATGGATTATGGCCTTTTATATAGGGTTTTGTTCTTTAAGACTGGCTGTTATCGATTATTGCGGGCGCATTGTATCGTCATCTGCTCTGCCTCCGAGTTATTCTTGATTGTTATTAATTGTTATTTTTCTTGATGTCATCGAGAAGCGTTACGTTTGTGGTGTTTTGGCTTATTGTTTTATTTAACAAATGTTTAGGGTATTTTTGGTTGGCGACATCGTTTGTGAAGTTTTATGGTTACATTGATTTTGGTTGATTATTTATTCAAGAAAGGTGATCTTTATGGTGTTTTTGGGGTGATTGTTGACAACTGTGATTAGGAATGATTAGGAAACGGTGTATGTATTGTTTTGGCTACTTATGGAGTGTTATGTATCTGGTTCTTTGGTTAATGGTATACTTATGAAATATCTTATCCATGGTATGTTTGGTATATGATTTACCTTTTATTCCTGGACTGGTTACAGCACCTTTGTTCTTAATTAGCGTGACCGGCATTGTGTATCTTTGTAATGGTAATGACTGTTTATCATTATCCACTACCAGTTCTAATAACTTACACCTGTGACTAACAACACCATTCTCTCTCCACAGGTAGGAGGCGGCACAGGTAGCAGATACACTCATCTTTTGTGAGTACTAAAACCTCCTGCTTTACTCCACATGTCAGGCGATGGCTGGGGACAAGACAGGTAAAACATCACAGTCAAGCGTTTTGGTGGCTGATATGTATTGGTATATAGATTTGCGTGTGGCTTGTTGGGTGGTTTGGTGTGGTGGTAAGTGGATTAGTTGCGGTGCTGCGTGAAAGCATGCTGATGCTGATATGTGTTGTAGGTATTTGTAGTGTTTCTCACAGGGTTTTATTTGCTTGTGTTTTTTTGTGCGTTCGTGTGCATGCATGCATATGCTATGATTATTGCGTGTTTGTAAGGCGTTGCTGAAGGCAAAAAAGACAAAACGCAGACGTAGAATTATTGATTAACAGTTCACACCGATGATCGAACGGCTGGTCTCGAGCAACATTTTTTTTTCTCTAATAATTTTCTTTTGATGTAAAGTACACAAGCAAGCGGTTGTCTGCGCTTGCTTGTGTGCTTGGAGGCGTGTGCGCGTACTCCTCGTTTGTGCGTAGGTGTTTAACGCGTGTGCATTCGTGCGAGACGGGAGAGGGGGGGTCGGAGGAGAAAGAGGGGGCGAAGTGGGAAGAGAGGGTCGGAGGGGAAGAGGACGGGGGAAGGGGGTAGAGGGGAGGGGAGTGGGAAGGGGGAAGGAGGGACACGAGCCGACGGAATGCGAAAGAGGCGAGCTGCGAGAGCGCTGGGCGTCGGGTTAAAGCAGCAGCAGCAGCCGCGGCCGCACCTGGGGGAGAGAAACAAGAGCCGGGCTTTTAAACGGCGTCTGGACGAGCGCATCTCTCGCCGCCGCCCTTGGTCGTCGGCTGTTACATCAGCTAATGACTCGTTTTTATGGCCCCGTTCATGGCGTTGCCCTCGTTCCGTCAGTCACCCTGTTTGTTTGTTTATTATCGTGCTTCCTTGCTCACTTCCGCCCTTTTCATCGCCCCCTTCGTCGTGAGTGGCTTGTTTGCTTTTCTTCCGCGTATTTCCTGCTTTATGGCATCATCGTCATCATCGTCATCGTCACCATCTTCATCTTGGTCATCATCACCAGCATCTTTATATTCGTCTTCATCTCCAGCCTCATTATTCTTACCGTCATCATCATCGTGATCAATAGTGAAGAGTCATCAGTGACCAGCCACGTATTACCATTCACTTGCCACCATCAGTCATCATCACAGTCTAAAGAAAAAAGGAAGAGCAGTTTCAGAAGTTATTTGGTAATGATCTCCAGAAAAGGAGAAAAAAAAGTTGAAAACAAAACAAGCGTTGTTTGTTTTAAAGCTCCCGGCCAGCGTCGGGTCTTGTGTTTTGGCAAGTCGCGCAAACCAAGATCAGACTCCTTATATATACGTGTTATAGCGAGGAATCTTGTTTAGGGTTGGTCTCGAGTGGTTTTCGCGAGTACAGCTCGACTGAGCAGCTTGAAATTGCATTAATGTTCATCAGGAGTAAAGCAAAACTGGTTAAAGGCTCCGTGGTAAATGAACTAAAGTTAAGTTAATAAAGAGGTGATAAGAAAATATCGACACAAAAGAAAATATGTATAAAGAGGTAGGATACAGAAAGAATGTGAACTGTATTTAATCTTTCTGATTATATTCTTCCGATCGATATAGCATAAAACTTAATAATAATAATAATAGTAATAATAATAATAACAATAACAATAATAACAATAATAACAATAATATATATATATATATATATATATATATATATATATATATATATATATATATATACATATACATATACATATAATGGAAACACTCTTGAGGTTCTTGATTATATAGATAGTCACATTGTATATGGTAAAAAAAAAAACACGAGTAGTAATTGCTCACAAAACCTTAGGTTGTGAGAATCTGGTCGCGCGCGCGCGCGTGTGTGTGTGTGTGTGTGTGTGTGTGTGTGTGTGTGTGTGTGTGTGTGTGTGTGTGTGTGTGTGTGTGTGTGTGTGCTGGCACGCATGCGTACGTGCTTGTGTGTTTAAATGAACGTAAGGAGAGGAAGAGCGAGGGCGAGTAGCGGTGGGGAGGGGGAGGGGAAGGGGGGTGCAGGGACATGGGCAGGGTAAGTCGATGACCGAGAAGGCGAGATGGTTGTGCGAGGGTGTGGGAGAAGGTTTTGGAGGGGGTGGGGGGATGGGCAGTGGGCGGGAGGGGGGAGAGCTTCGCGTCGGCGGCGTCGGGGAAGCGCCGCTGGTGGACGAGGCAAGCGGCCGAGGCTGCAGCGGCGGCGGCGGCGGCGGCGGCGAGGACAAGGCGAAAGCATGAATGAATGAAGGATATGTTTGTTTACGCAGGAGCGCTGGGACGAGGCTGGGGTAGTGACCTTGGCGTCACCCCTCCCCCACCCCCCCTTTAGAATATTAGAACACATTGTATGTACAGATTCACAGGCAAACGCACACATGCACATACGCTGAGAGAGAGAGAGAGAGAGAGAGAGAGAGAGAGAGAGAGAGAGAGAGAGAGAGAGAGAGAAAAGAAAAGAAAAGAAAGGAAGAGGACAGAAAAGAAAAGAATAGAAAAGAGAACAGAGCAGAGCAGAACCGAGCAGAAGAGCGAGAGGAGGAGAGCGAAGTGGTGTGAGCGAACGGCGCGCGGGTATTACCAACGATGGCGGCGGTGTTGGTGCCCGGCGTCTTGGCCCGCTGCCAGATCCTGGGTACGCTGTCGCCCACTCACCCTAATTGTTTTCTGTTAATTGATTGATTCGGGAATTTTATTGTTGCTATCGATTCAATTCGGCCGCGTGAATCCATTTTTTTTTCGGGGAGTGGGGGCGGGGGGAGGGGGGGCGGTGGAGAGCTCTTACACGTCTGTTTGTGCTTCTTTTCTCCGGTTGTTTGTTCGACGCGCGTGTGTGTGTTTTGTGTGCGTCGGGAGGGAGTGGGGGGGAAGGGGGAAGAAGGGGGAGAAAGAGTAGAAGGGGTAATGGGGGGGGCGAGGGGGCTAGCGGGTGTCTAGGGCCGATGGACGCCGCCACCGCCACGTTGAAGGACAAGGTCAGCCCTCCCTAGTGTCGGCGTCCGCTGATCTTGCACCCGCTCTCCCCTCCCCTCCCCTCCCCTTATCCCCCCTCACCTTATCCCATCCTCTCCTCCTCTCCACCTCCCCTCTTTCTAGCAGCTTATCGGCCCCCTTTTCGCTCTTATTCACTCTGCTATGACTGTGTTTCTTTACTATTCTCTCTCTCCCTCTCTCCCTCTCTCCCTCTCTTCCTCTCTTCCTCTCTTCCTCTCTTCCTCCTCTCTCTCTCTCTCTCTCTCTCTCTCCTCTCTCATCTCTCTCTCCTCACTTCTCTCCTCTCCTCTCTCCTCTCCTCTCTCTCTCTCTCTCCTCTCCTCTCCTCTCCTCTCGGTCTCTCTCTCTCTCTCTCTCTCTCTCTCTCTCTCTCTCTCTCTCTCTCTCTCTCTCCATCACACCTTCCCCCTCCTGTTTTCAGCATCAAATTGCCTATTGCGCCTGCATCCTATTCCCTTAAGTGTTTTGCTGGAGGTCCTTAAAGGTAGGGAGGAGCAGCGCCCTTAACCCCTCCGCGTCGTTTCCTGTCAGTCACGGAGACCGAAATACCTCCGCGGGGCAGCTGGCTTCTCCGGTGGCATCATTCCGCCATTAGTGCCACAAATACCCGCCACTGAGCCTGAGGCGTTCCCCCTGGCACATGTGGCACAGGAGGTGGGCACCCAGCTGGGCGCTCGGGGTCCAGATGCCGAGGGGGGTAACGACGCAAAGGGTAAGGGAGGCAAGGTCAGCTGGGACTAAACTTGGCCCTATGGACGCTCCCTTGTCACTTCTCCCACGCCGTGCGCTGGCAGTCGCTCGCTCGTTTTTCTTTTCTTTTGTCCTCTCCTAGTCTCTCTCTCTCGCTTCTCTAACTTTCTCTCTCTTCTCCCTCTGTTTCTCTTTTCTCTGTCTTTTCTCTTTTCTTTGTCTCTTCACTTTTCTCTGTCTCTCTCATTCTCCTCTCTCTCTCTCTCTCTCTCTCTCTCTCATTCTCTCTCTCTCTCTCTCTCTCTCTCGCTCTCTCTCTCTCTCTCTCTCTCTCTCTCTTCTCTCTCTCTCTTCCTCTCTCTCTCTCATCTCTCTCTCTCTTTCTCTCTCTCTCTCTTCTCTCTCTTTTTTCTTTCTCTCTCTCTCTCTTTCTTTTCTCTCTCTCTCTCTTTCTTTTCTCTCTCTCTCTCTTTCTTTTCTCTCTCTCTCTCTCTCTCTCTCTCTCTCTCTCTCTCTCTCTCTCTCTCTCTCCTTTCTCTCTCTCTCTCTTTTCCCGCACCGCACTCCCTTCGTCGTCGTCGTCCTCCTCCTCGTCCTCCTCCTCTTCCTCCTCCTCCTCCTCCTCCTCTCCTCCTCCTCCTCCTCCTCCTCCTCCTCCTCCTCCTCCTCCTCCTCCTCCTCCTCCTCCTCCTCCTCCTCCTCCTCCTCCTCCTCCTCCTCCTCCTCCTCCTCCTCCTCCTCCTCCTCCTCCTCCTCCTCCTCCTCCTCTCGACCCACTCCGGTAATTCACCCTCTCGCACCTCTCCCACGGAGTAAAACGGCGGGACTTTCGCTGCAGCCTCGAGCGGAACAGAAACAACGAAAAAGTAACAGTAGGAGAAGGAGCAAGTGTACCCATTTACCTCGCCGTCCGCCTCTCTCTCACCGGACGTTCAGTTGTCAGGTGTCTAGTTCTGTTGGCGGAGATTTAACGGTGTTTGAAGCACAGCGACACTAACGGCGCATTTGTTTAATCACTTATTTGTGTATTTATTCACTTAATCGGTTGTTTATTCATTTATTAATCTTGTTTCTTTATTTATTCACGTATTTATTTTGTGTCTATGTGTGTGTGTGTGTTCTGTTTGTATGTTTCGCCGGCTTGTGTGGTTGTGTTTTTGGGGACTTTTTCTTTTTAATCGGTTTTGACCGTCTGTGCGTTCGTTCGTTTGTTTGTTTGTTTTTTTGTTCTCTTCTTATTCGTTGATTTGTGTGGATTGGTGTAATGAATGAAGCACCTGGAGCTGGTTTAGCAGGTGAATCAGTGTGTGCCCCTAACTTCCTCAGTTCTCTTCTTTCCCCTCTCCATCCCTTCCCTTCGTTTCACTTCTTTTCCTTTCCTTTCCTTTCCTTTCCTTTCCTTTCCTTTCCTTTCCTTTCTTTCCTCTTTCTTTCCCTTCCTCTTTCCTCCTTCGTCTCCCTTCCCTTCCTCTTCCCCTTCTCTCCCTTCCCTTCCCCTTCCTTCTTTTTACTCTCTCGTCCCCATGCTCTCCTCATCACCTTAACTCAGTCCCCCTTCTCCTTCCCTCTCCCCTTCCCCTTAGTCCTCCTCCTCTTCCCTTTCCCTTTCTCCTTTCCCGTCACGCTTCAGCTCCTTGTACTGTACCTACAGACATATGTTACGTAAACACCATTAGAACACGTACATTATGGACATACTTCTTTTTGTATCATTATATAGGTCATTGGTACGTCGGTAGGGATGTCCCTATGGGGTTCGAGGGAATACCGTGAGTTGAAGGCGTCGGTTACGTTGTTAACATTGGTGATTTATTTGGGGGTAGATTTCCTTGCGAGTCTGTGATGATAATGGTGATGATGATGAAGATGCTGATGTTTATTGATGGAGATGTGGAATAAGACTCGGTTTACAGCTAATGAGTTGAAACTTATCTTTGACCGGTGCTATCATAACGCTGCGTTTTAAAAGAACCAAACAGCTTTGCAAGATTGGGTTGATCCGGAAATAAATGAAACGAAGGAAGAACCAGCGAGACGGAGGGAGTTGCCGAAGTGCGGAGAGTGTGTGGTTGTGAGGTGCTTGAAGGCCCGCGGCGAAGTGGAAGAGCGGTGGTGGAGGAAGCAGTTTGGGTGGAAGAGGTGTGTGGAGATGGTGGTGGCAGCGCCCACTGTCTGGTGCGGCCGTGCAGAAGTCAGCGACCGCGGGCTGGGTACAAAAAACAAGGTCACGGGTCTGCCTCACTCACTCCTGGCAAAGTTCTGGCCCGGCCTGCCAGCTTGCCTCCCTGACTGCCGATCTACCTGCCTTTTGCCTTTACCTTCGTTTGGATTAGTCTGTTTACCTGCCTGTCCGCTTTATCTACGAGCCTATCTATGACCCTGAGCCTATTCGTCTCCTCTTGTTTGTTTTGGTGCTCGGCTTCTCGTCCCCCACTTGTGTGAATGTGTACGTTTACCAGAAGCGCCTCTCTGTTTAGGAATCGTCGCGTCTCACTTCCTGTCTCTGTTCCCTCTTCTCTCGCCCCTCTCTCTCTCTCTCTCTCCTCATTTCTCTCTGCTCCTCTCCCCTCCCCTCTCTCTCTCTCTCTCTCTCTCTCTCTCTCTCTCTCTCTCTCTCTCTCTCTCTCTCTCTCTCTCTCTCTGTGTATGTGTGTGTGTGTGTGTGTGTGTGTGTGTGTGTGTGTGTGTGTGTATGTGTGTTTGCTCGCGTATGTTTGTTTTAGGCTAAGCAAGACTCTCCTTGGAGGCCTACGTGTGAAGGTGAGTCCGTGAGAACTTCAGGGCTGAGGTTCCCGGCGTGACTCTTGTGAGTATGTGTGTTTGTGTGTACGTCCGCCGGCGGGGAGTGTCTCGATCTCGATCTTGATTTTACTCTTTTTTTCGTCTCCTTAGTCTCTCCCTTCTTGATTCACATCCACCAACCTCCTCCTCCTTCCGTCTTCTCGTCTACTTAAGTATTCCTTACTTTACATCCTTTTTTTCTTCTTTTGTTTTCCTCTTCACGTCCCTTCTCCTGCTGTCATCATTTACGTAACTACTTGTTGTTACCAAGTGTGACCATTAACAAAAATATAAATAAATGAAAAGAACAGATATTTTGTGGAAGAATCACATTTTCGCCCTCCCCCCTTTCCTGTTCTCCTTCCCCTCTTCCTTCCCCCTATCCCTCCCTCTATCCCTCCCTCCCCTACAGCCACGCCGGCAGACATCCTCCGGGCAACTATCTCCCTTCCCTCCCCCCGCCCCTCCTCCCCCTTTCTCTCTCCCCCCCTTCCCTCCCCTCCCCCGCCCCTTCCACCGCCTCGGGGCTTGGTGAGTGGGTGGGGGGGGGATGTATCAAGGAAAGGAGCAATAAACGTGTTATGTACCGGATGCCGTAACGTGTTTGGGGGGTAGGGGAGGTAAGGGGAGGGAGGGAGGTAGGGAGGGAGGAAGATGCTCCGGGTACAAAGTCGTCAAGTACGTGGTCGTGCGTGAGTGTGCTCTACCACCCTCCCTCCTCTTTCCTCCCTCCCTCCTCTCTCCTCCCTCTTCTCTCCTACCTCTTCCCCTCCCCTTGTGTGTCTCCTTCCTTGGCGTTTGTCTGTCTCTTGGGTCTCTCTCTCTCTCTCTCTCCTCCTCACTTCTCCACTCATCCTCCTCACTCTCCTCTCTCCTCTCACTTCTCACTCTCACTCTCATCTCTCTCTCTCCTCTCTCTCTCTCATCTCTCTCTCTCTCTCTCCTCAACTCTCTCTCCTCCTCTCTCTCTCTCATCCTCTCTCTCTCTCGTCTTCCCTCTCTCTTCTCTTTTTCTCTCCCTCTCCCCCTCTCTCTTCCCCTCTCTCCCCTTTTTTCTTTA
>NC_051402.1:35826511-35827568 GCF_015228065.2 Penaeus monodon | reverse complement strand
AAAAACTCTGTTTGCCTGCCATCATTTATCCCTTCTTTCTCTTCCCTCCCTGTCCTTTCATTTCCCTTGTCATTCTCGTGGATTCCCCTCTTTCGTTACCCATCATTTAGACTCTCTTTGTGCTCATTCATTTATCCTTTCTTCTTCTGTCTTTCATTGCCATCGTCATCCTCATCCTCGTCGTCATCGTCATCACCATCGTCATCGTCATCGTCATCATCATCATCTCATCGTCATCGTCATCGTCATCATCATCGTCATCGTCATTCCACTCCCTTCCACTCTTCCCTTCCCTTTCTTTCTTTCCTTCTTCCTGTCTTCCTCCCTCCCATCCTTCCTCCCTTCCTTTCTCCCTCCCTTCCTTTCCTCATTTTCCCCGCTGAAACAATCTTCCCTTCCAACAGCCACGCGCACACTGGAAAACCACGCACGCAAGGGATTCGAGGCACGCGCGTTCACATGTGCAATTAGAGACGAGCAGGAAGGGCCTCGTAAACAGAGAGAGAGAGAGAGAGAGAGAAGAGAGGGAGAGAGAGGAGAGAGAGAGAGAGAGAGAGAGAGAGAGAGAGAAGAGAGAAGAATAGCCGAGACGAAAGGAAACCGTAACCTGCCTCCTCCCCCCCCCAAAAAAAAAAAAAAACGGTAACGATGATATGGAAAGCGTAAGACTCGTTTTATGAAAAATTACCAAGGAAAGGATTCGAGAAAAGTGGATTAGGTGCTCGAGCTTGCACGCAAATACATGCACATGTCAAAGAGAGAAGAGTGGAGAGAGGATAGGGGAGAGAAGAGAAGAGATGGAGGAAAGAGAAGAGAGGGGAGAAAGAGAAGAAAAAGGAGAGGCAGAAGAAAGTTAGGGGGAGAGTTGGATAGAGAGGGAGAGAGAGGTAGAAAAGAGAGAGAGAGAGAGAGAGAGAGAGAGAGAGAGAGAGAGAGAGAGAGAGAGAGAGAGAGAGAGAGAACCTGTACCGTCACCGTTAAAGTGGCGTTGGCTGAGCCGCGGATCCCAACAGGACCTTAAACCGAGCCTGCAGGGACAAGGGTCGATAAAATTGGC
>NC_051402.1:35816511-35819011 GCF_015228065.2 Penaeus monodon | reverse complement strand
ACATATGTGCGTGTGAGCGTGCCAGATTTTAAAAAAATGTGTGTACCTGCCCTAGTTTCCCCATTCTGCTGGTGCATTCGGTCGTCCCTGTCATGAAATTGGAATGTTACCAAGGCCAGGATAGAGAGCGGCGAGAGAGAGAGAGAGAGAGAGAGAGAGAGAGAGAGAGAGAGAGAGAGAGAGAGAGAGAGAGAGAGAGAGAGAGAGAGAGAGAGGGAAGGGGAAAGGAGAGAGGTGAGGAGGGGGTAGGGTGTTGCCTAAAGAGTGGAGGCTCTTCGTCTTCAAGCATCATTTGGCTTCGTCGGGAGATGAACGCCCCTCTTATGACGTCATCAGCTCGCTGGCAGCATCTCCTCTCTCTCTCTCTTCTCTCTCTCTCTCTCTCTCTCTCTCTCTCTCTCTCTCTCTCTCTCTCTCTCTCTTTCTTTTTCTCTTTCTCTTTATCTCTTTATTTTTCTCTTTCTTCTTCTCATGCCTGCCCATGCTATCCTTACTTCGATCTTCATACATTTATTCCTACCTTTATCCCTTTGCTCATTAGCCAAAGAACCCAGTCATGCAGTTGGACCTTGGCAAAAAGTTCGCGGAAGTTTTTGGCACATCTTGCAGTAACAGCTTTTGCAGCTGCAGGATTCCCAGGGACCAGACCGACGGTTCTAGGAGCGGATATTAGATTTTAGTGGTGCACAAAAGCCCCGCTCACCTGCACCCACGGCCCACTGACCCAGAGATGCAGTAAATGAATTGTAGGCCTTCTCCCCCCCATTCTCCCCTCCCAGCCGATTGTTACCTGGAGCCTCGCAGTGGTATTACTTGGGGCCATCGCCAGGGGTTGATGAGGTAGGCTAGATGGGTAGGGGGGAGGCAGGGGAAAGCAAGGAAGGCAGGGAAAGCAAGGGTAACGCAGCAAGATTTCCTTTTAGGCGTTCGTTAGTTCGTTAGATTTGTAAGTGCATTCTGTAGGTGTCACGGTTTCGCTTTTCTTTGTCCCCTTCCTCTTCCCCCTTTTTCCCCCTCCCCCTTTTCCCTACCCCCATTTCCTCCCCCGATTGACCGGTAAGCTTGATTTGGGTCAAATGAAGCGGCCTGTAGAGGTCAGTCTCTCGTGTTAATTAGTCGTGGCTTCGACCCAACTTCTGCATAGCCTGCGGTTTCGCTTGGACTGACTTCGCATGTGCATGTTTGTGTGTGTGCGTGCTTGCTTTTTGTGTGTGTTTGGGGAGGGCGAGATTGTTTACACTAGTGACGTCACAGTATGCCGGGGCGAGCGAGGTAGGATGAGGAGAAGCACGGTGCAGGAGCAGGAGCAGGGAGAGCAGGAGTAACAGGAGGCGGAGGAAAGGGAGGAGAAAGAGGAAATGGGGGAAAAAGAGAAGCAGGGGGCGGAAGAGGAAGGGAAAGGAAGAGGAAGAGGAGGGGAAGAAGGAAAAGGAGGGGAAGAAGGAAGAGGAGGTGGAGGAGGAGAAGGGGGAGAAAGAGAAGGAGGAGGAGAAAAAGGAAGAGGAGGAGGAGGAGGAGGAGGAAAAGGAGAAGCACCACCCAGACGCCGCGCCTCCCCCCCCACCTCCCCCGACGAGGCTCGCGTGGGTACGAATACCTGCTAGTCACACCGCGATGATAAGTGGTTTGTGTAACTCTCATGCGCGCACGCCCGTCTGGTGTCTCCCCACTCGCTCTACAAACGGATTTTCTCTGGCGCTTTTATTCTCACTCTTGTTGCAGATGTACGTCGCCAGGGTGGAGACGGGGGGGGGGGGTAAAGGTGGTGGTGTTGTTTTACCCATTTTGTTTGATTCCTTGTTTCTTTACTTTCGAGGGCTTTGTGTCTGTCGTTTATTAGCTAAACTTTCGTTGGCCGCTTACGTTATCAGAAACGCGACCTTTAGATAACGCGCGAGAGGTCCATCACAAAGCTCTCTGGTTACAGGTATTCATCAGGTATTTTTCTATGAAACGTCTTCGGAGCAGTGCTAATGAGGGACACTTGAACGATCTCCACACGCTGCTAAGGGCACACATTTCGTATCCCTTGAACATTCCATCGCTCAGGAACACTTCTGACTGTGTATGTTTGATACGATTTTTTTTTTTGTACATACCCGTGGACATTGTACTTATATATATATATATATATATATATATATATATATATATATATATATATATATATATATATATATATATATATATATATATATATATACTTACGGCTAGGAACACCGGACACATTCACACACACACACACAACACACACACACACACACACACTCACACTCACACTCACACTCACACTCACACACTCACACTCATCACTCACTCACTCACTCACTCACTCACTCACTCACTCACTCACTCACTCACTCTCTCTCTCTCTCTCTCTCTCTCTCTCTCTCTCTCTCTCTCTCGTGAACCTTTTTGAAAGCCTTCTCGGACAACACAGGGGTGTGAATCTCTCCTAAATATGAACCCTTGCCATCATCGGGCCAAGTGAGTGCCCCGT
>NC_051402.1:35779011-35801511 GCF_015228065.2 Penaeus monodon | reverse complement strand
GTGGAGGGTGGGAGCCGCCTGATGTGTTTTGTATTTGTTATTTTTTGTGAGGGTGACGAGAGTGATAGGTATTATTATCATCACCACCACCATCATTATTATTATTTAGTATTTCTTATTACCCAAGTTCTTTTCGGTGTTGGTCTTGTTAATTATTCCATACATTATATTTATTTAATAATTCATTCATTTCCTAGGAGGGAGGTGTGCAATCAGCCCAGATCCTACAGAGCGCTTGGGTGAGGGACGCGCGCGCTGGGAACTGCCAGAGATATATCAGTCACAAGGAACCAGCTTGGGGGTGGGTAGGGAGTTAGGGTGGGGCCGGAAGGGGGTAGGAAGACCTCAGGAGGGCAGGGGGTGTAGGGGCAGGATGACCTTAGGAGGGCAGGGGGTGTAGGGGCAGGATGACCTTAGGAGGGCAGGGGGTGTAGGGGGCAGAAGGCCAGAGAAGGCAGGGGGTGAGGGGGTATCGGAGCTCCACGGTTCTAGATTTCCAGGTGGACCGCCGCGTCACGGGCCGTCGCTCAGCCTCGTCAGGCGGTCGCAATGCCGCGCTGGCTGGCGGGGCAGAAATGTTATATACATAGATATACATACACGTACATGTGTATATATTCACTGAGTTGTGTTGTGTGTCTGCGTATTTGATAGTCATATAAGGTATTCATATATGATACTCGCAGATAGATAGATACATACTTGCATGTATATAAACACTTCATACAGTAGATATATATACATACACGCCTTGCTTATATTTTAAGGAAGGGAAGGCGGGAAAGGAGGAGGGGGGGTAAAGGAGGGGGAGGAACATTCGCGACAGCAAGGTCAGACAGGAAGCCCGGCGTGACGACCCGTTATCCACGTAGCAGACACTGAGTGGCTGAGTGCATGTAAGCTAGGAAAAGAGCACAACCACATCTTGCCGTTGAACACACCCTTCCGCGGCAGCTTGCACGCGCGCACATGCACTCATCCAAACGTACATACACTGGGAACAGCCAGGGATATATCAGTCACAAGGAACCAGCTTGGTTGTGGGTAGGGAGTGTCTGCTTATGTCCGCACATGCACTCATCCAAACACACATACACTGAACAACAAACCCAAAACCCCTTTTTGCCCTCCGTTGCCAGGATCCGAAATAGCTGCAACTTGAAGCAGGTCATCTCAGGATTGTTTTTATTGGGGAAGGGTAGGGAGGGAGGGGAAACGGAGGGGAGGATGTTTTTGCTGTGTAGACGTCACGAGACACGAGATGGTGATAAGCGTCTGAGACTGGTGAGGTCACCATTCTCTCCTCCTTCCCTCTCCTGCCGTCTCCGTTTTCCTCTTCCTTCTCTTCCTCTTTCTTCTGCTCTTCCCTTCTCTTCTCTTCTCTTCTCTTCTCTTCTCTTCTCTTCTCTTCTCTTCTCTTCTCTTCTCTCTTCCCTCCTCTCCTCCCTCCCTCCCTCCCTCCCTCCCTCCCTCCCTCCCTCCCTCCCTCCCTCCCTCCCTCCCTCCCTCCTCCTCCTCCCTCCTCCTCCTCCTCCTCCTCCTCCTCTCCTCTCCTCCCCCTCCCTCACTTCTTCACTCCCCCTTTCCCCTTCTCTCTCTCTGTCTCTCTCTCTCTCTCTCCTCTCTCTCTCTCTCTCTCTCTCTCCTCTCTCCTCTCTCTCTCTCTCTCTCTCTCTCTCTCTCTCTCTCTCTCTCTCTCTCTCTCTCTCCCTCCTCCCTCCATCCCTCCATCCCTCCATCCCTTCATCCCTTCCCCCAACATGTGTGTCTGCCTATGTCCGGCTCTCTGTCAAGCCTCTTTTGTTCTGTGTATGTGTGCGTGCCTTCATATTTGATGTAGTACGTGCGTTTGTTCACTAAGAGACTCATTCAAGGCCACGGCTGAGCTGGAGGTCCTCGCTGTAATTCGCTGTGAACTTCTGCGGGTGCGGGCGTGTCCGAGGCACGCGTGGGCGTGAGTGGCGTCGGTGCCCCAGAAGGAGATCGGCTGGTGCTTCAGGGCGGAGAGGACTCGGGGCGGAAACAGGGCTCTGCACACACAGCTAGACGGCGGCCGGGCTCTTCTGCGATGATGTTGTTTGTTGTTGCGTTCTCGTGGCCCTCAACCCCCCCCCCCCCTTCCTCTTGTGCCCTTCCTCCGCCACCCCCTCGTGTACGCCCCTCAAACCTCTTACCCCGCCCACTTTTCTTGTCTCTTTGCCCTTCATTCCCGGATCCCACCTCCCTGTTGCCCCCACCCTCCTCATCCTTGGCACTTCACCCTCTAACCCCCCCGCCCCTTCTAGAAGCGTCATCCTCGCGTGCCAGGTCGTCCCTTCATCTTTCAGCCTCAAGTGGCACTCAGGTGTCTCTAGGCTGTCTCTCGGCTGCCACTCTTGGCATGACGCCCTCCCCGGGTGTGCCCTCCGGATGCATGCGCTCCTCCTTTCCCCTCCACTTTTCCCCCTCATTCCCCCCTCGCCCTCGCGTGGCACTGGCCCGGAAGTGCTTGCTTGCTCTCTTAAGGTTACTTCAAGGGAGAGTGACTCAAGCGTTATCTTCGGAGAATGATTCGAGCCGGAGGCGGAGGGAGTGAGGGGCAGGGAGAGCCTCTTTCTTATTACTCCTGCCTCCTACTTTTCCCTCCCCCTCCTCCTACCTTTCCCTCCCCCTCCTCCTACCCTTCCCTTCCCCCTCCGTAGCGCAGTTCCTGTAGAAGAGCATCCATGACACACTTCGCTGCGCATGCGGAGGGGGGAGGGGATTTTGTCGTCAGCATTTGTGTTAGAAATTGTTCTGTCTCCTGGGCCCTTGCGCTCGTGCCTTTTCCCCCCATATCCCATTTCCCTTTTTTGCTTCACTTCCGTCTATTTTCCCCTTCTTCTCTCCCCCTTCTTTTCCCGTTCGATGTGACGTGGGTTGGGCGTGGCCATGCGTCATGCTTTTGATATTGTTCGTGCGTTCGTGTGTGTGTGTGCACGCATGACGCAAGCAGACACAAGCAGCAGTAGCAACAACAGCATCCATCCCTGAACCAGCAGCTGCATCGGCACGGGAGTGAATCAGGGCCACCTCCCCACCCTCCTCCTCCCCTGCATTCCCCCCTCCCTCCCCCTCCTCCCCCGCAGGATGTTGCTGGACAGGATAACCTCTTGTCGGAAGCTGCAGGAGGCGGGGCGGGGGAGGGACAGCATCTCGGCACGGCCTGGCTTGACTCACAAGGCGGGATTCTCTCGCAGGCTTCCCGGGAGCTCTCTGACGTCACGGAGTATGTTAATGCGTTGCCTCACTCACTCACTAGCACACATCCAGGGTCGCACGGCACCCACATGCACGGGGGGGAAAAAAGGAGATTTTCATACACGTGAACCCAGGGCAAAAATATTCAGAGATATTACTCACGCTGCCGTCGATCCAAACATTTTCATTCTCTCTCTCTCTCTCTCTCTCTCTCTCTCTCTCTCTCTCTCTCTCTCTCTCTCTCTCTCTCTCTCTCTCTCTCTCTCTCTCTCTCTCTCTCTCTCTCTCTTCTCTCTCTCTCTCTCTCTCTCTCTCTCGCTCTCGCTGTCTTTCTTCATCGCGCATGCCTTACTAACCTCGTTTTATATCTGTTGCCCCCTCCCCTCTCTATCTCTTTGTCTGTCTGTCCTTGTGTCTTTTTCTTTTCTTCCCTTTCCTTTCCTTTCCTTCTCTTTTCCTTTCCTTTCCTTTTCCTTTTCCTTTTCCTTATCGTCATCTCTGTTGGCATTATGTTCATGGCCTTAACCCAATCGGCACGTATGGCAAGAATACATTCCATGCCCATTGTAATATAAGTTTATTTATTGTATTTACACATAGATGGCTCCACAAGTGCTTAGTCAGTTATTATTCCTACCTATCTCGCCTGTTTACCCTTTTCCTTGACTCTTGGAAAGAGTCTTTTGCATTTTTTCATGGTCTATTATGTTATCAATATTTTAATAACAGTTTAATAATCATAATATCAATAACAATGTTAACAGTGTCAATATCAATTTTATGAAAAAGAAAAACCCTTTTCCCGCCAATTCAAGGAACGGGGAAATCAGGATCGGTGTCTAGGGCCGACTTCTGACTCCTTGCTGGCTGAGCTCATGTAGAGTCATCTCTGTGTAACAAAATTCACCAAAGAAAAAAAAATACAGGGGACAGAACATAAATTCGTGGTGGTTGAGTTAAACTAAGTGTCACGACAGAATACCGTTACGATAATGTACACGGCTAGTTTGCGAATACCATCACCATTATCATCATCTAAGCATTACGGAAACACCAGCATAGCAATGCCCAACTAAAACAACAGCAATAGGAAGGAAAATCACTGACATCAGTTCCGACGCCCCACCGACCTGTCCCCCCTGACCCTTCTCCCACCCGCGGCCTTCGCGAAATGGCTCCCCTAGGTCGGCCATGTTTAGCACCTCCATGCCCTTCTCCCCCCCTCCCCCTCCATCCCTCCCACTCCTCGCTTCTCCTTTCCGGTCTACTCCCCTCTCTCCCACTCCTCGCTTCTCCTTTCTTTCCCTTCCTCAGCCTTCCCTCTTATTCCTCCCTTACTTCGGACTACTTTCATTCCCTTCCCTTCCCTTCCCTTCCCTTCCCTTCCCTTCCCTTCCCTTCCCTTCCCTTCCCTTCCCTTCCCTTTGACTCGCTCCTCCCCCTTTCCTGCCGTCTCTCCTTTCTCTCCCTCTCTCCCTCCCCCCCTCCCTCCCTCCCTCCCTCCCTCCCTCCCTCCCTCCCTCCCTCCCTCCCTCCCTCCCTCCCAAGACAGTTGAAGGATGGTATGGGTGATAGGAAGATGGGATGTAGAGTAGGGGGGGGGGGGGGCTGTCTGACCGGTCTCCCCTTTTCCGTCCCCCTCTCCCTCCCATCAGCGTCTCACCCTGTGTTTGATTTTCATTTAAAATTATTGTTTGTTGTTGATTATAACGATGCAGCAGCTGTTCTTTGCAATAAGCTAAAGACATATATTAGTTACCTTCGCTCAGGCCTGCCAATTGTTTCATCCAGGTGAATTGCCTTTTGTAAATCTTGTTACCTTTTTTGCTTGCCTGTCTAAAAAAAGGTCGTTTTCACTTTCATACAAGCGAACGTGTGTCCAAGGCGTTTCTCGTGTTGCTGGTTTCTTATCGTCCTTGGCTTCAGCATGTTCATCCAGGTAACTTAAGTAAGCTAACCAACAGGTGAACAGGCCAGGGAAGAGAGAGAGAGAGAGAGAGAGAGAGAGAGAGAGAGAGAGAGAGAGAGAGAGAGAGAGAGAGAGAGAGAGAGAGAGAGAGAGAGAGAATGTAAGAGGAAAAAAAAAGTAAGAAATAATGCTCGAATTTGTTTGTTTGGGTCTTCGACACGAAGATGACTGATGTTATTGGGTCATAAAGGTTGCGTGCTTTGGCGTTACTTCCATGTTTTATATCATCCTGTTAGGGTTTTCGTCCATCTTTTTACACGTTAACCTGTTCCTTCCCGTGTGTGGCGTTTCCTGCCGAGCTGCTCCGGCCGGTGAGGAAGAATATTCCGGGAAGGTCCTGCCTGCACCGAGGAGAACCTGCTTTGGCCTATCCCCTCCCCTCCGCTTCCCCTCCTGGCCTTCCCCCTCCCCTTCCTGGCCCTACTCCTGCCCCTAACCCAGCCCATCGACCTTTGCTCGGGCCCCCAAGGAAAGCCAGGGAACCCACCTGTCTTACCTTTCTCCCGAGGGGCCGCGCTTGCTTCCCCCCCTACTCCCTCCTTCCCTTCCCCCGATCTCTCCCCCCCTCCCCAGGCCTAACTGTTTGGGGTTCCTTCGTGGCGAGCGAAGTTCCCCCCAACATGATACCCAACATAGTCTCCCCCCCCCCCCCCCCTGCTTCTGGTGGGTCTGGTGACCTATTCGCGCGTGTGATTGGCGAATCCCTTGTCTAGGGGAGAATGCGAGGTGGTTTAGGCCTATACACATTTTTTTTTAGAAGCCGATTTTTACATCATTTATTTGACAACAGATGTCGCATTGCTGTTATCAGATATTAGTCTTTCCTCATGACGAGAGGATATTCCCCCCGTGAAAGCCCCCCCCCCCCCCTGTTCGTCTTCTTCCATCCTCATGTACTTTACGTTTTAGGCTGACGTTTTTCTTTTCGGTGTTGCAGATGGGTGTGCGAGGATATACCAGAGCTCAAGAGAGCCATGGAAGTCAACATTCTCTCCGACTACGATACTCGCAGGTGAGTTTTGATTACCTTTGTTGCCATGGTTTATTTTTATTTTATCTTTATCTTTATCTTTATTTTTATTTTTATTTATTTTTATTTCTATTTCTATTTCTATTACTATTTTTGTTTCTATTTACTTTTTTGTTATGGTATATATATTTTTCATTGTTTATAGTTTTGTTTGTTTATTTTCGATTTATTTATTTGTTTTTCGGTAACTTTTGTCGAGACTTTTAAGGATGTAGTTATGAAGTTTGCTTTTATTATGCATTTTAGTTTCGTTTTCCATTTCATTTTTTTTATTATAGGTTTATCGTGGTCAGGTTATTTACCTTCATTTATCAACATAAACATCTGGTTCGTCGTCACACATTTTTTTTACCCTCTTCTAACTGGGCTACTGCGTGGTCACCTCGTTCCTTATAGGAGAAGCACGAGAGGCCTAGCCAGGGAGCCTTCGTGAATACCTTTTTTTTTTTCTTTCTTTTCTTTAGCTCTTTGGAACGTCGAGCTCGGGGAGATGGGGGGGAGGGGGGTTGTTTAGGCCTAAGAGGGGCTGAGACGTCGGCGGCCTCTCTCACTCCCTATTGTCCGGCCTCCCGCGGCTGATGGGGGGGAAGGGGAGGGGGTGGGGGGGTCATGGGTAGTGGGCCATGGGGTTGGGGGGTCATGGGTGGTGGGGGTCATGGGGAGGGCAGAGGGCGGTCAGGTGAGTTTGGGTGGTTGGAGGGTGGCGTGGGCGAGGAGGAGGAGAAGAAGAAGAAGAAGAAGAAGAAGAAGGAGAAGGAGAAGGAGAAGGAGGAGGGGGAGGAGAAAAAGGAGAAGGAGGAGGGGGAGAAGGAGAAGGGGGAGGAGAAAAAGGAGAAGGAGAAGGAGGAGGGGGGGAGAAAAAGGAGAAGGAAAAGGAGGAGGGGGAGGGGGAGGAGAAAAAGGAGAAGGAGAAGGAGGAGGAGGAAGGAGAGAGACAAAGATGAAGTAGGAGGAAGATTAAGGAGGAGGAGAGGAAAGGGAGGATTAAATTGAAGTAGAAAAAGAAGATAAATAGAGAGAGTAGGGAAGGTGGGCGAGCCTAATTGGTCAAGAAGTGGGTTAGATGGGGAGGGCAGTTTCGAGAGGGGCGAGTGGGAGGGGATAGGGCAATGCAGGCGTAGATTGGTGGGGATATGTGTTAGGGATGGGCTGGATGAGGGGGAGGGGCGGATGGGGGGGGGGGGATGATTATCAGGACAGCGGTCAGGACGCCCAGTATTATCCCCATGATGGCTGTAGTTACGGAGGCTGGGGCGGCAGATGGTTGGCGGCGATGCTGGAGCCCTCATCTCCCCCTCCAGCATCCCAGAAGAGAGAGCGGAGGGAGAAGGCGAGGAATGAGGAGGAGGGGAGAGAGGGAAGGGGAGGAGAGGAATGAAGAGGAGAGAGAGAGAGAGAGAGAGAGAGAGAGAGAGAGAGAGAGAGAGAGAGAGAGAGAGAGAGAGAGAGAGAGAGAGAGGAAGGGAGAGAAGAGGGAGGGGGGATGGATAAATGGGAGAGGAACAGAGAGGAGACGAATACAAGAAAGGAGAGAGGGAGGAGGGTATGGACAAGGAGAAGGGAAGAGGGATGTGGCAGGGGAAGAAGAGAGAGAAAGAGAGGGAGGGAGGGTGGGAGGGAGGAGAGAGAGAGAGGGAGAGAGAGAAGGAGAAAGGGAGTGAGAAAAGGAGAGAGAGAGGGAGAGAGGAGAGAGAGGGAGAGGGAGAGAGAGGGGGGGATATAAGAAGAAGCAGAGGGAGTGAAGTGGGCAGAAGAAAAGACCAAGCCTGTGACCTGTTTGCGTTCAGTAACGTTGCCCTCTGTTACTGAAGACTCGATAAAGGTACCGATCTTCTGGTAAAGGAACATCGAACTGAGAGTTAAATAAGAAAGGGGAAATAAGCCTGCAAGCGAAGAAAGGGCAGGCCAAATGTAGGAAGAATGTAGGAAGAACACGGACAGGGAGAAAGAGACTGTGAAGCGTGCAGGCGAGAGAAGGTGAAAGGGCAGATACGAAAGAGGGTAAGACAGTCGACTAGCAGACGGACAGACTCAGACACAGGTACGCGCGTAGACAGACAGGCAGGCGAGAGCAGACAGATAGACGGACGGACGGACGGACGGACGGAGAGGCAGACAAAAGAGACAGATACGCGCGTAGACAGACTGACACAGGCAGACAGGCCAGAGAGGGCAAGTCTGAGATGGTGTTGGGCGACCGGAGGGCTCGGGGACTCCCCGGCCGCGCGTGCACCTGCCCGCCCGATCGCTCCTCGTCCTCACGGAATGGCTGGCCTTCCTCGGCCTACTTCCCTCTCCCTTTCCCCGCCATTCTCTGTCCTCTCCCTTGCCTTTCATTTTTTTCTTTCCCTTTTTTCTACTTTTTTTCTTTCTCTCTCTTCTAGCTTCTCCTTCCCTGTCTTTCCTCGCCCCCTGCATTTCTCCTTCTTTCCCTGTCGTCTTTTCCTTCCCTCGTTTGTCTCCCCCTTCCCTCCTCTTTCTCCTTTTCCATTTACCCCCCCCCCCCCCTCGCCTTCTCTCTCCACTTTTTTCCTTCATCTTTTTTCCTTCCCTTTCCTCTTTCTCTCTCTCTCACTCTCTCACTCTCTCTCTATCTCTCCCCTGTTATTTCCTTCTCCCCTTTTCTCTCCTCTCGCTCTTGCCTCTCATCGCATCGTATTTCTCTGTTGGCCCTGTTTCCTCTCTCTGTTTTTCCCTCCTCCTTTCCCCTTCTCCTTCTTCCCTTTCCTTTTCCGAGCTTGGCGAAGCACTTCTTAGAGGAGAATTTGCGCCATTCGTCTCAGTGACTGCCATTCCTTAGTGTGTCATGGCAACATTCCGTCGTGCATGCCTTACTTACCTCGTTTTTATTCTCCTTTCATTCTCATCTCTCTCTCTCTCTCTTTTCTCTCTCTCTCTCTCTCTCTCTCTCTCTCTCTCTCTCTCTCTCTCTCTCTCTCTCTCTCTCTCTCTCTCTCTCTCTCTCTCTCTCTCTCTCTCTCTCTCTCTTTCTCTCTCTCTCTCTCTCTCACTCACTCACTCACGCATTCTCTCATTCTCTCCGTCTCTTCTCTGCATCCTTTTCTTTCTGCATTTCATGTCTTCCTCTGCATCGCCAGGAATTTTAAATGGAATAGCGAGGTCAGAGGGTATGTAGGTGCGCCGGGGTCAAGAACTGAGAGAGAGAGAGAGAGAGAGAGAGAGAGGAGAGAGAGAGAGAGAGAGAGAGAGAGAGAGAGAGAGAGAGAGAGAGAGAGAGAGAGAGAGAGGTCGCACGTGCCCGGATGTAATGTATGATGAATTTCGATACTCTGAATCTGTCTCCTCTCCTCCCCTTCCTCCCCCCTCCCTGCTCGCTCTCCTCCTACATCCGTTCCTTGGATTGCTCGTCCGCATCTTTACGGCCAAATGTCAAGGCTGGCGAAGCGAGATACACACAGACAAATACACACAAACATACACACACACATACCGCACACGCACACACACGTACCGCGCACATACACATAAGCAGACACATACACATACGCAGACACATACACATACGCAGACACATACACATACGCAGACACATACACATACGCAGACACACACACACACACACACACACACACACACACACACACACACACACACACACATGCACATACACACACGCACACGCACACACACACACACACACACAACAACACACACACAACACACAACACAACACACACACACACCACACACACACAAGCACACACACACACCACACCACTCTACACACACACCACACAACCACACACACACCATCACACACACACACACACCACACACACACACACACACACACACACACAACACCAAACACACACACACAACACACACACACACACACACACACACACACACACACATATATATATATACACACACATACACATATACACACATACACACATACATATACACACACACACACACACATATATATATATACACACATACACATATACACACATACACATATATCATCTCTCTCTCTCTCTCTCTCTCTCTCTCTCTCTCTCTCTCTCTCTCTCTCTCTCTCTCTCTCTCTCTCTCTCTCTCTCTCTCTCTCTCTCTCTCTCTCTCTTCTCCTCTCACTCACTCACTCACTCTCACTCACTATACTTTCAACTTTTATCTCTCCACCTCTTCCTCGGAAATGAGTTCGGTGGAGACGGGGGGGGCCTGGCGAAGGAAACAGAGCAGACCCGCACGAGTTGCCTGGGCGTAAGCTTGTGCTGGTCGTGCTCAGGCAGGTCGTCGTCTCATAGGTAGTCTTACTCAGGTAGATGGTCGTTTTCAGGCTGACGGTCGTTTCACATAGGTGGTCGTACTCAGGCAGGTCGTCGTTTCATAGGTAGTCGTACTCAGGTAAATGGTCGTCTCACACAGGTGGTCGTCCTCAGGCAAATGGTCGTCTCACACAGGTGGTCGTCTTCTGGCAGATGGTCGTCTCACGTAGGTGGTCGCACTGAAGCACTCGATCGAGAGGGGGGGGGGCTCTGGGAGAGGGAGGGGGGGAGGCACGAGGGGCCACGATGGAAGAAGAGATAAACACTCCGGATTATTGAGAGATAAGACAAGCAGGCGAGGAGACTGATTGGCAGAGGGGCAGATAGGCGGAGGAGCCAAGCGACGCACAGGACAGGTAAACAGCCAGGGAGGCAGACAAGAGGGAGACACGCGAACAGAGGGTGATGTGGGGGTGATAAGGTGCGAAGAGGATGTAGCTGGAGACCGACAGACAGACGAACAGATAGACAGGCAGACGGACAGACATACACAGACGGACAGACAGACAGACAGACACACAGACAGACACACAGACAGACAGACACACAGACAGACAGACACACAGACAGACAGGTAGACAGACAGCAAAAGTCATCGACATGCATACGAGTGGTTGATGTCACTGGGTGAAGTGACGTGCGTCAACAGAACCCTCATAGAGTGAACACCTGTGGGAGAATATTAAAGGCGCATGGAGAAAAATGGTTTTTATTTTTGCTGTTGGTATTGTATAGAAATGGTACTAATGACCACTGTTATTGTTACTATTTTTATTGCTGCTATTATTATAACTTGTTGGATATTGTTTTATTGTTATTTAGTATTAATGTTGTTATCAATTATTATTATTACTGTGTTGTTGTTATATAATTTTTTTATTATTGTTGTTAAGTTGATTATTATTATTAATTAGAATTACATGTTATCATCATGAAATGATTATTATTGATTATAATCATTAATAAATATCGCCAGCATCACCATCCACATGCCTAACCAGCCGCCCTTTGCCCGCAGTTACGAGAGCATGAGGCAGCTGTGCGACAAGTACAACCGTGCCATCGACTCCATTCTTCAGCTGGTGAGTACCGTACGTGTATCTCCCGAACCTTGTCTTGCCCTAACAAAAATCATCATCACCAATCATCATCATCATCATCATCATCATCATCACATCATCATCATCATCATCATCATCATCATCATCATCATCATCATCATCATCATCACATCATCATCATCATCATCATCATCATCATCATCATCATCATCGTCGCCATCGTCATCATTATTGTCGTCCCGTCCATCGTTATCATCGTCATCATCAATCTCTATCTTTGTTTTCGTTTGGTTTTCTATTTAGAAATGAAAATGGTTGCAACCCCTTCTCATAAACCATCCTCCAATGGTTCCTTCTCCTCCTCCTCCTCCTCTTCGTCATGCAGCGGCGCTACCATGACGTCATGCCTACGTCATGGCTTCCACCTCATTAATTTCCCCATCGTCGTGTTACGCTGTTTAGCGTGGGGTTGAAGTACGATTTTCCCTCGATTTTAGACGTGGCAGTTTTTTTTTTTAGTGTGACGTCTTTTCTTGGTAGTATGTCAATTGCTTTTTAAAACGCGCGCTCGCGCGCGCGCGTACCCGTTTACCCCCCCTCTACCTCCCCCCCTTCCTCTCCGTCTTCCTCTTGCCCTTCCTTATCCTTTCCGTACCGAGCATTTCCAAGCGGAGGCTTACGAAGAGCGCGAAGATTAGGGTGCGTGACCGTCGGTCGACTGTGTGTCATCATGTTGGCTCACGTGCGGGTGCAGCGCGGAGGAAAATCGGGAAAGGCAGTGGAAACACGAGGGACGATTATCAGAGCCAAGAAGAGAGGGGCAGAAACAAACTCATTAATGCAGCTTAACACACGCAGCAATACATCTAAATGCACATCCACACACATTGTAAACATCTATACATAAAAATGTCTTACTGCATATACATATAGGTAAATGCATATAAATGAACACATACGAATACACATAACTATACACAGACATACACAGAAATACCGATAGATATAAAAAAAACATACAAATAGGGATAGATATACATATACACACATGCACATACACTTACATTCACCAAAATACACATACATATACATGAATGCGTGCATACATACCAAAGAGAGAGAGAGAGAGAGAGAGAGAGAGAGAGAGAGAGAGAGAGAGAGAGAGAGAGAGAGAGAGAGAGAGAGAGAGAGAGAGAGAGAGAGAGAGAGAGAAGAAAGAGAAAGAGAGCGTCGAAACCCTCCCTCCCTCTCACATTAGGATTCCTTTGACGGCTGAACTCAGCATTCGGAACTGTCGATTTTTTCCCAGGTGCTACATTCTACCAGTTTTTTTTCAGTCTCTCTCTCTGGCGATTAAACAGGTTGAGATCCTGAAGCTGTTCTAGCCTCGTGATGGTGAGGGGGGAGGGGGTGGGGAAGGGGTGGAACGGGGATGTTGCGTGCTTGGTCACGGCAGCATCCGGCCAGAGGTCACAGGTCGCATTCCAGGAGGTCACATCTCAGGAGCGAGGGGAAGGCCGTCTATAGAGGGAGAGGGAGAGTAGAGAAGGAGGGAGGGAGAAGGAAGAAGAAAGAAGAGAAAGAGAGGAGAGAGGGGGGAAGGAAAGGAGAGAGAGAGAGAAAGAGAAAGAAGAGAGAGAGGGAGGGAGGTGGGAGAGAGAGAGAGAGGTAGGGAGGAGGAGGAAGAGAAAGAGAAGGGGGTTGGCAGCGTGTGTGCGCGCAGAGGGTCCACAAGCTGACTAATGAAGCAAAAGAGAGGGACACATGAAAAAACAGTTTAAAGGGGAAGGAGAGCTGTCACAAGTGCGGGAAGAGGAAGGATGAAGGGGAAGTGCAGAGGAAAGAATTAGCGAGACCTCTTGGCGGTAGATGCAGTATGTCTGGTAGACGCACACTCACATGCGCGCACGCATACACGCAAACGCACGCACGCACACATGCACGCACGCACACACGCACGCACACACGCACACAATAATATCAATAAAATATTATAAAGAATAATATCAATAAAACGGAGACAGAACTGAGGAATGCAAGCCAGCGTCGTTTCAGTACCAGACGATACACAAAAATTGCAGCAGTTGCGAAGTCCTTCTCATAGCTGCAGTACATCGCACTTCAATTGAGTTTCCTTGGAAATTATTGATGGTCGAAGCAAAGCAACAGCAGACTGGATTCGGCGTAAAGCAGGGGTTGTGGCAGCGGCTTCGCGTTGTTGATGGTGACGAGTTGAGTGTCAGAGAGGGGAGTGGGGATGGGGAGAGGGAGCGGGGAAAGGGGGGGAGGCGTGCAGCAGGCAGGCAGGCTAGCTGACTGGCCCTCCTCTGGCCCTCTTCCTCTGCCACCCCTCCTCCACTCCTCCTCCTCCTCCTCCTCCTCCTCCTCCTCCTCCTCCTCCTCCTCCTCCTCCTCCTCCTCCTCCTCCTCCTCCTCCTCCTCCTCCTCCTCCTCCTCCTCCTCCTCCTCCACGCCTTCTGGATCAATACGTCCCTGGCAGTGGACCAATCCCCACCCACCCACGCCCGCACGCGGCGTATACGCTCGCACACGCCGCCCTTCCCTCGCTCTCAAACGCCCCACCAAAAGTCCGACACGATTTTCTTCTCTTCATTCCTCAGTTCACGTTCCTTTTTTTCTCTCTTCCTCCGTCTGTATATACACATTCCTCCTCCTCATCGTCAACTTTCTCTTCCTCATCCTCTTCCTTTTTTTCATCATCTTTTTCCTCCTCCTCTTCCTCATTCAGATCCTCTTCCTCATCACAACCCTTGTTGCACACACCCTTAGGGCTTCGCGGCTGACTTTTGTAATGCCATTGCAGGTGACAAGATAGGGTTGAGAGTCAGTCCGTCGGTTAGGAATGGGAATCGGGTAACATTTCCTTTAAAAAAAAACAGTTAAAGACGATCAGTTAGTCCGTAGACTTAATCAGAAAGAAGCCAAGTCGAGAGCGTCAGTCAGCAAATCAGAATTAAGAATCATTCGGTTGGTTAATCGGCCAGGCATTAGTTAGTTTTGTTAGTTGGTGTTTCTGTCAACCTTTTTTTGTCCTGTCCTTTAATTAGTGAGTCATAGGAGATGAATGCATAGACTAGTAGATAGATTTTAGCTTAAGCAACAACGATATCTTTGCCACTTATCATCTTCCTCTCCTCCTCCTCCTCCTCCTCCTCTCCCTCTCCCTCTCCCTCCTCTCCCTCTCCCTCCTCCCCCTTCTCCTCTCCCTCTCCCTCCTCCCCCTCCCCCTCCCCCTCCCCCTCTCCCTCTCCCCCCGCAGCCCGTCCTCCTCCCGTAGCCACTGTGGCGGTGTGGCCAGGTGGAGAGCCTTCACGTTCCCTTTGCTTCCATTCTTTGTACTCCGGGATATTGATCTCCCTCTCGCCATGGGTGCGTGGTGAGGCGTACCGTGTGTACCCTGCGTACCAGTGACTGCCAGTAGCAGCACGTGTCTGTGGCTCTGTTCCCTTTGCGGATGTTTGTGTCTGTATAATTTTAGGGCGAGAGGCAGACGAGCAGAAAATTGATGCTTTGTAGTTTGGAGTATATTTTAGTAAAATATTATAAAGGGAAATGCAGTACTGCTCGCCCTTATGCTTAGGTGGACCTACGTACGGAAACTCATGTATTTGCACAGTTTCTGCTTTCCATATCACCCAGCATGGCTCTCGGGTAAGCACACAGTGTAGCGTGCGAGTGACATCACTGGCAAAACAAACTACACTTGGCAATGCTGTACAGATTCCCGTCAGTGGTTGTCAGTATCATGTGCCATAATCCACTGCCTTTTATGGTTCGTCGTCTGTTAGTGCCATCGGTGGGCGATGCCACGGCTCTCGGATGTAACTTGTTTTGTGCACTTTTCTCGCCGCCGTTTGGGAAGCTGGGAACTTTGGCCTTGGCGAATTTGGGTTTCGTTCGCTCTCGTGTTCTTCCGTTCTCGCACTTACCCTTCTCCCCCTCTTTCTTTAGATAGCTAATATACTGTATGCCTATCTATTGTCCATTCTCTCTCTCTCTCTCTCTCTCTCTCTCTCTCTCTCTCTCTCTCTCTCTCTCTCTCTCTCTCTCTCTCTCTCTCTTCTCTCTTTCTCTCTCTCCCTCCCTCTCTCCCTCCCTATCTCTTTTTCTTTCTTTTTCTAGAGAGAGGATCTAGACTGCTTGAGTTAGGCAATGGGTTTCAGTCAAAGGCTTTCACCGAGAACAGTGTAATTTCTTGAAGACGCACCGGCCAGGCATCTCATCTCCGCCACCACGGGAGGGCAGCTGCCAAATACAGGGGCCTTATGAGGAACACCATAACAGCGGCAGGTGGAATCATACGCCTCATGCCCGTAAGCAAATTATCCGCCCTGGTTAGTTCGCTGACACAATAAATAACCCTTTCGAGTAGGAGGGAGGATGAGGGAGGATTGAGGGAGAGGGAAGACTGAGAAAGAGGGAGGAGAATGGAGAGGTGGAGCGTGAATTGGGAGTAAGGCCATCGTAACAGGCACCGTTACAGCATTACATGTGAAGGAGAGAGAGAGAAAGAGAGAGAATGGAGAGAAAAGAAAGGTAGAGAGAGAGAGAGAGAGAAAGGTAAAGAGAGAGCGAGAGAGAAAGGTAAAGAGAGAGCGAGAGAGAAAGGTAAAGAGAGAGCGAGAGAGAAAGGTAAAGAGAGAGCGAGAGAGAAAGGTAGTAGAGAGAGAGAGAGAGAGAGAGAGAGAGAGAGAGAGAGCAAGGGAGAGAGCAAGGGAATTCTTCAAAAAATAGAGAATAAACGAAGAAGTGCAGGCTTACGAAAGAAGAGGTTTGATAGAGGGGGAGGGAGGGGAAGGGGAGGGTTTACATGTTGGGGTTGAGTTACAACGGTGTTACAGGGCGTGCGTGCGTGCGTTACGGTAGCAGAGGAGGGAGTAGGTTATTGGTGCGGTGTTATAAGCTACGGTCGCCGAGAGAGAATCCCGTTACGCCGTCGTGTTATGAAGGCAGGAGGGGGGGGGGCAGGAGGGGAGGCTGAGGGAGGAGGAAGGTTAGGGGAGGGAAGGGGAGGGGGAGGAGGAGGTACATCTCAACCGGGAGCCCATCGGCGAGGAAGCATTGTGAAGTGTGGGAACTGTCTTGCTAAGCCTTTCTGTCCTCTCTCCATTCACTGGTTTCCTCCCTACTTCCCTCTCTCTCTCTCTCTTTCTCCTCCCCCCTCTCTCTCCTCTCCCCCCCTCTCTCTCTCTTTCTCTCTCTGTCATCTCCCTCTTTCCTTCCCCTACACGAGCACCCTCACCCCTTCTCCTCTTTCTTCCCTTAGCACCTGCCTCCCCCAACGCCACCATACAAGACACTTCCATCATTACATTCTTTGGACCTCTCTCTTCTTCCACCTTTCTTTTTCTTTTCTTTTTTTCCTCTTTCACTCTTTCGCTTTTTCTTTCTCTTCCCCTCTCTCTCTTCCTCTCCTTTGCTTTTCTTTCCTTTCTTTGCCCTTTTGCCTCTCCTCCTCTCTCTCTCTATCCTTCACTTTGCTCTTTCTCTATCCTTGTCTTTGCTCTTTTTGCGCTCTCTCTCTCTCTCTCTCTCTCTCTCTCTCTCTCTCTCTCTCTCTCTCTCTCTCTCTCTCTCTTACTCACTCAGTGTAGTGTTATCTCCCATTTATCCATCATTATTGTTGTTTATCTCCTCCATATATCTCAACCAGAAGAAAGAAAAAGTAAGGAAAACAAAAGTTCAGCTCGCCTACAGCAGGAAATAACTCCTGAAAGATGACGATCAGCAATTGGCAGGAGGAGAGACGCTTTCACTGCCGTCGTCATCTGTCTCGAGAACTTTGTTAGGACGAAACAAATCAGCTGGTTGCTCACCCCCCCCCGTCCCCCCGTCCCCCTCATTTCCCTTCCTTAACCTCATTAACCACCTTGCTTACGATTTCCCCTTCCCCTTTTCTACACTTTCCCTCCCTCACCTACCCCCTCTTCTCCCTTTCCTCCTCCTTTCCTCTTTCCTGTTTCACTTTTTCCTCCTCCACTCTTTCCTCCTCCACTCTTTCCTCCACCCTTTCCTCCATCACTCTTTCCTCATTCCTGTTTCCTCCTTCCTTTTTCCTTCATCTTCCCTCCTCCCCTTCCCCCGTCCCCGTCTCCCCTCTTCTCTGCAGTAATAATAATACCTGTTGCTGGCGTAATACTGTCGGTTTTGTGGAGAGGCGATGTGGTTGTGTCTGTCTGTCTTTTGTTTTCTGTTTGTTTTTGTACGTATGACGGATGAGATACGCCCCATGGTTTTCTCTTTGTTGTTGTTGTTATTTGTATGTTTTCCTGTTTTTTGTTGTTGTTGTTTTCAATTGATAAGGAGGAAGATAAGGGCGATAGAGCAGTGGCCTTCTCGCGGGAGTTAAAGTTTCAGGACGAAAGATACGCAGATGATGAGACAGAAAGGGTATCGGGACCCCGGTATGCTCGGCAGGGGATGAGGGGGATTATAAAGGGGGAGAAGAAGCGAAAGAGGGGAGAAGAGAGACGAGAGAAAATCAAACGGGGGAGAGAAGCTGCGATTGATGAGGGAGGAAGGGGGGGGGCAAAGACACCTGACGATCGGAAGCTGGGACGACCCGACATGGAGGGCACAGGGCAGGTGGGCAAGAGGGAGAGGGGCACGAGGGGATTGCGTAAGAGAGGACGCTACCCAAAGGGAGAAGGGGACGCTCGTTGGGAGTTTGATAGATGGAGGAATAGATGAGAGAACGATAAAGAAAGAACCAGAGAGGTGGAGAAACACACACACACACACACACACACACAACACACACACACACACACACACACACACACACACACCACACACAGAGAGAGAGAGAGAGAGAGAGAGAGAGAGAGAGAGAGAGAGAGAGAGAGAGAGAGAGAGAGAGAGAGAGAGAGAGAGAGAGGATGGAGGGGAGGTTGTGGATTCCAGCAAAGCTTCTCCAACCACGGCAACTTTCCAACTTCCTATTTGCTCCTCCTTTCGCTTCCCCCTTAAAGTTCACGGTCGAAGATTCCAACCAACTTGACAACCCCTACCCCCCCTCCTCCCTCCTCGGATCCTCACCCCCCGGCCCCCACCCCCTCCAACCCCCATGGGACATTGCAACGTTCGGCGCCATGGAGAGTTGCATCCTTTCTTTCCCACGCTCCGAACGCTCTTCCCTCTCTTCACACGATACCCGCCGACGACACCTCGTTCCCCTTCCCTTTCCCCTCCCCTCCCCTCCCCTCACCTTCCCTCTCTACCTCCCTCCCTTCCCTCTCTATTCCCCCTTCCCCCCTCTCTCTGTCTCTTCCTCTTCTTTCATGTCCCCCTGATACACCCTGCTACGACTGTACAATGAGGTATCTCTCTTTCTCTCACTCTCTCTCTCTCTCTCTTCTCTCTCTCTCTCTCTCTCTCTCTCTCTCTCTCTCTCTCTCTCTCCTCTCTCTCTCTCTCTCTCTCTCTCTCTCTCTCTCCTCTCTCTCTCTCTCTCTCTCTCTCTCTCTCTCTCCCTCTCCCTCTCTCTCTCCCCCCTTTTCCCTCCCCCTTTCCTCCTCTCTCCCACACTAAAACGCTAAAATCTCCCTTCTCCATCCGCTCCCCCCCCCCAAACCGTAACCAAATCGAATTCCCAAAGACAATGTGTTAGGTGTTTCGAGTCGAGGAGGGGAGGGAGGGGAGGGAGGAGGGAGGGGTAAGGGAAGGGAAGGTTAACCAAGATTATCGCCACAGTTTAGGGCACAGATTTGGCTTCGTTTTTTTTCTACGCTTGGAACCACAATTTTTGGTTTTAGTGTGGGAACGCGCCCGGATAGGTGTCATCACCCCGGTCCTCTCACTCCTCTCCTCTTGTGTTGCTTGTCACGCTTGTCACCCTTATCACTCTTGCCACACGCTCGTAAAACGGGACTGTTGTTTATTACTTGTTTATGGTAGGGTGGCCTAAAAATGTGCCTGGGAAATTGTATACACGTATAGAGAGAAATTGTCTAAAAATGTTACGGAAATAAATCAATAAAAAAGTGTGAAGCTAATCGGTCAGACGAGTTACTCGAACGAGCCTCATAGGCCCAGTGTTATCGGCTACTCTGGTGTGAATATAACAGGACCGGTTTGTTTATGGCAGGCGTTAAAAACTGCTTCAGCCAGTACCTGTATATTTATAGATTTTGTGTGTATGTGGTAGAGGCTGTGGAGGAGTTACATGCTAGAAAACTCGTTTGGAGAGAGAGATATAGAAGGATAATTTAACCGTTCATAAGCATCTCCTCCGCTGTACTTTGCTTTATTGGCGGGAGAGCGTGTTCATGTTTTATTGCACGGGACAACGCCCGCTATTATTAGCATGACACTCAGGACAACACCGAGTATCGATAACTGCGTGTGCTGCTGTAGTTGGGTTGCCATTTTGAGCATTCGATTCCTGTCGGACAAGACTAGGCGCTGGTAACATGTTAATGGAAGGAGGAAATGTAGGGTTGACTTCTGCTACGGGATAAACGTGTAGATTGGTTCCACCTGGTGAATTATTAAGGTGAACCCCCAGTGTGCCGCCGGCTGGCACGGGGAGCAATTGAAGATGCAGCCATTGTTGCCAAGGTCCTCTCGCGCCAGACTCAATCTAAGCCATATGGTACACGGAACATAATCCAGGGCCTGGGTGCAAAGGAGAGGCAGTCGCAGAGCGCCATTTCTCGTGCGCATTTTTTGCGTTTCGGTTGAGAATGATTTGTAAGAAGAGTTGATAGATCGAATCAAACCTCTCCCTTTCCTCCCTCCCGCTCTCCTCCCCCACCTTAGCAGGGCTGATTGGTTGATGGCCCTAGTGGGATTTGTTGCTCGCGACGTTGCCGATGTGACGCTTCAACATGCAGTGCACCGGCTGGTATGCCGACGTTGCCACGTTTACTGCACGGAAAACGAACATAACAATTTTTTGTACTTTCCTCCGAATTTCCTCACTAGAAGTGTGATTTTATATCAAATATATAAATTTTTGTGGCGTATAAAAGTATTAGGTAAACTAATTTTAGGTTTATTTATTTAGGGACAGATGAACAGAGAAAGAGTATGTGTGTGTATCGGCAATAGAAGGTCAGGAGGTTAAAGTCCGCATGGTAGCCTAGGTATGCACGCGCGCATTCACCTACAGGTATAAATAGGGAATCGATAGTCCACTCTCTTTCGTTATTTATATTTCATGTGCCCCTCCCCAATTCCTCCTTTCCCCCCACCTCCACCCTTTTTTGTTACTACTTAATGTTAACTGTCATGCATGCCTGGAAAGTTGGCGAGGGAGTTTGCAGTTCGGAGGAGAGCTGGTGTACAAGCTTAAATGAAATATTAATGCGGTTTGCCATTTCGATTTTTTTTTTTATCGATCTCTAATGAATATTGATTGCAGAGCTTGAAGTGGCGCGTTTTGAGCGCTGCTTGGTGTAGCCCCTTTTGTGACGTAATAACGGCGGTAATATGCCGACAATTCGTTTACAGTGAATGGCTAAGTTAGTCAAATTAGTTATTTGATAATAGTTAATAGGGCTAGCGAAAGTTGGAATGTTATCTGCCCTCTCATCACTGTGGAGCGGGCACTTGCATGACTAAAACACAGGTGGTGGTTACTCGAGACGCAAGGAAAATAAAGAAGTGGATAAAGTGCTTGAATCATTAGTTCCGGGATCATTAGAGAGAGAGAGAGAGAGAGAGAGAGAGAGAGAGAGAGAGAGAGAGAGAGAGAGAGAGAGAGAGAGAGAGAGAGAGAGAGAGAGAGAGAGAGAGGGGGGGGGGGGGGCAGAGACAGGGGCAGGCAGGCAGGCATGTAGGGATGAAGAGAGAGAGAGAAAGAGAAAAAGAGAGAAAATGAGAAGGGAACCCTATACGAAAGAGAAGGGAGAGACAAAGAGTGAATAAAATGAATGAATGAATGGGCCCAGACGAGCGTGGTCTCATTTAAGTAGTAATTCAAGGATGATGGTAGGAGGGGGTGGGGGTGGGGGAGGGGCTTATAAGATATAATGTCCTTAACCTAGTATTGTGTGGCTGTGGACAGACATGTAGATACTTTTGCGCTTTCCTCTTTCTTTCTTTCTTGCTTTGTTTGTTTGTTTGTTTGTTTATTTATTTCTCCCTCTCTCTCTCCCACTCTTTCTCTCCCGTTCCTTTCCCTCCCTCCTACCTCACTCTCTCCATCTCCCTCCCTCTGTATTTCTTCTTATCCTCTTACTTTCTGTTCCACCTCATTCGGGCACGTTTGTCTCCTCCTCCTCCTCCTCCTCCTCCTCCTCCTCCTCCTCCTCCTCCTCCTCCTCCTCCTCCTCCTCCTCGTTTGCAGTTAAACGCCGATCCTCTTCTTTTTTTGGTTCACATTCCTTTACTTCGTCTCGTTCTGCCTTGTTCTCGAGCCTCACCCTCCTTGCTATCCCCCTACTTTTTTCCCTTCGTCATCTTTTTAATTCTTCCTCATCTCCTTTCTTCGCCTCTCTCTTGTCTTCTCCCTCTTCTTCTTTCTGCCCCTCTGTACTTCTCCTCCTCCTCCTTTTCTTCTTCTTCCTTTCCCTCTTCCTTATATCCCTCCTCCTCTTGATCTTTCTCTTCCTCCCCCTCCTCATCTTCTTCTTCCTCCTCCTCCTCCTCCTCCTCCCCCTCCCCCTCCTCCCCCATCTTCCCCTCCTCCCCCCTCCCTCTCCTCCTCCTTCTCTTCCTCCTCCTCCTTCTTCTCTTCCTCCTCCTCCTCCTTCTCTTCCTCCTCCTCTCTTCTCTTCCTCCTCCTCTTCTCTTCCTCCTCTCTTCTCTTCCTCCTCTTCTTCTCTTCCTCCTCTTCTTCCTCCTCCTCCTCCTCTTCTCCCCGCAGCAGCACTCAGGTGAACGCCCGGTTGCAAGGGCAGGTTGTGCAGGTAAGGTGGTGCGTCCTGCTGCTTGGCTGATTGCATGTGTGCTCTC
>NC_051402.1:35756511-35771511 GCF_015228065.2 Penaeus monodon | reverse complement strand
GAAAGTGTTAAGCACTGATTTTCCTTTCTTTTCTGTAGAAACTTCACACAGTTGTGATATAATTGTAGGAGATTTGCCAGAAAACTTTATCAGATTTGAGATATGTTTATATATAATTATTCATTGGATGATTATACTTTAGAACTTAGATTAATATTTTACATCCTTCATCAAACATTAATGCCATTATTTCTTACACAGATATCGGGACCATCATGCATGTGTCGGAATTGTCACCACTCAAGGGCTCGGTATCCTGGACAGGGAAACCTGTCTCCTACTACCTCCATATTATTGATCGTACCAAGGTAAATTCCTTATACCAGGTACTTTGGCCTGGAATAATCCATGCAACATGGCTTCAAGGCAGATAAGTGACCTAAATTAGCCTGGCATAAAGCTAACACTGACCCCTGACCCCCATTTTTTCTCAGTCATTTTAACCTCAGACAGTAAGACGTGTTTTACCTCCATCCTCTCACCACCCCCTTTGTCCATCTCCACCCTGTCCTATAGGTAACTACAGTTGAAGACCTCTTCCCTTTCCATCCTATTCCCAATCAAAAAAAGTAGAATAATGTCTGATGTTTGTCTTTTTTAAGCATGCAGAGTTAAACATCAGGGACAAGTGAAATACAAAGATAAATAAAAAATTAAGCAAAATATATAAAGTTCTCTACTATTTGGCTGACAGATATGGCCAGAATCATCACCAATTTTTACAATGTATTATTACAGTGACAGTAGTCAAAATCAGCTGTAGCATTATTGAATGATTTGCCTAAAAGGACATGAAGACAATATTCATACAGCTTACTACCCCTTATTAATTCCTATCCTTAACACTTTCTCTCTCTCTCTCTTCCACTTTCACCCTCTCTTTCTCTCGAGTCCTCTTGCTCTCTTCTTCTCCCTCCTCATTCTCCCCCTCTCTGTTTCTCTTCAACTTTTGCTTCCATGTCATTTTATTACTTTCTTTCTTAGCTACCCTCTCTCAATGATGACGTCAGGACCCCATAAACACAACTCCAGACCAAATAGCTGTACTCTTATATAACAGACAGTATATATACAGGATTTTTTCAAGGGTAATCATCTCTCATGCACTCATGTGAACTGCAAGATCTCCATAGAAAAGTTTATGATAGTGAAGGTCCATGATAGTTTTAATAATAAGAGTAAACTAAGTTAGTGATGAAAATCTTAATGATATAAGAAGCTGATAAATTTTTTGATTTACACAGTGGATGTGCTATATTTTTAAGTAATTATGATAGATGGTACTGGTTATATTTCATTTCTAGTTTTAACATGTGCTGTTGCATGCTATAGATTATAAGATAAATCTTATAGTTCTTATGGATGAGTTTTTATCAGTTTTTTTTTTTTTTACCAATTTACTGGAGAGCTGGTTAACTTCGATTTCTAGCAATAAGCGGATGGAACAATTTAATATTTTCTGTTTGTATAAAGGTGTTGATGATTTTTAAATCAGTTTACATCAGTTTTGAGACTAGACCTTTTAAAATTACTTCATTTTTTTTTGTCTGCTTCTCTCAGCCTTTCACTTCTCTGCTTCTTAAATATTCCTCATGGCTGATCTTTTACTAACAAATCTGAGTTCACATTGCTGCTTATGCAACTGTATTCCTACAGCATTATTAACATACAAATAACATACAGTATATATATCTGGAAAGCTGTTGTAATAATGCCACATTGATGATGGTGAAAGTGTTATATGAATATTTAGATTTGCTATGAAATATTCATTATTATGAAATTGAAAATTTTACATATATATTTTTGTGCAGTAAGTGGGTACTATATGTAACATGCATGATGATCTGTTATTAAGAGTCTCACTAATGGTTTGTTATGTTGTTGACTAATTTATTCTGCTATTGTGATATTGCGATTTGTGGGTAGAAGGAAAAAATTCACAGCTCCCGTTGTGTTGGTATCATTTTGCTGAACAGCTTGGTACTTCACTGAAATTTTAATGACTGTAGATAAATAGTCCTAATTGTGAGTTCTCTATCTCGCTGGACATTTGTTAGGTAATTGCAATCATCTAATTAAATGAAATTCTCATTATATTAAGATAAAAGTAGAGGTCTTTTTGACAAAAAAAAAAGTAAAAGTATAAAATCTATTGATAAACTTTCCCATGGAATTCTGATTTGTTTTTATTATCTGAAAAAGAGTTCTCACATGAAGTGTAGATTTTTGTTTTGTTTTTGTTTTTGTTAAGAAGAGTGCCAGTTACTCAACTTGTAATCCTGAAACTCCAGAGATGAAAGTTTTTATGAGTATTATTATTATTGTCTTGCATATCTAGACCCCATTAAAAGTATATCATTTTATAAATGTGATAGTTATGCTTGTGAATATATCAATTTTTTTTTTTTGTATTTCACGTATATAAGGAGTTTACCTTCTTCTATTTTATTTTGTAATTTATTCATTACCTTTTCTTTTGGGGGGGGACATAGAAACATTTTATGTTCAGTAATATAGATTGCCTTATCAGAATACTGGAGAAAAGGACAATTAAGTTAAACCTGTGTTGATGGTAACACTTCTTTCTTGTAGTGGTTTCCCCCCATCTGCAGCCCCATCCACAAATAATTTCTAGTTTTCATTTTTTTCATATTTTTACTCCATGTTGTAAACCCTATTCACTTCATGTGTTTTTCATTTTCTTTGAATGTTGTTTTTAGATGACTTGAATATTTACAACCAGACATGTTTACATTTGACTTCTGACAAAGACCAAGCAGTTTTTGAAGTAGCAACTGAATGGGTATTCCTGTCTGTCTGTCCCTCTTGTCCTATAGCAGTCCTGAGGAGCTGTAGATTGGTTTCTCTTTGCAGTCAGTATTTCGAAGTGAATTCCCTATCATCTTTAGACTCTTCTTTATTTGGAGATACTTTGGTGTCTGATGTTAAAAAAAGTTTGTTATTATCTTCCAGCAATTGCATCTGTTTCATCTTGCTTGATAAAATATGGAATCAGATACAGTTTGTACATTTTTACCTTTTTTTTCTATTTTGAAATGCACTGAACAAAGCCATATGATGATATTGATATATAATTTTTAAATATAAGTTTAACAAAACAACCATTTCATTGATTTATTAAATGTAGGAAAAACAACTTAATTGTACAGTTCAGTTGCCTCGCACAGCTCTGAGTATGCTAATTGTCTACAGAAGCAGTTTTGTTTAACCCGTTTGAATTAGTCGAGAGAAACACCATGTACAGTAAAGTTTATCCTTTGGAGCATTTGTAAAATATCAGTGCGCAAGAACGACTGTGAGAGACATTTTTCGGCCGCTCTGGGAGGAGCTTTGTTTACACTTCATGTTCAAGCCAGGCTGTAGAAATTTTGATCATGATGCTTTAAGGTCCTTTAGAGTCATTATTGGGATGATTACAATTTATTAAAGGAAGTGGATTAATGCGAAGAATAGTATTTACATAAATATTTGAGACCCATTGCAAAACGTCATAGGTTCATTTAGTAACATCATCAGTTTGACAGTCATTCCTGATACATTTAGCTTCTGTAAGTGTTGTAATTTCCCCTGATTAGTAAATCATACTGCTATTTGGTACTGTTGATAATTCATTGAACCTTGATCCAGACTTTTACCTGCCTGAAGCCTATACATGAAGCTTACTCAGCTTTCAGCCCTCTCAAAATTCAAAATTAAATTCTTTTAGTTTAATATTATGAATTGGTATATAATGATTGGTCTCCATTCTTTTTCCTTGTTTCAGTTGGAGCGCTATTTCCAAAGACTTAAGAACCCCAAACTGAGGGTAAGTTCGTAAGGAGTTTGAGGTTATCTTGGCAACGTCTTTGCTGTTCACAACTGCCCCTAACATCCAGCTGTAATTTCAAACTCTCCAACCGGTACATGAGTCTTGAAACAGGCCTGAGAGCTTTAAAGAAAGAGGAACACTTGTATGGTAACTGTGTTGAAGTTGATTTATATTTGTATTTATATATTTTTATATAATGATGATTTATAATTTCTATTTATTTATTTATTTATTATTTATTATTATTATTATTTATTTTTTTAGTGTGTGTATTGATGTGAGGTATGGTGGAGAAACAGCAAAGGTGTAGTTGTGAACATCAAAGTACAGCCCATGAAGGCCAGAACCAGAAGCTACCACTACTGGGGCAACTGCATCCCTGTCGCCTCCTCTCTCTAGCCATGTGTTCCAGTAGCCATTCTAGACTACTGATTTTGATGATTGTACAACAGCATTGCCTGACTTTTTATGTTTCTTACAAGTTCGTTTCAAGGTTCATAGACATTACTTAACTTAGTGCCAGTGGAGGAGAGGGGAGAGGGCTGACCAGGGAAGTATGTGTGGCTTGATTCCCCCCTGCTGTGGCTTGGGGTTTGACCCATTTGGTAGCTGGTCATAAACCAATCACAATAAAGCACATCCAACTGAAGGAGGTTGAGGGCTCATGGGTGACTTGTCTGTCTCAGGTTCTGCCCACTCCCAGACAACCTACAGACACTGTGGGTATATGTACTAACATTGAGCTGTGGTTGAGTTCTTGAAGGTTTGTTTGCGTCTTCTGTGAATATGGATTTTCATTTACCGAGGACTTTTGATGAATCTTCCTTGAACGGAGACGTGCTCAATTGGTAGTTTATACCACTTATAGACATAGTAATTGTTCTTCGCTCTACTGAGTGCTTGACTTACCATGGACATATTTTTGCTCTTAATTTGTTTATTGGCACCATTTGTTACTGAACACTGTATATACTTCCTACTACAGTATCAAGTATTTACATTTGTTCCCAATATGTCCTGCTCGTCAGTCATGTGATACAGTACGGCAAAAGTGTATAGTAAGAAATATTTTTACGAGTGTAGATACGAGTACATGTAAGGCTCATGCTTAACAACATATTACATTAGCTTTAAGCACTTCATGGATAGATTTCCTTTATCCCGTGCAACTCATCATGCCATGGTGTGCTTTTATGTTCTTACAGTCGGCAAAGAATGGAGAAGAGAAGCTGGTAAGTATATTGAAGTATCTATAGTTGCATGGCTTGACATAACGCTTCTGCAGAACAAAGAAGTGTTAGAATTTTGTGTGCCATGCTAGATCAGCGTCTTATCATTAGATAACAAGGTTGAGATGTTTTTATTTTTCTGGCTCTCCCAATTGGCTGGTGATATTAGCATTTTTTTTTTTTTTCCCCTTTTTCTTTTTGAGGAATAGATGTAGTATTCATCCTCTAGGAGATTATCAGTGCAAGATTTTATTTGAATTGTGACCTGAGTGTAGTTGCACCAATTCCTGTGTTGCAGTTTAGGTTCAGATTACTTTTATTTAATTTTTATTTTATTCAAAAAATTGCATCCATTTAACAATGAACACCTGACACACATGGTCACTTTATTCACAAACAAACACTGCATGTGCAAGTGTGCTCACACACACACACACACACACACACACACACACACACACACACACACACACACACACACACACACACACACACACACACACACACACACACACACTCACTCACTCACTCACTCACTCACTCACTCACACACTCGCACTCACACACTCGCACTCACACACTCGCACTCACACACTCGCACTCTCACACTCGCACTCTCACACTCGCACTCTCACACTCACTCTCACACACTCACTCACTCACTCACTCACTCACACACACACACACACACACACACACACACACACACACACACACACACACATGAAAACATTTGTCATAACTATATTTATTTTGTTTCTCCATTCAGGCAGATTTTTTAGCTAGACAGATATTTCTAAATTTCACAAAAGGATAATCATGTAATGCATATGTTACCAATAGGTTGTTATTCACTTCAAGTTTTATGGATTGTTCAACTTAGAAATTGAACAAAACATTTTTTTTATTTATATATCTTATATTTTTTTCATATCATTATGTCACTACACTGCATCATTCATTTTCCTTTTAGTTTCAGTTTTCACACAATCTTCCTTTTTTCTCTTTTT
This sequence comes from Penaeus monodon, assembly GCF_015228065.2. Taxonomy (NCBI): domain Eukaryota; kingdom Metazoa; phylum Arthropoda; class Malacostraca; order Decapoda; family Penaeidae; genus Penaeus; species Penaeus monodon. The sequence goes on along the minus strand of NC_051402.1, from coordinate 35,765,440 downwards.
CTCTTTATTTTTGTTGGTATTTTTCTTTTGGGAGGATGTTGAAAGTCCACCTGGATCACCAGAGTTTGTTGTGATCAGATGGGTAAAGGAAATCTGATGGTGCTGAACATGTGCTGTGTACACTGTACTGGTTACATGATTTATATCTCTCTGGCTAAACACATTGGATTTGAGATCGATTAAAGGATTCTCTGGGTTATTTCACATTTTATTTCCTATCTGTTTTTCTTGCATTACTGTTTGTTTTGTTCCTGGGTTAATGCTCTTTACATATTCCCTGACTCTTTTTATTTTTTCCCCCAACTGACTCCTTTTGTCTTTGGTTAGTCATTTCCTCTTCTGTCAAACACCAGAAATGTTTATTTTCATCAGGTATCAAGCAAACTTTGAGTGATATATCACTTTATGAATATTATTGTACACATTGATATAAAATGTGCTCCAAACCTAAAGTTTCCTCACAAACTTTATGGCTTTTGGTTTGACAAAATTTTAATTTCAATTTGATATTCATTCAAGAAGAAACTGTTCCAAATTTACAAATATGTTAGAAAAAGACATTTTTTGGTGGTGGAGACCGTTTACCAAACTCCTTTCCCAAGTCCATCTTTATCAATATTTTTTATTTCTGTGAAGAAGATCAAGCCAAAGTTAGAACAAGAGTAAGCCCAACCAAAAAGAAAAAAAAAAATGTACAATGTACAGTGTACTAGGTACATGATTACTAAATAGAGCTCGCCAGTATACAAATGATTTTTTACATTTTTTATCATGTATAATAGCAATGCTCTTGAACTTCAGTAATTAGTTCTTTTAAATGAAAGAGAACTAAAAACCTTACTACTTAAGCTCTTCAGAACATTTATTTTACCAAAGATTAATATCTGAAAATCTTGTTCACTGGGTGCAGGAGGATGAGGCTCCTAGTGTGCGCAGAGTTCGGAGGGACCTCACCAAGGCCTCGCTTAATTCTGAAACTTCCTCTAACAACTCCTCTGACCAAAATAAGGATCTTGATGACCCGGTGATTGGCCCAACAACCAGGCGTGCATGGAATGACTGGTGTTCTAGCTCAACTATCATAAATTCCTCTTCGTCTGCCAAAACCACCCCGAAGGGTTCATCTTGTCGAAGCTCAGCTGATGAGAATGACGAAAATGTCAACAATGGTGCGACTCGACATGCGAATGCAGGGAAAAGACGGAGAAATACTCAGAGAAGAGCAGCCGCTTCCAAACCATCTATTGTGGATGAGCCAGATCCTCCTGTGGCGGTGAGTCGTCCGACCCGCACATCTAGCTTGATTTCCCTTGTAGTGTGATCTCTGTTGTGTGTCCTCAGACTCTCCTTGCTTATCCTCTTAAGCCTTTTTTTCTTTGCAATGTGTCTGTCCTTCATGCTGCACTTGTTTCCTTTTTCACTTCTGTGTTCTGTTTTTTTATTTATTTTTTATTTATTTATTTATTTTTTTTTTTTTGGAATCCCCTCATCTCATCACATGAACTTGGAGTACTAGCTGATGTATCACCCTGATATTTGCAAAAATGTTATTGAGAATTAGTATTTTCTGCAATAAGATTTCAGGATTTGTTTCTCCAACAGCCCCGAGTGCAGAGACGAACCACCATAAGCAGACGGGGTGGGAAAAGAGGTCAGAGGACGAACAAGAAGCCTATCAAAATTAATGGATTGGATCTCCTACATACGCAGACACTACTCAGCACAACGGAAGGTTAGTTACAGAATTTTGAACTTTATAGATAACTCAACATATAAACTTTTCCTCACAGAAAAGTCCCTCAAAGTCCTAAGACTTATTTTATAAAGATTTATATCTATATCTAATAATGTACATGTAAAAACATACGGAGAGATACATGCATTGATATACACATACACATATATGTACATGATGTATGTATATAATATGTACATATATCCTTATATGTATTCAAGCACACACACACACACACACGTGTGGAATTCATGTCAAACAAATTGCAAATAGACCAATGAAGGGAAGTACAAGAAAACACACGAATATGCCGAATACTGCTTCATGAGGGCATCATGTCCTGATGAAGCAGTAAATGCGAAAAGGCCTTCGGCATATTCGTGGGTTTTCTTGTACTTCCCTTCGTTGTTCTACACACACACACACACACACACACACACACACACACACACACACACACACACGCACACACACACACACACACACACGCACACACACACATGCACACACGCACACACGCACACACATATACATATTTGTATTTATGTATAGATTTATATTAGTGTATAGATTTATATCGGTATATATATTTATATCAATATATATATTTATGTCAGTGTACACACACACTCACACACAAAAACACACATACACACACAAAATCACACACACACAAAAACACACCACACAAAAACACACACACACACACACACACAACACACACACCACACAAAACACCCCCACACACACACACCACACACACACACCACACACACACACACCACACACACACAACACACACAAACACACACACACATACACACACACACATACACACACTACACACACATACACACACATACACACACATACACACACACACACACACACACACACACACACACACACACACACACACACACACACACACACACACACACACACACACACACAAACACACACACATGTACATACACATCACCATTATCTTGCAAGGTATTCAGAAGATATTTTTCATATGATTTGGTGTTGAGTAGAGAGTAGAAATGTTTTTAAATTGATATATTGAATTTTAGTTGTGATTTTTAAATTTAAGAAAATAATTTTAATAATGCTATTGTATAGTTTTTCACTGTTGTAGAATTATGTTTGTTAATCAGTGGTTTAAAATTCATTTGAGTTTAAAAGATTCATGTGTGTAGAGAGTTGATTGCATATTGGGTTATATAGTATTACATGGTTATTTCACTGTTAGCTTATCTCTGTTTTAAAGTTATCTTTGCTGTTTAACTGAAACTGTTGATAGATTTGAATGTAGATTACTTTTGTTGCAATACACCTGTGATAGTGGAGCAGTTTGTGTGGGGAAAAAAGGAGAAGGCACATTCTCAGTCAGTTGAAATAATTTTTATTGTTGTAGTGGTCCACAGCCAGCGCAGACAGTTGGATGCTATGGCTTTGACTGGGAGGTGCCACTTAACGAAAGCAGAGAAAGGTGGGACAGTAAAGCACACTTTTGTATAACAAAACTTATCACAACAACCAAAATTCTAGCGATTCATCCTAATGACCCTTATTACAGGTACTGCAGGAAAGCAGACATCATACCAAGAGCCTGCACCTGGCTGCGTTGATCAGAAGTTGTCCCTCTTTACATCATCCACAGTTGGAGGCGTGATTCGGCATGAGGAATTGCCCATTCCTCCAAAGTCAGACACGCCATATGCCCTGGAGGTTCTCCTGGATGTATTTCGTCAGCAGTTCCTTAACATGTTGGATACCATCAAGAATCCTGATTACAAAGACTATGTGTTACAACAGATTGAGGTAGAAAAGGTATGCTCAGATGAAAATTATCCACCTTGCATGTTGGTATACCAGGGTTCTTCATCATCTTAGCCATTGATTTGCTTAAAAATGGAAATGGAGGTATGGCAAATAATTGTAAATGAAGAATTAGGTTTACTATATATTTTTTTTCTTTTTCTAAAATGGTAACTTTTTACTGAGAAAAATTTTCTCTTCTAATCGGATGGGATTAGTTTGTTATTAAAGGAATTTTTGAGATGCCATTTATTATATTAACTATAACCAGTATTTAGAGTTAATACATCTCAACATTTGAAAGAAGTGTTAATTTAAAGATTGGTTAGAATGCAAAGATGGTAACTAAAGACAGAGACTAATTTAAGTTTATTAAATTTTGCAAAACTGTACCATTAAAAGCAAATTATGCTTCACAGGAAAAGAACAAGTCTTTGAAATCACGAGCAGCCCAGCTTGAAAGACAGATCAAGGTTCTTATTGATGATTCAGTTGCTCTGTTAAGATCTCGCATCTCAGAACTGGGTATGACAGCTGCAAATCCAGAAGACCTTCTAAACAGAGCTAAGGTATATTTTTCATTGGTTGTTCTCTTATGTTGGTTGATGATAGGTCATGTTTAATGTTATTTTATTTTTTCTGCATTTGTCAATTTACCAGAATATATTCCATTTGAAATTTCAGGAGATTGTTTGGCGCCACAAGGAGCTTCAAGCAAATGTTTCATCCCTTCAACAACAAGTAACATCTGCTGAGGAAGAAAAGGAGCGACTTGTAAGACTAAGAAAACATGAAATGATTAACAAGTACCAGAGGAATGGACACGTTAATGGAGTGGTTAGTAGATCATGTCTTTTCCAGATATTTCACTTTGTATAGTTATGAGAGAAAACTCATTTATAGATTCTGTTTTTTGGTATGTTGGCTCTGTAATATGAATTGATGCTTATGACTGTTAGATGGTTTTCCTAGGTAAAGGATGATTATTGAGTTTGGTCTACAAATTTCAGAACCTTGACATGTCCAACTTAACGCAAGAGTTCATCCTGCGAGAGATTTCTCAGACTCTATCACAGAGAAAGAAGCTTCACACTCAGGTTTCAAGACTGGAATCTGAGGTCAATAATCTGGAGAGTTCATCACCAGAGGCTGCAAGAAACCAGAACCTGGGGCAACGCTCTGATAAGTCACCAGGGAGGCACAAGACCAGACATAGGAGCCGCAATCAGGAATGGCCAAACATTCCTGATGTAGGAAAAATTGAGGAGAAGAATCCTGAAATTTTAGCTCAGAAGATACTAGAGACTGGGAGGCAAATTGAAGCTGGAAGGTTCCCTGTACTTCCTGCTGGCACAGAAGTTAGAGTACATGAAGGCCGATTACCTGTCAACAGTGAAGCTGCACGTATGCCACATCCCACAGATGGAAGACCAACAGAAGTGAGGACACAGTCAATACCTGTCAGTCAAGAAGGTGGCCGTGTTGTGGTGCTGGCTCAGAGATCGTTACCAAACAATACCCTGACAGCAAAGGTTGAGGTGACTAGTCAACCAGAGACAAAATACCAGCCACCTCCAGTTCGACCTCCTTCAGAAAAGAACCAAAGAACTTTCTCAATGGTACGGGCTCAGGAACCTCCAAGAGTGGCGGACTTTGAAGATCGTTTGAAGCTGATAATTACAAATGTCCTTAATGAAGACAAGCCACCTGCTTTGCAGCAGAGACCATCTCCCGTCCCAACCCAGTCACACCAGTCCTATTCATTGCCTGGGGCAAACAGTCAGGAGCTGAAAAAAGAGATGAGAGAAAAGAGAGGTGAAATTCGAGAAATAAAAGAATTAAAAGAGTCAAAAATTGGTCAGCCAGACTACACGCAGGTTTCCCCTGCCAAACTAGCCCTGCGGCGTCACCTTTCTCAGGAGAAGCTTGCATTGGAATGTGGACCTCCTGGCTCACTCAAAATTCAATCTATCACCAGAAATGTTGGAGATCTTATCAGTAGTGAAGTAGAGCGATCATTAGAAATCTCCTCCCAATCTACTGGCAGTTCTGCTGTTGACATGACCATAGCAGGAAAATCCATCTCTCCACGTCCAAATTCACGAATAGCAAGAATAGTGGAAGAGAGTTATGGCAAACCCCACACCCCTGATAGTGGTGATGGTCGCCAACAGTCTCCAGCGTTGCGGATGGTCTACTCACCCATCTCGAGGCCAAACAGCACTGAGAGCCTGCCCTCTACACCACAACCACCACAGGCAATGGAAGGCTTGATGTACCCTCGAGTCAAGTCTCCTCGGGGCCAGCCATTTGAGGAGAAGCCACACATGCCCCCACCAGTACCATCGCCTGGTCGAGATGGGCTAGAGGCCCGTCTAGCTTCCATGTATGGGACCAAGTGCCCACCACCTCCTTCAACCCCTCCCACCAGCCAGGCCACTCCCCCCTTGCCTTCAGGGGATAATAATAAGAGCAGATATGTGCCACTTCCAAGGGCAGAAATATCACCTATCCCTCACCACATGAATGAAAATAGAGGCTTACCAGTTGAGGGTCCTGTGGAGGGACTTGCTGCAACACTTCATGCAAGATTTGTCAGTAGACCACACCTTCAAACAAAAGTAAAGGTTGGTTGCCCTTCAGATTTTTATTTTTAAGGACTGTTAATGGATTGTGTTAATTCTATACACCTTGAAACTAGTACAGCAGATGACTAATATAGACATTCTTTCAGGTCAAGGAGGAACCCATTGATGTGAGAAGTCAAGAGGATGACCGAATGAAGCGCAAGATGAGATCCCCCCCTCCGCTGCCTATGACCATCCCACCCAAGAAGCAGCACTACTCAGAAGGTCCCCCACCCTCTTCCAATGCGTCTTCAGTCATGAGTCCGCCATCGTCCATGTCCTGTGTCCCAGTCACTCTGCCAACAGCCTCCCAGTCGTCCTCTTCCAATAAACCCTCCATTATTGTCAGTCACCCTACTACCAGCCAGTTGAAGACAGAACCACTGGACAAGAAAATAGATGGTAAGTTAATACATTTTTGCTCTTGGTACCATATGTAAATTAAATGTTTTCTTATTTAAGATATCTTCCATTTTTTATTGCTACTGCTTACTGTTAATGTTATAGACCAACTTTTTCACCTTAAGTAACTTCTTGGTTGTTAGAGTATAAAGTTTCATATCTCTGCTTGTAATCAGATATCACTATCCTCTAGAATTGTTCAGTTTATCTTTGTTCATTTTCTAGTCTTTCCTCTCAGCTCCCCTTAAGATTGAGTTCCATAGTTTCCATGCACAGCCCACAGTCTTGATGTGTTTGATGTTTGCATCATCTAGCTTTCCTCTTCTACAGTACTGAATATGATGCACAAAATACAACCTTTCTTTTTTATGTTTACTGTTGTGATGACCATAGGACTTGGACTTGGTGCCTCCTCCACCACCCTTATTTGACTACACACATGCAGACACTGTGGTCTCCGTTGCTCAAGTATCGCTCACAGTTTAAGAGCTGGGATCTTTAAAAAAAAAAGTTAATTAAAAAATATCCCTTTTTTCTAAGTGCCAGAATCAGCTGTGTTGAGCGTGGGTAACTGCTCGTATGAATGCTACCTCTCATGTTTATTCATTTTTTCTTTTAATAATTTTATTCACCATGACCATTATTTGGCATGAATAAAGTTCTATACAAAACTTTTTTTTTTTTCCTTTTTTCTTTTTTTCTAAAATCATTGACCATCAAGAATCATTTTTCATTCAAGTTTTGTTAAAATCATAAAGAGAAAAAAAAAACTTTAAGTCACTTATTATTTAATGATAATCAAGCATCTTTGAACAATTGCCCTTTAAGATTTAGGGAATAAAGATTCAGATATAAAGACCAGGAAAAAGTAATTAAATTCAGAATTCTTTATGTAAATAGTAATCAGTGCTTAAAGAAGTATAAATAAGAGAGTAAAAAATCTCGGTGTACTTATTGTATATACTTCTATTTATTTATTTATTCAATCACTTGTGGAAATATCTATACATCTAGTAAGCATATTCCCATTAATCTATGCTACAACTGCCAATGCCCCTCTATGGCCATCTCACAAATTATTAATTTATTCTTAATTACACACCAGAGGCACATGAGCCTTTGATACCAAGCTTCCAATAGAAAATGAGACTAAAATGTTCTTGAGAAATAATACTATTGAAAAACACTACTGCTTGTGCTTTGGACTCATATCATATAACAAATTATGACTAATCAAATTCCAGTAAAGCTCTTAGCCACTGTTACAAACTGAATCCATATACAGATCAGTAAATAAATCTTAATAATCTTTGAAGAATCGAAACTCATATTGAGTCACTTGAGAAAGAACCCAATTGCTCAGACCATTATGCCTGATGTATTGATTGCATGTGTCAGTAAGAGACATTCAGTCCATTGTAATACTGACAAATTTCAGCATTGGGAATATAAGGAGCAGCCTACTGGGTAATTATTTGATGACATGAAACTTACATTGGAAATGTAACCAAGTGTTACATACTACTTTCTCAAAAGAACTCTATAATTTAGTTATCTGTAATGAAGTTTGTGTTATAATCTTATTTAGAAATCAAAATTTTGTATGTGAAGACACACATCATAAGTAGCCCCTTATTTTCACTTGTTATCTATAAACAGATCACAAGGCAGTTATAGAATATGATCTTAGTATAGCAATTTTGACATCACAGCACTTTCACTGAAGTATTAGTTGAAGCAGTTGTTTTGATTATAAACTTTAAGTCACCACTGTGTAAATAAAAGTGACACCTTGGGAATGTGTTACTCTTGCAAGTTACAAAGAATTAGGTTAATTGAAAACTAACATGTTCAAAGGAGAAGTTATAACATTATTGATAATTCTTGCCATTTGTTTATTATGTGTTTGAAACTTGAAAATAAGAATGACTGATATATATTTGTCCCATTATAAAACAACTGCTTTTTCATAAGTGTTACTAAGTATGTGAAACTGGCAACAAATAGTATTTTTTGCTGTGGCACTCAAAAAACACAAATTAAAGGAATTCTGTAACTGCAGCTTATGTATTCAGAAGTTAGTGCTAGAAATGTTTCTCATAAGCAAATAAAAGTTTGTCATATTTTGTAATGCAAAACTTGCTTGAAATATTGAGAAGTTTGCTGAAAGCAATAACTTTACCCTGTAGGTTAACATCAAACCAAAAAAAAGTTTAGTCTAAAAATCTGCTTACTGTAGACAGAATTATTTATTGCCATAAGATGGCTCATATTATGTATTTTCATATTAATATTCTCTTTTTAGAATGAAAGACATTTCAGCAGCACATTTTTAAAAGAG
>NC_051402.1:35729011-35749011 GCF_015228065.2 Penaeus monodon | reverse complement strand
ATCTTTATTTATCTATTCATTTTATTTTAAAGTAAAATTACTTGCTAGTACTCTCTGCCATTAATGGTACTTTAGGAATTTATATGTAAATATTTTTATAAGTATACAACATTTTATTGTAAATTTTTAAAAATCTTTTACCTTTACAATTACAGTGTGGCTGTGTGGAGCAGAGGGTTTGTTCACCAGGTGGCAGTGTGCAGTATTCAAGAACACCACAAGCACCAACACCAAGACTGTAGAATGGCCACTTGGTATACAAGCCTTTGTGTAAATGTTTAGTCACTTCAGGATTAAGTTGCCTAAACTTTTATGAATTTTGAAGAAAATACTAAAGATAATGAATTACAAACAAAATAATAAATATAATTAATTACAGACAAAAAAAAAAAATTAATTACAAACAAAATCACTATAAATTATGGCATAGCTGCAAGTGGATCTCTTGTCCTTAGGTTGGAGGTTTTGAAAATCTATGGCCGAGTTGAAAAAGGTTGGATGACTCTTTGAACATAAGTTAGAGGAAGTGGGAATTGTGTAATTAGAATTTTAGGTTACCCATTACATAGTTACAATTGCCACTAAAGTCATAGTAAAAAAAAGAAGTTTGGTTTGTGCAGAAACCAGATAGGTATATAACTTAGGGACCTTTATGTTCATATATGATTGTTCTACAGATTAACTTTTCCCTCATACATTACAGTTTTCCTATGGGTTATCACCATTATTACACATAAGCAAATCTGGGCATAGATAATGAGTATAATACCCATCACGAATGGCATTATTGTTTTATGTTCATGAAAAAGTCTTCACAGGGTCAGGTTCCTAATTGTTATATATGAAATATTTATATGGGTACTTCACTGACTGATGAATTCATTACAACACATATTTGATCACAGGCTTTTCCCCATCGGTCAGCCCATTGAAAATTCAAAGAGGAGACAGTTTATATTCTGATATCATTATTTTATGATAGCCAACATAGTCAGAAATGATTGTACTGCCAATTAGAGGGCCAGCTAATAATCCATACACATTTATGTAACACTGATATTGGGAAGATGCTAGCAGCCTTGAGTAGACAATTTTGTGCATAAAATTTAATTATAACCCTGTTCATTAGATTACCAATGAAAACTTGCCTGATTTTTTATATGACTGGTATTGAAGTTTTTCATGCCAGTAAATTCAAGTTCATAACTGTTGGGTTCCTTGGAAGGCAATTTTAGATATATTTATATTTCCAATAAGTTTCACTTTTTTTTTTTTAAGACCTGAATGTATATGATTTTTTTCAATAATCATAATATATAATACTGTTTTTAGTAATTGAGATATCATTGCCTCAAAGGGAATATCAGATTTTTTCTATCAAAGGCTGACTAGGCTTTTTTTTCTATATTGACATAGACACACTGCACATGTACACATGTCCCCCCCCCCCCCATACACACACACTTGCATGCACAGATGCACATACACATGCCCCCCAACCCCTCCCACAAACATTCATATACACACACACACCCATTTATTGCTAAATGACATAGAAAATTGACTTATAACATCAATGTTGATCATAGATATATATATGTGTACTGGTTTATTAGTACCTCTTTCAGGATTTATTTATATATGCTCAATTCTTATTTATATGATATTTATTTAGTTTCTTATACCTCAGTGTTTGATTTCAGCCAGGTTTGAGAAAAGCAGGAGGACATACATGTAAGGAGGGTATGCTGAACACAATTCTTGGCACCGAAAGATTGTTTTGTACACATAATATCCCTGTCATTTATCATGTTAACTGGAACTGTTTTGTATTTATTCTATTATAATATTTGGTAAATTTTGTTTTCAAGGCTGGAGATGTGTTCATCATACAACCCTAGCTTTATCAGTCACCTAACTTACTGCTGAATTTGAGGAAAACCAAGAGTACATAGAGTGCAGGCTAATTTTTGGGGTTGTACAAAGGTTATTAAATTCAGGGTCAAGTTAGGTGGGATTCATTCTCTCATGATCATCTTGGCAAATGCATGTGATGCCTGTTCATCCTACAAGGGCAGTAATTTTTGAGGATGTTTGTTACTATTTTTGGATAATACCAATAGGACCAATTTGCACTGTTTTGCAGTTTTGGATTTTTAAGTTATTTTACCATGTGGTAATGCTTGGCCAGAAGCAAAGGAATATTCATCTTGCTTTTTATTCAGTAAATGGAGAACTTGACAAAGAACACACATATCAGTCAGTTTCTTGCATTTTAATAACATTGATTCATTAGTTATCTTACTGATATATTTATCTCATAACAGTTTCCTGTTGCCTTTTCTTAAGGGATGAAAAGTCTTAGGTATTTTCTGAATCAAAATTTTGACATCCAGGTTTTGTGGATATTTTGGAGACATGTGTAGGAGTAGTCATATATGCAAGTTGTTGTTTTTGTGGGTATTAAGGTTTGATTTTATGCTACATCATAGTGTGATCTCAAAATCCCCTTTAAAGTATCTTTTGATAGTCATGTATGGAGCAATTTTTTCTGGCCATTTTCCAGGATTTTTTAAAGTGCATTTTATACAATTGCCATTTTAACTTTCATGTGAAGACTACAGAAAATTGTTCTATTGTAACAATCCAACAAAACATGTGCCAAATAGTAATATGTTTAGGAATGCTGCATGTACAAAATTTAGTGAGAAACACAGTTTGGTTTTGTTAACTCCATACAAGGTAGAGGAAACCTTGTTTAAAGCCCAAAGTAACAATATACTTGTGTTAATGTTAACAAGCTCGGTAGGCTAAGGGTGTGTGTTGTAGTGAATTAGACTACTAGTTCATCTTCTCATTAGTGGAACCATTTATAAGCTGATGAACAGCTTTAAATTCTTCCCTACCTTCAGCCTACAAGTAAAGTGAAGCACTGCCAAGAACTATACAATGAAACAAGACTTGTCTTCAGACATGTTTTCAATATTTGCTATATATCAATAATTTAAGCTGTAGGTATCCTATGTTGGTCCCAAAAAACATTTGCTGTCGGTGTGAATTGGTGAATTGGTATATCATATCATGTGACATTGCCATGGAACCACACTTGTAAAACCATGGAATTATTTAAATATGTTGTATGACACTGCCATTGAACCATGCTCTCAAACTATGGGTATTGTATTGAAGAGGAAGTCTCTCATTTTGGCCATATAATGGAGATTTTTCTTATTCTTTTTATATCTATGGAATGTAACATTTATTTATATCTCTCCAAGAGTTGGTCAGAGAAACTGTTTTGTTGAATGTGTATCATACAGTACTACTGGTGTACTGTACTGAAATCTTTGTTCTTTTTCTTCTGTAATATTGTTGTTATGATTCTTGTTATTATTGTTATCATTATTCGGTTTTTCTTTTTTCTTCTTTCTTTCTTTTTTTCCTTATCTTTGTATAATTTTGTCATATATGTTATTTTTGAATGAATGAATGAATGAATGATTGAATCTTTTTACTGTAGTATCATTTGAACTCGTGAAGAAAAGTGTTAAGGATTCAAAGTAAATGTGTATTTTTAAAATATTTTTTTGTATTCTCTTTTAATCCACCTTTTCTTTTTTCTCTCTGTCCTTCATTCCTTACTTTCATTTCTTTTTCCCTTCCTTCTTGCTTTCCTTACTACAGCTACTACTACTACTACTACTGCTATCACTACTATGTTACTAATACTAATGCTATTACTTGTACTGTTGCAACAATTACAAAATTCGTTATTATTGTGGTCAGTTAGATCAATGATTATCTTGAATTTCATACTATAATTATTTGCTTCTTTATTTTTGTTGGTTTGCATGTTTGCTGATTGAGTGTCATTTAATAAGGAAATCAGGAAGGGAAAAGTCAACCACAAACCTTTTCATGGCGTACTCTTTTTATTCTGATATTTTGATGCCTTGTTTCCTTTCCTTTAGTGTGTTTTTAAGTATTGTCATTTAAATTCATGTCCAGTTTTGTAGTGAAGTGATTTGTTGTTAAGGAAAAAAAAGTACTGTGAAATAATTTTGAGTGTATGGAAATATTGCATTTCCAATTAAATGAAATAAGCAGGAATCTTTTTTTTGCTTCTTTGTCACCAGTATCTTGGTATTGGCAAAGTAGATGCTCATACATTTATAGTACTTTTTAAATTCTATATTGACAAAAGACTTCTACCTTAATATGGCACTAGTGAAAGAGTACAGTCCATCCAGGGTTTTGGAGGGAAGACAGGAATTAATACCATCTTTAGCACAGTATTAGCTGTGTTTTCTATTGATCTTATTTATGGATGTGTAACTTATTTCGATAATTTTGTTGTTAAAAATGGAATGGTCTCAGTTTTTTATGTGATTTCTCTTCTTTTTTTTTTTGAATCTACATTTTGTCAGATGATATTGAATAGGATGTTGTACAAAGAGATCAGTGTTTATAGTAATAGTCATGGTGTGCTGATCATGCAGTGTTTGCAAGCAGTTCAATAGCTTTGTTATATCTATTATTGAGAATTGCCACAGATTTTTCACCAGTGATAATTGGAACCCTTTATCTTTCTTTTTTTCTTGTTTCACTAGTTTTGTTTGTGATATGAAAGAAATGTTTTAATCTTTGTTGAAAATGTTGAGTCCTGCCCCACCCTTTTTTTTGTCCTTTTTATTAAGATTTTGTGTATTGTAGAGTTTTAAGTAGTATGGTGATGCTGCCAGTGATCATTAGTGTAAATTTTAGCTTATGTGGTGAATAACTATTAAATCTGTTATTAGGAAAGCTATACTCTGGATGTAAAGATGGTGTTCTTATACCCATCAACATACAGACTGTAGCTTTTTTTAACAGAAGGGATGTCTACTGCAATGACTGGATGTAGTTCTGTATAGTGTGAAGTAGAAGTGCAACTTGCTGTGACAAAAGACAAGGTGGTCGTCACTGGATGCAACCTTTTTTGATATGCTGTAAAATACATGACTGATTTTTATACCTCTTTTTCACTGCCATTCATAAGAGCTCCATGCCCACGTGGCCTTCCTGTCAGCAGCCTGGATTATAGATAGCTATGAGTTGTTATGTATAACATAAAATTCTACTAGATTGATTGTTTATTAAACTGCCAAATTTTTCTTCAATGAAGAGTGTATGTAGAAAGAGAAAAGATGAGATGACTCTAAGAGAACTTAGTTATAGCATTCATGTTTAAAATTCCATGGAAGCTAATAGAAAGGCCAAATGGGAAAGTATTGTAAATATTGTAAGATAAAACAAGTGATTTTTGTTGTGTTGCTGGTCACAATCACTGATCTCATTGTGTGTTCTAATGCCCTGCTACTGCCAGTTACTCCTCATGGGTTTTTATCAAGTCACAGTGATGAGTACATGGAGTACCTTAGTGTACACTGTGTGCATATGATACAGCCGGCTTCTGGTTATCGCAACCAATGAGCTGGCTTGGGCTGTGTACATTTGTAACTAGATTGGTAATTTTTGGGTCTTAGACAGGGTTCTACTGAGGCATCTTTGCTGATATTGTATAGAGATTGGTCTTAATGAAGAACCAACTAAGACCAACAATTTCCATTCTAGTTACATTTCATCCCTGCAGAATGACAACATATGATAACTAAGAGAGATAGATAAAAGAGAGTAGCTCATCTTATTGTTTTCTTTCTGCTGGGCTGACAAACTCACAAGTGACAACATTGATGGTTTAAAATATAGGGATGATTAACAATGCATGTGTTATATCTTCCAGAATCAAATACTGTAATTTAAATGTGATCCATCCACTTTTTTGAAGCTATTTGCTCCACTGGTTTGAAAAAAGATTATTCATAACAGTAAGGGCTTAGCGAGTTGAAACTGCTTGAAACAGTAACGGGAACTTGTAAATATTCATCTGTATGGATTCAGGTCAAGTAAATATGAGGCTGAAAACTAAAAGAGCATTGGAAAACCTCACTAAAAATGTAAAAATAGATTAATCTATTCTGATAATTGTTCATACCAGCCCATAGTAGAGTAAGTCTTCAAAAAATGGACATGACTGTAATTCCTCTTCATCATTAATGGTCTAAGATTATTGTAAAAGAGAAAGGTAAATATAATTTTTTTCTTTCCTCTCTCTCTATATATATATATTACAAAGTACAAGGAAATGAATTTTTGATTTGACAAGCAATTCAACCATGGTTTATTATGTGTCCATCTTTTGATCATTTACCCTCATTTGTCCATATGTGGTTTACTCACTTGTGGGATCATGACTGTAAGTACAAAAATTTTGCCCTACCTGTACTTAATGTAAAATTTATCATTTTTGTATTGTACATGTATTTGGTTCTTATCTATGCTGTCTGTAAAATTGTATCCATTGTTCAGAATAAAATTCTCAATTGTTTTTACCATGACTTTATTTTGGGCATATTTCAGTCATAAAAAAAGATAGTCTTATAAACTAAAGTAAATTAAATCACACCACTAGTCTATACGAAATGTACCGTCCAGCAGTTTCAGATGGTCGAATAATTTTCACTACTTGTCCACGTTTCAGACCAAAATACCGTGCCACTGGATCTCCAGCCTGGATTCTCATAAGCTGATTATCCTTCAGCTTGTATCTAGAAAATAAAATAAATAAGAGATATTTAGTAAAGTATATATTAACTTTTGTTGCTGATAAACATCTGAATAGCATTAAAGCATTTCTGATACATAATCAACTGAAGAAAGTATTTAAAAAACAAGCTAATTATATGAACAAGTAAATATTCAACTCTGTCACTATGGAGTTTGTAATTCAGTCTTTATAAGCTACATTGAGCAATACTAGTGAATGGCCAGGGATCCTTGAATAAGCACAAGGAGTGTCTGGTCAGGTATGGGGAGGGGGGGGGGCGGGGTCACACTTTAACCTAGAGTACCCCCATTGAGAACTATCCTCCAAGAAACAACCATAGTGTCTAAAATAACCTCCTGAATAACCCTCCCTCCAATCCCATGCCCATTGTTGCCGTGGGAAGGGAGAGGGGTCGGCTTAGGAGACAGAGACTGGGACCCAGTGCTGGGGATCACCCCATAGAGAACCATCCTCCCATAAAAGACCATAGTGTCTACAATAACCTCTTGAATGACCCACCCTTTCTCCAACCCCTTCTTCTATCCACTTCCTAAGGTGTGACCTTTTGACACTGCCAGTCATCAACAGCCTGAGGGAGCCATGGGCATGGTATTCCCTTGTTTAGTTGTCTAACCCTTACCCCTCAAGGGGACCCTGTGGGGTGGACCATTCTTCTTCCCAACATACTCCAGACTTATCATGGGCAGTAATGAAGACTATCTACCCTTATTAAGGGTACTGAGGCTTGCCCTTATATCAACTAGTCTCACCAGATTTAAATTCTCCTGATTCCCCCACCCCAGGCTCTCCTTTGACCACAACTCTGAACCTATCACCTCATTCCAGGCCAAACGATTCACCCAGGTCATTACTCAATGTCTAGAAAAAATTCCTTCTCTCCTAACTTCCTCTACTTCATCTCCACCCCCAAAACTTTCCTCATCTACTATGCCTTCCTTCCCTTATTACTATTCTACAGCCTTGTTGTCCACCTCTCAGCAGTACTACCTCTTCCACACATCCCCACCCTACAAACCCTCTGATGAATACTCTTTAGTCCAGCCAAATGGGATTGATTTTTCTTGATTCCCTCTACAGACCCTTACTCTGACAACACTCTCCTCTTCAAGCAATGCCTCAAAACACAAGTAGGCAGATTCCATCCACAGCCACCCCAATCATTCCTGCCTTGTCACAGTTACATTTGAATCCCAAGCTAAAGCATTATCAACCCTGACTGACTTCACTGGCAAACTCATTTCTGCCCAGCCTCAACCCTACCTAAATACTGGAACTGTCTCCATCTGCCCCATCTATGACAAGGGTTAGTCAGATTGTGGAGCAGGACTATGATGTAGTATCAGTACAATGCTAAACCAGTCCCCTAAAGGTCACTGTAAGTCCTCCACCAATATTGCCAAGACTACTTTCCACACACATGACCTCCTCGTGTTTATATTGATGGGGAGTGGCTCCCTATCTGCCCATATCACCCTCCACCTCCATCCATGTCAGAACTGCTGGCACCTAAGCCACCCATTGCTGCTCCACAAACTGATGCCCTCTCCTGGTCATAATTGCTCAAACTGCTCTGTACAATCATGTAAATGTGCCAGTTGTGGTGGCCCCTACACTGTATTTTATAGGGGCTGCTCTACCTACAAGCTTGAATCTTAGGTGGTAAATATCAGATTCGAACTTGGCCTCACTTTACATGAGGCCAGTCAGGAAGCAGAAAAACATGTTTTTTCTCTTACTCCCTACTTCAGTACTATCTGGCTTCACTTAATGAAAGATCAGACAGGAAGCCCAGATGAGGTTTTTCTCTTACTCCCTACTCCAGTACTGTCCTTTCTAATCAAAATAACATGCCTGCACTGCATCATCTTCCAATCTCTCTGTTCCCATTTCCCTTACACTCAAAGAAACTGCCAACATCCCTCCATCCTCCTAATCATATTCTCCCGACAACACCCCTTCCTCCCACTCCCTCCCAACACATCCCATTCCCCCCTGCTTCAGCTGCATCATCCCCTCTTCCTTCCCCATTATCCCTTATGCTTACCCCTGGATACACAAGTAACACATGTTACAACAGCCCCCTTCCCTGGATTCCCTCTTACTTTTCTCCTGAAACCGTGATCTAACCGTCCTTAAACCCAACTTTCTCCTTTTGCTAATCCCTACCTTACCTTACAGACATCCCTGCAGAATCCCACACTTCTTCCAAACAATTTTGATCTAATCACCTGTTCATCCTAAGCTTAGCCCATTAACCCATCTTCTCTACCTTCACCCCTCTTTGCCCCTTTCAATGCCAACTGTTATATGACTTTTAACATGTAGCACATTTAATCAACTAACCGTCACTATAGTGCTATATGACCTTTGATGTCAACTGAAAATTTCAGAAAGACAATAAACTTACAAATGCCATTCCACCTATTTTGTCAATTATCATATGTCATACTACCATGCCAGCTACCCCAATACCCAATTTTTAACATTC
This sequence comes from Penaeus monodon, assembly GCF_015228065.2. NCBI lineage: Eukaryota > Metazoa > Arthropoda > Malacostraca > Decapoda > Penaeidae > Penaeus > Penaeus monodon. The sequence goes on along the minus strand of NC_051402.1, from coordinate 35,739,856 downwards.
TGATTTAAGGATCCTTGTAGCTGGTATTCCATAAATATTCTCTGGCTCTCATTTGTCCTCCAGGGAGTAAATAATTTCCACAGTGAGCTCTATATCTTCAGCTTGTCAGTGTGGATGTTTATTTGTATTGTTGAGCAAATGCACATTTGTCAGGATAATCTTTAAAATCTTAACTATGCACCATTGGTAGGTGTAATATATATCAGTCATATCTACAAAATAATTATGCCTAATATGATATAATAATCACTGTTTAGATGATCAAGTAATAAGCTTTCTAGTAAATATACTGGAACATGTGATGGCTCTGAAGCATCTGGATCCAATAGGATGCTTCATGTGATAGGTAATGGCCCTCAAAATCAGCCCAGTGTGGGAGGGTATAGAGGGGAGGAGAAAAAGGCAGGAAGTTTGAGACACATTCAAAATCCTGAAAACAGTTCACTGATGGACAAAACATTCAGAAAAACTGTTATTTTGAATCACTTGAACCATACAAAAAAGCAAGAACTATGAAAAAAAAAATTATTCAAAAGAAATACTAAAAATTATTTATACATTTCATTTGAGGATATCATATATAAATCTATGATGACAGAATGTCAAAAACATATATAATGGAGATCCTAACACTATAAAATCAGAGAAACAATATCAAAAACCTTGCAGACTTACCTCTGAAGCAATTCCGTTTTCTCTTCTGCTGTCATGACCACATGTTCTGGTACAAGTTCATGCTCTGTGATATTGATCAGCAACTCAGATTCTAAAAACTGCTCAAGAATGTACTTGGGTGCCATGTCAACTAAAGCCTGAAAATTGATTACAGACAGTTATAAAAATATTTAACTTTTGTTTTAAAACACTAAGCCGCCTTCTTAAAAAAGGTGAATATTTTTTGGTTGAAATCTGAATTAAATTTATAAACTAGAAACTTATCTCCACTTCAGTTCAACTTAATGATGCCTGGTGTGCATGTATATATGCACCAAACACTGTGATTTAATTTCATTAATTTTGTTTTCACACAGATTGCTCCACTAATGCTTAGACAACAAAGAGATAAATATTAGGCTTACTGGATTACTTTTATTATTGGAAATAGCATTATAATAATAATCATATTATTAATAACAATGATAGCAATGCTGATAATACTAATAATTGTATTAAAAAAGAAAACCTTTTCTTCCCGTAACTTCAAGGAATGGGGTAAACAGATGAGGTAAGGTGGATTTAGTAATTGACTCTTTGGTAACTAATCGCCTAAGAAACAAAACTGACAACAGAAAGATACAGTAAATGGGTATCATCCTTGGGAGTGCTAAAACTGGCCAAGACAATCTTGGTTAAATGCTTGTAGATGATAAAAATGTGCATGTTGAGACTTTTCTGCCCACGGATCAACAAGTCTGAGGTACTGAATAGTCATTTTTTCAGTGGTAAAAAGGGTGTCATGTGACACCCGAATCCTATGACAACAGAAATGGTTTCTCACATTTGATAACTAGCTGTTTTAATGAACTGGTTATTTTTTCTACTATTATCTAGTATTCTGGCATAGAAGATCCAAAATTTCACATTATAATGATCAGGATATGTGATATCTTATAGATACACAACATAATTACAATTATTCATAAAAATACCCATGGTATGAGAAATGCATCCAGGAACTCAACAGATGTTTAAAAACATCATAATATATACACACAAAGATATTTCAAAATATTTAATTATTCTGGATAAAAGTAACTTTTATAGTTCACTTCAACTATAATGCCCCCCTGGGGCATTATAGTAGAACATTAATACTGTAGAACATCAATACATGTGAAGGATGCATCAAGAGTAGACAGACAGAGAATCAGACAGAGACAGACATATGAATATCTTGCAAACTGAAATTTTATGTACAAACAAGTTCTAAATCTAGTTAACAGAAGAAGACAGAAGTACCTGTTTGGCAGATGGAGACATTCCTGATTGCACAACAATGATAGCACGCTGAATGTTCTCTTCCTGCATCCTGGTGCAATAAGTCTTGATTGTTCGTACACCCACCTGTAAATTGAGGATTCCATCTGTGAATTCAAAGTCTACAGGAAGTGGATTCTCAAACACTGATTTGCTCAAAAACACTTCAGTGACATGGTAAAGATAAAAATCATACCTAAAGAATGTTAAAGTGCCCATGCTTATTAACACTATGTATTGTAGGTTTCAAAAAGAATTTATGGCATGTCTGTATGTGCCATGCCCACTGGGAGTTTAGTTTATTAATTGTCTTTACACATAGATGGCTCCACAAATACTTAGTCACCAATGAGCTGACAACTAGTAGTATCTATCTCACATGTTTATCCATTCCTTACCCATTGGAAATGTTTTCTTTTATCTTATATTGTTGATAGTAATCTCAATAAATAGCATTATAATAATGACAATGTCTATAATAATAATAATAATAATAATAATAATAATAATAATAATAATAATAATAATATTGATATTGATAGCATTAGTAAAAAAACAAAAATTCTCAAAATAGGAAAGTCAAGTGAAGTCACAAGGTAGACTAACTGACTATTTCGTGGCTAAGCAGCTGTGGGGCCATCTATGCGTAGTGACTTTTCACAAATCAATACTAGAGTGACTACACTTAAGGTAGTACTGCATTAAAGTATCAAATATCAAAAACAAATATTAGCAGCAAAGAAAAAATACAAAAACAAGGTATGGATAAAGAGTTTAATTAAAAGCCCAATTGTCCATTCACCAGAATAGCTAGAATAGCTCATCCCCCCCAAGAATAAGCTGATGTGACGCCCCTGCACCAAATTATCTATAAGTAGCCAATTGTCTCACGACAACAATTTTATGACTCAAACAAGAAGCTAATGTCTTCTTAGACAGTTGGTTATGGTATGCAGACAATACAGCAATAGACTGTATTGGACAAAGGAGGAAATTTTGACAATTACACAACTGTATAAATATGCATGCCAGAATTAGATGACAGCCTAGTAGTACAATTATAAAGAAATATCCAAAAGTCACCCACACCAACACATATATACTAACCCTACATTCATACTTCTAGTGTAATATATAGTTCATGAAAAAAAAAAAAAAAAAAAAAAAAAAAAAAAAAAAAAAAAAAAAAAAACTGACAAAAAATTACGACAGCTCTATAATGCAATCAACACAGACTAAACAGACCTTTGGTTCATCTGGGAAGAAAACAAACATCTGATCAGTCGGATCATCATTGTGGGCTACGAGCACAATCAGATCTGATCTTGCAGGGTGACGCTCTGAGGGTTTGTCTCCAAACTGTTCCTTGAATTGATCAAGGGTCTGATCCAATTCATCTTGTGTTACTAAATACCCACGGTCGTGGCAGAGCTGCATGATAGTCTTACGGATACGCCAAAGCTTGTAAGTCTCAGCTTCATCATCCATGATTTTTTTTCTTCACTGCAGAAAGAGTTTTCAAGATTAGTAAATGTCTTGCATTAGAGAAAGGAAAATGGTGATTAGTACTTTAACCTCAATTTCTGATACTCACTTTGTACCTTGTTTGGTTACTCGTGACATTTTAAAGTGCTTTCCTTCTCCCGACATTGTTCCTTTGCATTAGGCTCTAAAAATGTGTTATACTTATTAATGTTTTTTCACCAAAACTTTTCTTAATCCTCTGATTCATATTTTTTGAAAATAGAATCATATGCTGTCAAACCTACATGATATTGTACCAGAGCAATATATTCTGCTATTTGGTTAAACATTATACATAAAAATGTATTTAAAAAATATATATACATATACTTACATAAAATGTATTTTAAAAATATAATCATATACTTTTAAACACAATTTTGGGGACAAATAGAACGTAAAATAAATGTATGATTTTTTTGCCTTACCATCTGTAATTCTCTCAAACTTCCCATTTTAGAGTTGACACAAAAGTATTCACAATAATAAATCTTCCTAATCTCTGAGGCATAATAAATAGCTGCTGTGTATTCTGAGAAGTCATTACATGATTTTCTTTGTTTCTCATGTTATCTTTCCTGTACTTCTGCCATAGCAAATCTAATGGCATCAAAATCTTCACACCTTTACCTACGAATGACAACATTATGCTATACACTTTTTATTAATTTTATGCTGCCTAGCTTTAACTAATCTTGTTTGGATTTGTTCCCTTGCTTTAACCCAATACTGCTGGGCATGGCATGTATGTACATGCCATGCCCACTGTGAGTTTACTTTATTAATTGTTTTTATACATAGATGGCTTGTACTAAGTCACCAATAAGCCAATTATGAGTACTACCTGTCTCACCCTTTTACCCTTTACCTTGATTTATGAAAATATTTCACGTTATCTTACTTTGCTGTTACTAATGTTCATAACATTATAGTAATTATAATATTGATAATAAAAATAACACCATCGATATTCATAGTATTTGTAAAAAAAATGTTTTTCCCACCAATTCAAGAAAAGGTGAAATCATGTAAGGTCACAAAGTCTACTAACTGACTCCTCTGTGGCTAAGCACTAGCAGAGCCATCTATGTGCAGAGACATTTCACACACACACACACACACACACAAGCAAATAATAAAATAAAATAAAATAAAATGAGCACAGCATTTTTCCCAGCAGAATTGGGTTAGTCACCCTTTTTATCATGCATTTTTTTTTGCAATCTGCATTAGGACTTTGGATTGATAATTATAGAGGAGTTAATTATAATCATGTTGCTTCCATTGATAAAGGATAATGAGTTTCCACCAAAGATAAATTCTTCTATTTCAGCTTATAAAATGTAACCTATCAAAAAATTTATATTCCATGTTTATATTGCAAAATCAGGCTATTTCTTTCCCTTTTCTTTTGAGGTAAAATAATCTCTTGGAATGCTAGAAATATTGTTAGAAACTGGAACCCACGTGTTTGCTGCTTGAAAAGAGCTTTTGGAGGCTACAAAAGCCTTTGCTCATTTCCTTTACAAATGAAACTGCAAATAAGAGAAATTGGGAGAATAATGGGATTTTCTAGAGCATCAGTGACACAAAAGCTAAACCATGAAGTAAAAGTTATGCATGAAGCTGTAGTTCAAATATTTATATTGGCATGATGAATGATGCAGTTTTTATGTCATTAGTAATGTTTAAGAGATAGCAAACAAATGTTTTTTATGTCCTCAATGATACACTGATATGCCTTCTGACTAAGAACATCTCTGTTTTATGCAATTTCATTGCTTTTCCCTTTTTACTGTATTTGACATTATTTATTGAACTTAACTAGACAAACACCTGTAAAAGTCAGAAGACTGCTTGAATATAATACAAATTCATGCATCCTACATTTGTTGAAGTGTCCAATAAGGAGAGTGAGTATTAACCAATATGGGCTATTCTGACGCATGTCCCAGTATGTGACATGCACTGCATGATGACAGAGCAAGTACATTATATTAGACACCTGCTATGTACATCCCCTTAACCCTTTCCCCATTAGACTTTTAATTTAGGTGATAATATTATCCTTAAGGCCTTGGCTGTACACCTGAATCAAATCTGATAAATAACATGCTTTAAATTTCATTTTTGTAAAATTAAGACTCCTAGCTTTTGGCTAAGAAAGGTAATGATTTTGTTACTTTTACTTTTCAGTCTATTGTTAATAAAGTAATGGAAATAAATGCCTACAACTTCAGTGCTTTTTATCTCTTCTGCGTGTATATTCAGCTTTGATAAAACAGTTTTTGTGTAGCAGTTCTTCATGCAAACTACATCTTTATTGGAGAAATTGGCGAGTGTACCCTATACTTGTATAATAGCACCTTTTTTAATTTTCTTAAATCATTCATATATGTAAATACATCAGTGTTAGCTGCTTTACTTTGACATGAAACTTTCCTGTTTCTGACTCCATGAATAGACAGATCTCAGAGTAAGTCATTAGAAGCCTTACACTAATAGTCACAAATAACTAAAAAGCGAAATAGTGAATTAAATTTTAAATAAGAATTCTTCCTTGCTAGGAAGGTTTGATTAATTGGTTTAGTTTAGTTTAGTTGTTATGACAACAGCATCTTCAAACCAGTAACCAAATATACCTGTAACAGTTAGCTGAATTAATACATAAGCACAATATGAACATCCCAAAACTCATGAAGTACTTTACTCAGACCTGTTTGGAATCTATCTTGCCAGTAAGTTGTAGTGGAGATTTTGCATTCCAGGTAGGAGGTAGGGGTGCACTTATAATTACCACATAATCTAACCCTGTTCCTGTTCTTGTTCTTATCCCTCCCATCACCCAAAACTCCAAATTCAGAGTGCACACAAAAGACCATGGTGTATTTTGCATGACAAAATTTATATATATAAAAAAAGCAAATAATGTATTTATAGTTACCAGGCAGTATATCTATTACCATCTGGCAGTACCGGGTGGTACCGGACAGTAATTAGTATAACCTCTTTCTGTCACTTATCTATTACAAAGTTTGGCTTTAGTTTTTCATTTTTAGATTTTCCTTTGCTCTTTTAATCTGGACTCTCATTCGGATTTTGCCCTTTTTCAAATTTCTACTTCTGATTCCACTATTTCCCCCATGTGTACCCCCACCCCCCTTCAACCTATGATTACCCACGGGTCCCCCATGACTGAAGGGGGTAGAATTACTTTACCTTCTGTTGTTATATCAAATACAGGTAAAGTTTACAATACACCATATGGCTGTGTGAAACTGAAATTATATCCAAGATTAATTGCCAAGTAGGATTGTTGTATAAAACCAAAATTATTACCAGAAAAAAAATGCAAAGTGGGATGGCTACGTGAAACAAAAGACAAACAAACAATAATATGAAAAAGAACGTATTTCCTACAGTATGTGTAAAACACCGTAAGGATCGCACTATTTGTCTTTATTTCTTAACATCTTACGTATGCTTAAAAGATAAATTATTGATTCATTAGCGAATATGATTCTATTAATGTTTAAAAGGTTCCTCTGTGCCGCAAAAATTGAATATCAACCAGCAAGCCAGACCACGAGATTTTAGGTGATGCAATTCTAGGATAAATAACACAGAAATACTTCCTGACCTCAAATTCTTTGGGAAATTTACAACTTGACAAATGCCCCTTTATTCTATTAAGAAAATTTCATCATTTAGGCATGCACAAACGAAAACGAGAAAAATAACTCACGCAACCTAGACAGAGTATAATGTTTTCCACGTTTGTTGTTGTTGTCTGAAGGGATCAGGTGTATAAATGAAGTCGGTAAAGGATCTCGTGTATAAAGACTTCGATGTCAATATAAAGTTGACATTTTCTCTATGAAATAATCGTGGTATAATTTGCAGTTCATACACACACTTACATACAAATAAACAAAGGGTATCAACAACCAATAATCAGATAACCCAAACAATGAAAATTTTTATGTCCCTTTTCACATTCTCTCTGTCATTCTTTTCCCTCCTCGCTCTCTCTCTCTCTCTCCCCTTCTCTCTCTCTCTTCTCTCTTCTCTTCCTCTCTCTCTCTCTCTCCTCTCCCCTCTCTTCTCCCCCTCTCTCTCCTCTCTCTCCCCCTCTCTCTCTCTCCTCTCTCTCTCTCCCCTCTCTCTCTCCTCTCTTTTTTTCCCCTTTTTTCTCTCTCTTCCCCTCTCTCTCTCTCTCTTTCTCTCTCTTCTCTCTTTTCTCTCTTTTCTCTCTCTCTCCTCTCTCTCCCTCCCTCCCCCCCTCTCCCTCTCTCTCTCTCCCCTTCTCTCTCTCTTTTCCCTCCTCTCCCCTCTCTCTCTCTCCTCTTCTCCCCCTCTTCCCCCCTTTTTTCTCCTCTTTTCCTCTCGTCTTTTCTCTCTCTCTCTCTTCTCCCTCTCCCTCTCCTCCCTCCCCCTCTCTCTCCCTCTCCCTCTCTCTCCCCTCACCCCCCCCCCTCTCTCTCCCTCTCCCCTTCTCTCCCTCTCCCTCCCTCTCTCCCTCTCTCTCTCCTCCCCTTTCCCCCTTTTTCTCTTTTCTCCTCCTCCCCTCTTCCTCCCCCGGCCCTCCCCCTCCTTTTCTCTCCCCTCTTTTTCGGGGTCTCTCTCTCTTTCCCTCTCTCTCAACTCTCTCCCCCTTTTCCCCTCTCTTTTCCTCTTTTCCCTCTCCTCCTCTCTCCTCTCTCTCTCTCCCCCTTTTTCCTCTCCTCTCTCTCCCCCTCTCTAAACCCCCCCCCCCCCCCCTTCCCTTTTTCTTCTCTCTCCCTCTCTCTCTCTCTCTCTCCTCTCTCTCTCTCCCCTCTCTCCCCCTCACCCCCTCTTTCTCTTTTTCTTTTTTCCCTCTCGTCTTTCATTTTTCCTTTCTCCCTTTTCCTCCTCCCCCTCTCACCCTCTCTCCCTCCCTCTCTCTCCTCTTCTTCTCCTTCTCTCTCCCCTCTCTCTCTCCTCTCTCCCCTTCCCTTTCTCTCTCCTCCCCCCCCTCTCTCTCTCTCTCTCCCTCTCCCTCTCTCCCCCTCTCTCTCCTCCTTTTTTCCCTCTCTCTCTCTCTCCATCTCTCCCCCCTCTCTTTTTTTCCCCCCCCCCTCTTCCCTCTTTTTCTCCCCCTTCTCTCTCTCCTTTTCCCCCCCCCCCTCTCTCTTCTCTCTTTCCCCTTTTCTCCTCTCTCCTCTTTTCTCTCTCTCTCCTCTCTCTCCCTCTCGGTTCCCTCCCTTCTCTCTCCTCCCTCCCCTCTCTCCCTCTCTTTTCTCCCCCCCTTCTCTCCTCTCTCCCCTCCCCTTTTCTCCCCTCTCTCTCTCCCCTCCCTTCCTCCCCCCCCCCCTCTCTCTCTCTCTTTTCTCATCTCCCCTTCCCCTCTTTTCCCCTCTCCTCTCCCCCCAAACTTCTTTTCCTCTCTCTCTCTCTTCTCCTCTCCTCCCCCTCCCCTTCTCTCTCTCCCCTCACTCCCCCCCCCCCCCCCTCTCTTCTCTCCCCCCTCCCTTTTCCCCCTCTCTCCCCCTCTTCTCTCCCCCCTCTCCCCCCCCCCCCCCCCTCTCTCTCCCCCTCTCTTTTCTCCCCCTCTCTCTCTCTCTCTCTCCCTCTCTCTCTCTCTCTTCTCCTCTTCCCCCCCCTTTTCTGCCCCTCTCTCTTTTTTCCCCCCCCCCCTCTCTCTCCTTTTTCCCCCCCCCTTTTCTCTCTCTTTCCCCCCCCTTTCCCCCTCTTTTTCCCCCCCCCCTTTTTCTCTCTCTCTCTTCTCTCTCTCCTCTCCTCTCCCCTCCTCTCTCTCCTCTCATCTCTCTCCTTCCTCTCTCTCCTCTCTCTCTTTTCTCTCTCTCTCCCCTCCCTCTCTCCCCTCTCTCTCCTTTCTCCCCCCCTTCTCTCTCCCCTCTCTTTCTCTCTCTCTCTTTTCTCCTCTCCCCTTCCCCCTCTCTCTCCCCTCTTTCCCCTCTTCTCTTTTTCCCCTCTCCTCCCCTCTCTCTCTCTCTCCCCTCTCTCTCCTCTCTCTCTCTCTTTCTCTCTTCGTCTTTTCTCCCCCTTTTCCTTCTCTCTCTTCTCCCCTCTTCCTCTCTCTTTCTCTTCTTCCCCCTCCCCTCTTCTCTCTCTTCCCCTCTCTCTTCTCTCTCCCCTTTCCCCTCTCCCCCCTCTTCTCCCCTCTTTTCCCCCTCTCTCTCCCCTCTTTTCCCCCTTTTCTCTCTCCTCCCCTTCTCCCTCTCCTCTCTCTTTTCCCCCTCCCCTCTTTTCTCTCCTCTCTCTCTCCTCTCCCCTCCTCTCCTCCCCTCTCTCTCTCCTCCTCTTTTCTTTTCCCCTCTCCCTCTCCCCCTCTCTCCCCCTTTTCCCCCTTCCCCCTCTCTCCCCTCCCCCCTCTCTCTCCCCTCTCTCCCCTTTTTCTCTTCTTTCCTCTCTCTCTCTTTTCCTCTCCCCTCTCTCTCCCCCCCCCCTTTCTCTCTCTCTAAAACCCCTTTTCCCTCTCTCTCCCCCCTCCCCCTCTTCTCTCTCTCTCTCTTCTTTCTCTCTCCCCTCCCCCTTTTTCCCCCCCCCCCCCCTTTCCCCCTCTTTTTCTCTTCCCCTTTCTCTTTCCCTTTTCTCTTTTCTTCTCTCTCCCCTCTTTCTCTCCCCTCTCCCTCTCCTCTCAACATCTCCCTCCCTCTCTTTTCTCTTCCCCACTCCCCCTCTTTTTCTCCCCCCTCTCTCTTTCCTCTCCCCCTCTTTCTCTCCCCCCCTCTCTCTCTCTCCCCCTCTCCCCTCCCCCCTTCCCCCTCTCCCCCCCTCTCCTGCCCTCCCCTCTCTCTCCCCCCTCCCCCCCTTTTCTCTCTCTCCCTCTCTTTTTCCCTCCCCCTCTCTCCCTCCTCTCCCCCTCTTCTTCTTTTCCCCCCCCTCTTTTTCTCTTTTTCCCCTCCCCCCCTCTCTTCTTTTTCCTCCCCCCTCTCCCTCTTTTTCCCCCCTCCCCTCTCCCCCCCCCCCTTTCTCTCTCCCCCCCCCTCTCCCCCGCTCCCCTCCTTTCTCCCCCCTCTCTCTCTCTTCTTTTCTCCCCCCCTCTCCCCTCTCTTTCCCCCCTTCTCTCTCTCTCTTCTCCCACCCTCTCCCTCTTTTTCCCCCCCTTCCCCCCCCCTCTCTTTTCTCCCTCCACCTTCTCTCTCTCTCTCTCTCCATCTCCCCCTCCCTTCCCCTCCCTCTCTCTCTCTCTCCTCCCCTTCCTCTCTCTCCCCCTTTTTCTCTCCTCTCCTCCCCCTCTCCTCTCTCTCTTTTCCTCTCTCTCTCTCTCTCTCTCCCTCCTTTTTCCCCCCCCCCCCCCCCTCTCTCTCCTCTCTCCTCTCTCTCTTTTCCTCTCTCTCCCCCTCTCTCTCTCTCTCC
>NC_051402.1:35706511-35709011 GCF_015228065.2 Penaeus monodon | reverse complement strand
GTACATCGCAACCCTTGTGAGTTTCCTAGTTCAATCTGTATAAAAGAGGGTCGCCTGCGAGCGACAGACAGACAGCCTACAGCACGCTGACCGGACTGAACCTCTGTCCGTCAGTTGTACCATGCTCTCATTACAATATATATCTACAAACAAGCAAGAGGTCTGTTTCACCTTTAACGCTGCCCAAGATTTCCGCATAGTGCTAGACGCGACTGGTCTGCACTCTACCGCTCATCGGCCATTGTTACAGTTGGTGTAATAGGCCATATGTGAACTAGGTATTACAATGATAAGAACTCTCCACCTGCCCCATTCCGCCCACAGAGCGGTGTCGGGGATGGCCATGGGCGGCCTTACGGTGGTCGTCAACATCTATGCCATCGAGCTCGCGGATCCCGACGTCAGGGGCATGATGGGCATGATGCTTAACCTGGGCATCATGGCAGGTACTTTTCTGTGCTTTTCCATTAATTCAATCCCCGTCTATGCGATGGCCTTTGTCCCTTTGAAAAGTTTCTTGCATAAAGGAGTTTAGATAATTATTCGTCTCGTGTTTGGGATGTTAAAATATCTACGATTCTGGTTTAACAATAGCAGTGTATATTATTGTAATGTTTTCCACTTTTTTTTATTCTTCTCTGTAATCATCATAACTTTGCATGATATGAAGCGCTATCGTATAAATGTTTTGTTAACTTTTCCAAAGACAATTTATGTTTATTTTAATACATCATTACTATTATTATACATAATAAATCATGTAAATATCCATTTTTTGATAGAAGATACAATTTCCCCTATAATAATCTTTCTCCCCTAATCATCTTAAATAATTTTCTTATATTTCTCTTACCTTCTCCATGCTTTTTTTTTTAATAATTTATTTATTTACCTATCGCTCCTCGCTCCGATCCGTAACAGGTCAGCTGGTGACCGTGTCCGTGGGGTACGAAACCAGGTACTTCGTAGTGGCTCTTATTGACTCTCTCATCCCCGCCATCTTCTTCCTGGGGTTGATTTGGTTACCTGAGAGTCCCTCTTTCCTCGTTCTTAAAGGTATGGATTCGTTTTTTAGGGACCCAGTTGGACAGTCATTGCGTTTCGAGGGATGTTACTGTGTAATATTTTGGTTTACATGTGAAAAAAGAAGTAATGATAACAAATAAATTAAATTAATAAGAAATGAGATTTGTAAGTGCTGTGTCCTGGGTTTGATATTCATGAAAGTGATTTTATTAACTTGGATATGTAGGATAGCACAGACAAAGTCGTTCCTCATTCACATCCTCCATGGCCGTTAATTTCGAGAGAAGGTAAACACAAACTCAAACCCGGCCGCCTGATCCTCCAATCTCTCCCCCCATCCTGCAGGACGCGACGAGGAGGCCCGGAAGGTCATCCGTCAGCTCCGCGGCGAGCACATCAACCTCAACGAGGAGATCCAGAACTACCGGGCGATGAACGAGGGGCGAGAAGGGCGCTCCGTGTGGCGGGGACTCACGCAGCCGCGGGTCCTCAAGAACCTGGGGATCGTGTCCGTGCTCTTCGTCATCGTCTTCTTCTCAGGTCGGGCGCTGGGGGGTTTTGGGCGTGACTTGGTGTTTTTCGTTTTCCTGTTGTAACTGATTTACGAATTATTACATTAACACACCTATGCAAGCATGCACGGATACACACACACACACACACACACACGCACACGCACACGCGCACGCGCACACACGCACGCACGCACGCGCGCGCGCGCACACACACACACACACACACACACACACACACACACACACACACACACACACACACACACACACACACACACACACACACACACACACACACACACTTCTGTTTGAGTATGGTATGTTTTACTTATCATTTTTTTTTTAACAATTAGCTTTCATTATATTTTTTTCTGCCTTATATTTTTCAATCAAAAACATTTTTACATGATTACTTTTTTTTTTTTTACCCTACCGGACTTTTATTGACACGGTGTGATAAGTAAAGAAAAGAAAAGTATATTTCCTAAGATTTCGCTGAGAGGAATTAGTCTCATTTCTGATCTCAATTTATTATTTTTGTTTAATTACCAAAATTACAAGACGTATTTCACAGTATTCCGAGTGATGTAGTGTATATTTTAACAAGAAAATCAGATATGCGTTTTCAGACAACAAATTCAGATCATCAATTTTTCAGTTGCCTCTTTCCTACTCGCGAATGTTCGCCAAAAAAAAAAACCTGCCAAAAATGAAAAAAAAAAAAAAAATATTTGTATGATCAGTCGGTGAAAATAATATACTGTGTTCTTATTTCTCATTGCTAAATTGTCCATATTAGCCAAGCGTTAGACGAGACTGTATAGTACTGTTTACATCTCTTTCTATTTTTTTTTTTACTAATAAACTTCGAAAATTCCTAAGATATTTACTTTTTACTTCACCAAACAGGATTTTTCATCGTTAACGCCAATGCTTCGAGAATGTTCAAGGCCGCGGGT
>NC_051402.1:35699011-35701511 GCF_015228065.2 Penaeus monodon | reverse complement strand
ATGATGAGTCAGTTGTGCTCACTTTACGACAAAGATAAAATGAACGAATGTGAACACCCACAATTGAGAAAAAACACTATCACACACGGTACCATTAGAGATGGGCAAGGGAACAGTACTTCACACCCCGATGCTATGACAAATTTATCAATATTTTACATCTGATCTCATTCTTCAACGTCCAATTTTATATTTTGTTTCATATCTCAGTCTTCAATGTCCAATTTCATGCAAACATTTTTCTATTCAGTCTTTTATGTCTTGGATCACACATTTCTTTCACAACACTGAACTCCGAAAAGGTTCTCTGTTCATGAGACTAGCTGGATACTCTCTCCTTCGACATGACTAGCAAACATACTGCTCCTCGTGAACGCAATCGGGAAAGCAGATACAAATGTATAACTACTATATATACTACATGTGACTACAATAATATGGATTAACTCTCATATTTCTCCTTTTTTCAATAGAAGTGATAGTAATTTACATGATATATCTGTCAGTCTATCAGCTTCTAGTGACAAAATATAATTTATTTTGCAGTACAAAATATACACATTTACGAGACCATATATCGAAGAACGACACTGATTCAGCTCTCACATGGGAAGACACATTTATTTAAGACTTTTTAATCCACACTTCATATTCGAAAAAAATATCCCATGTCCAGACATCAGTATAATGAAATTAGACAGACAACAATAACAACCAAAAATCTTAAATAATGACAGCACGATCAAACTTAATAGTATATTTGCACGCATCCCAACACATAAAACTGAAAATTAAAGGATACATTCATTCATGATGTTACACGGATCATATATTAAAATATATCTTAATCGTTTTTTTATACAATGTCTGGGAGAAAGCATTTATATCCACCACGTGTGTGTGTGCGTGTTTGCATATCAAAAATACATATTTAAGTTCTTATCCCAATTATAAAATGCAAATCGAAAACACTTGACCCCGCGCACCCTCCCTCCCTCCGCCTTAGGCCCGCGCTCTCTATACCACAGCCGATCGCTGCGGTCTCTTCGCCCTTTGTTCGCGCAGCCACTGCCAGCCCCAAGTCGAGGCCCTGTCGGGGTGGAAGCACCCGTAGTACAGCATGAGGAACAGCAGGCCGCCCGCCGCTCCCCCGAACATCACGCCCAAACCGGCCTCTTGGAAGTAGTTGTCCGGCGCGCCGTAACTCCACAGGATTCCAATGATTATGTTTTCGCCGAAGGTGATGACGTAGTAGAGGAGAATTCGCAGGATCTGAGGAAGGATGATGTATGCTGTACACTCGAATATGAACACACACACACACACACACACACACACACACACACACACACACACACACACACACACACACACACACACACACACACACACACACACACACACACACACAGTTCGCCATGATCATTATTCCAGCCGTGATAACCCTGACCCCCCCGAATCCTGAGGACAAGGGACCCCTACCTGACGCCCGGGCGACGTGGTGACGAAAGAGAAGAGGTAGACGCCCCCGAAAGCGATCGAGTTCACGATGGACATCTCCCGCACGTCGAAAAAGATCCACACAGAGTGGATCATCCAGCGCAGCATGATGGGAACCCACAGCAGGCGGAAGTGGACCACCGAGAAGAGGGCGTAGGCCACGACGCGAGAACCTGACGGAGGAAAGGTAGGGGTTAGTGACTCGGAAAGATTTATCGAGTGAACAGAATTGCAGGGAGGTTATGGCGGTGGCAGCGAGTGCTGTTACTACTGTGGCTACAATAAAAATGAAAATATTAGTGGTGATGATGATATCATCATTCCTGCTATAACTGTCATTCATTACCCTTATTATCGTTATCCTTGTCATCACCATAAGAAGTCTTTATATTCGAACTACTGGTAAATGAAGATTTGTACGCACGCACGCACGCACGCACACACACACACACATATATATATATATACCGTTAAAAAATATGTATGTGTGTGTGTGATGTTGTGTGATGTGTGTGTGTGTTGTGTTGTGTGTGTGTGTGTGTGTGTGTGTGTGTGTTGTGTGTGTGTGTGTGTGTGTGTATATATAATATATATATATATATATATATATATATATATATATATATATATATATATATATATATATATATATATATATACGGTCTGAGATTTTGACTGATTTTTGCCTACTTGAAAACTGAGCAGGTCCGCGTCTTTGACTCTTTCGACCTACTAATAAAATAAAATCTACCTTCGTTCTTCTACCTTATTTCGGCTTCCCAAGTGCACTCACCGATGGACAGAAGCTGCCAGCAGTAGATGGCGAACTCCGCTGGCCATGACAGCACTCCTTTCTTTTCCCAAGGCTGTTTGGGTCTCCTCCCGGCGGCGGCGTCCTCTTCCTCCTCTTGCTGTTGCATCTGCCGGTCCTGCTGCTGGGTGTTGGCTAAGTGCCACGCTAGCTTGTTGCATGACATGTAGTGCACGACGCCCAGGGTCA
>NC_051402.1:35679011-35684011 GCF_015228065.2 Penaeus monodon | reverse complement strand
GCTGCAGGAAGTGATGGAAGTGCCACGGAGTAGTGATGCGGATTTTTCTGTGAAGTATCGGCAATCACCCGGATGCTGCAGACGGTGGTGCCGAGAATGGGTGTACTTGGGAAAAAACAGTTGGCACAAGTTATGGACAGAGAAACCGATGAACAGAAACGGGGAGAGGAGCTGTCACAGAACCCCCCCCCCCGACACAGAAATGAAATATAGAAATGTTTGTGGTCCTGCAGAGGAACAAAGTGTAGACTACAAGATAAAAAATTCAGGGAAAGGAAAGGAAAATAACAGCGAGCGTAGTGGGAGGAACATAATCTGCGGACTTCAGGTCACTGCTGCTAAAGTACAAATATCAGGAGAAAGAAAGCTATTTAAAAAAATGGGAAGTTGTGCAAGACGAATGAGTAACCATTCGAGAAATGTTGGAGAAACATAAGGACGCAATACAGAACTGGTAGAGCCTCTCTTGAAACAACGGAACAAGTGATTAGAGTAACCCAGAAAAGTGTCACCCAGATATACACCGGGGCCGGTCAGACTTAATCATTTGTTTATATATAGTTTCGCACTTCTTGACTTGAGTAATTGCATTTGGCCTGGCTCAGGACCTGACTCAAGAAAGTGTGAACAACAGTGTACTTGTGATAATGTAAGCGTGTCTTAACCATAGATATCCGTTCACTGGACTTGATAGATCCAATGGATATACCTGTTTTGTATGTGAAATGTGAGCCCACATAGGGACTGGATAACCTACGTTACCTCAACCTTTTGAGATTTAAGCTTTTCTCAATAAACCTGTCAAATTAAAAATCTCTCTCTCTCTCTCTCTCTCTCACTCTCTCTCTCAGTTACTCCTCCCGGACAAGAATGATATAAAGCTTCGCACACACGGAGAAAAGTATCGCTGGGTCTCTCAGGCCCTAAAAATGGACCCGTACAAGAAGACACACGGGTCAATTGAATTGAAAATTGGCAGAAATAGTGTATATGTCAGATGCAAGAACGAACAAATTCTTGCCCAAATAACAACTATAATAACAAGGGAAATTGAAACAAGAGAAATGACCATATACAATGAACGTATCATCCATGCGAGACGCATGAAGATCAATGGAATGATGACCCTGAGAGTCATCATAACATATGAGGGGGAGGTAATTCCTGAAAGTATCAAAGTGGTTGAGGGCATGGCACCCTTTAGGTGTGCCGTCTTCAAATCCCTGACCCCGTTTTGCTCTAATTGCTCAAAGTGGGGCCACGGAACACGTGCCTGTCCACGAGACGGGCCGCGATGCCGGTACTGCGCTCTTCCACACGGAAGCTCAGAATGTGCAGAGAATTTTTCTGAAGGAAAAATTATCCCTCGGAAATGCGTGAACTACCGACAAGAGCACAATGCCAATTCCCCATTGTGCACTTACTACCCAGAGGACAGAAAAAACAAATGACAAAAAAAACAGGCAGCCCTCCCCCCACAACAGCCCCTCCCAGCCCCGCGCGTTGATGATGTGGGGGAATTCCCACACCTGCGGAGGTCAACAGTGGTGGCCCCTGCAGAGGAA
Organism: Penaeus monodon; assembly: GCF_015228065.2. NCBI lineage: Eukaryota > Metazoa > Arthropoda > Malacostraca > Decapoda > Penaeidae > Penaeus > Penaeus monodon. The sequence continues at coordinate 35,682,446 of NC_051402.1, read as the reverse complement.
GCCATGGCACCGGCCACAGTACCAGCACCAACAGGAGTTACAGCTTCGTCAATTCAAGTATCAGCAACAACTTTAGCATCAGCTGCAGCACCAACCCTAGCACCACGCTGCATCAGCTTCTACACCAGCTTCGACACCAGCTGCAGTACCGACCCTAGTACTATCTGCTGCACCAGCTCCAGCATCAGTTACAGCTCAGCCCTCACTGCAGCAGGACAAACAAGAGTCCAAGGGAGAAATCAAGGATCTGCTACAGATGCTGCTTTGGCAGATGGAGCAGATGATGTTCATGATGCAACAGCAGATGTCCCAACAATCTCATTTTCAGGAAAGGATGTTTGCGTTCCTCCTCGATCAGCAACAGCATCACCCTGTAGTGGGCCTTGAAAGTGGTAAAGCAGTCAGTGCCTCCAAGTAATCTCTTGAAATGTATTACCTGGAACAGAAACAGTTTACAGAAACGCAAAGCGGCTCTCTCCCAGTACCTTCACTCCGAAAATGTTGATATGTGTTGCCTTCAGGAAGTCAGAACTGTGCTCGTTATCAAATTATTATAAACACTGGTCTTGTCTTTGACATGATTAGTGATACAAAAGTTTTTTTACCAGCCGAAATGATATTTTTATACAGTGATAATAGCACAGCCATTCAGGCATGTTATAACACTAATGTTTAACTAATAGCCCTCTACACAAATAGAAGCATAACCAGTTTGGATAGATGCTTTGGTATCTTTCCCTGGCTTTTTGCAGGGCATGTACACTGTTCTGTAAATAAATGTTATCAAAAATCAAAAATCAAATCTCTCTCTCTCTCTCTCTTTCTCTCTCTCTCACTCTCTTTCTCTCTCTCTCACTCTCTTTTTCTCTCTCTCACTCTCTTTTTCTCTCTCACTCTCTCACTCTCTTTTTTTCTCTCTCACTCTCTCTCTTTCTCTCTTACTCTTTCTCTTTCTCTCTCTCTCTCACTTACACGTTATGTGCATATTTTGTATAGACGAAAAAAAAAGTAAAACAAAAAGCACAAACGCTATTAACAACGTTGGTATGTGTTAGATCACTCGAAATTTTTATTCTTGAGTAAACAATTTACAGGACCTGTAAACATTTAGACGCTACCATTTTTTTCCCGATTGTGTTAGAATCTTCCCTGTCGTTACCTTGGGTGTCTCATATCGACAAAACAATGAAAACACTAGTAAAAAAAGCAAACATACTGCGCGGCTTGTCCCCTGAGAATGATCTAGAGATAATGCCTATTTATGTCCAGGAAAATTTTAGATCCGAATGTAATGAACGAGACAGACGTGGACCGCCAAGAGGAGGTTGAACAGAGGTATACAGTTTATTTTTGACGCAACTTTTTAAGAAATTTCCGTTTGTATAACCTTGGCAGACGAAATGACACTATAACACATCACATGGCATAATACGACTTTACATTCTTCATTAAGTGAACATTTGTTTTTAAAACTTCCTTCATATTTTTCTCGCTACATCGTTAGTTAAGCTCCTTTCCTTTCCCCTATGTTCATATATAGTTCGTGTGTGTGTGTGTGTGTGTGTGTGTGTGTGTGTGTGTGTGTGTGTGTGTGTGTGTGTGTGCGTGCGCGTGCGTGTGCGTGTGCGTGTGCGTGTGCGTGTGCGTGTGCGTGTGCGTGTGCGTGTGCGTGTGTGCGAGTGAGTGAGTGAGTGAGTGAGTGAGTGAGTGAGTGAGTGAGTGAGTGAGTGAGTGAGTGCGTGCGTCCAGGAGCATGATGACGTGTGCTAGTCTTTTCAGTTATCGTTAATATCGGTTAATTTCGTCAATCAGCGTGAGAAGAGAAGGGCAAGGCAGGGGAGGGGCTGCATTAATGAAGTTTGTTTTTATCATTACCACGACTTCCGGTATTTACGTATTTTTTATCCCTTTTTTAATATTTTTAAATCAAATCAAATCACTCTTTTATTAGTATTTCTTATTAAACCTGTATTCTGACTAATCGACTGCTTAGGGACGTAATAAAGTTATGAAAATAGGGTCGCTAATCCACACATAACAATTCTAGAAAAGTATCATATATCAAAAACTAGGCAAACTAGTTAAATCTTAAGTAAATCAGAATGTCTTATTCATATTTTTTCTCCCCCCCCCCCGCTATATGTGATATATAACTGGAATATTGACAATTAATTACAGATGATGGGATAACAACGAAAACAAAAAAAGTGTAGTAATAAAAACATAATATTACGATGATGATAATAACAGGTATAATAAAAACGATATCAACATCAACAATCAATTAATTAAATACTACTACTACTATAATAATAATGATGATGATAATAATAAACAGTAATAATAATAATTAAAACAAAAATAATTATAACTATAATAGTGGTGATGATATTACCAACAACAATAATAAAATTAAGTAAAGTAATAATAATAACATTAATAATGATAACAATAACAATAATATAATAATAATCATAATAATCATAATAATAACAAAATAATCATAAAAAACAATATGATAACAATAATGATAATAATGATAATGAATGTAATAATAATAATAATAATAATAATAATAATAATAATAATAATAATAATAATAATGACGCTGATGATAATAATAATAATGATAATGATGAAATACGACCATAATGATATCAGTTGTAGCGATAGGAATGAAGATGATTTCAGTCCAGTCAAAGGAATTATGCTGATAGAAATGATAACAATAATGCGAAAAAAGTTGTAAACAAAAATAATATATCTTTAACACTGAAATATTTCAGGAGACCCGTACTGATCAGTATAAATTATCTGTCTCTTTGCAAATTTAATATCTCAGAGTAGGGATCCTATGCATATGATAACGACCTGCATCAATTGACTATTATCGAGATCAAAAGTACATAGTCTATAATAGGAAAGAACCCATGAATATAGTAATGACCTATATCAGTTACTTATCATTAATAAAGGACATAGTTTAAGGTTGGTTTTCCTTGGATGCGTCAGGTTGCTGGGCGGGCCGGTATTAAATTACCTATATAATTTTGCCGCATTAAGTAGATGACATAAACGAGTGTGCTTTTGTAAGTATGGCAAATCCTGAAAGATGATGGAATGAAACATTTCACCGAATTTCGCTTGTTGACATCACATTTATTATTGAAATGCTATATTCGTAGACCGTTTCTGACGAATGTGGACAATTTAGAACAACTAGTGAGACCTAATACCCGAAAGGAAGTGTGCAGAGTTTAAGATATCTCAGCATCTCGTTGGACAGGAACAAAATCACGCACGCACACACGCGCACACGCACGCACGCACGCACACACACACACACACACTGCACTGGATCCAAAACAAAAGGAAATATGAGTAACACAAGATCTTGCAACAAAAACAAGGCTACTGAATACTGTATATTGTTAC
>NC_051402.1:35661511-35664011 GCF_015228065.2 Penaeus monodon | reverse complement strand
AAAAGCGCCGCGCGGAGGTCACGGTCAGCTGCCCGGAGAGAGGGCGGAGCTGACCTTAGCGCGGTGGTAGCTGGCTACGTACTCCCGGTCAAACGAGGTCAGATATAAAATGTGACCTCCGCCCTCGCTGAGCGGGTGGTTCTTATTTGGGACATTTGGATCCACGTGGTCCACTGGTAATAGAAATAGAATTATCCACATCCTGTAACAGAAATAGAATTATCCACATCTTATAGGTAACGTGTCAAGTAAGATATTAATTACTTCTTCTTCTTTTAACGGTAGGTTCATGTCTGAGCCGCCGTGGTCACAGCATGATACTTAATTGTAGTTTTCATGTTTGATACTCTTGGAGTGAGTACGTGGTAGGGTCCCCAGTTCCTTTCCTCTCTATTTATCCGGGCTTTGGGACCAGCACTTGACTTGGGCTGGCTTGGCCACCCAGTGGCTAGGTAGGCAATCAAGGTGAAGTTCCTTGCCCAAGGGAACAACGCGGCGGTCGGTGACTCGAACCCTCGAATTCAGATTGCCGTCGTGACAGTCTTTGAGTCCGACGCTCTAACCATTCGGCCACCGCGGCCTTTAACGGTATAGGCTCATGTTTGAGCCGCCGTTGTCACAGCATGATACTTAATTGTAGTTTTCATGTTGTGATGATCTTGGAGTGAGTACGTGGTAGGGTCCCCAGTTCCTTTCCACGGAGAATACCGGTGTTACCTTTTAGATAATCATTCTCTCTATTTATCCGGTCTTGGGACCAGCACTGACTTGGCCTGGCTTGGCCACCCAGTGGCTAGGTAGGCAATCGAGGTGAAGTTCATTATTAATTAGCGAGTTCAATAAGATACCATCATATTGAAGAGGGAAAAGTTAATTGGATAAGAATTCCATATCTTTGGGGTAAATAGGCAAGTATATATGCTTTGAACACATAGGCAGCTGGGCCTGCACTTAATTCTAACAGTGCGCGTCTCGGCGCTTCAATCGTATGAGCGTAAGTGTCCGGCGGGCGCAGGATTCCTTCGTTTACGGCCATGAGCCAGGCTTAAAATTAACTTGTGGTGAAAATCAAACAGTGCGCGTCTCGGCGCTTCAATGGGGGCGAAGGGTTCCTTCGTTTATGGCCATGAGCCGGGCTTAAAAGTAACTTGCGGTGATTGTAACCGTGTCAGCCTATATAAGCATGGTGTCTGCAATGCACTGCCATTATTTGCAACTGGAGACACTACCATCAGTACATATTCACCAAACCTTAAACTAAAGAAGCATAAATTCCGGCATTACTGAGGACAAGATATCGAACTACGAGAGGATGTCGTAAAAGAGATTTGGGTTCAGTTATTAGTTATAGGGATGGCACTTAGTAAAATCTGCAATCTTAGAGTGAATTCCGAGTAGAGTGGGCAGGTAGGTAGATAAGAGGATAGTCAGGTGATCGAAATCTACGTGTGAATGAGCGACAGATTAGCACGGCAAGTATGAAGAAACAGTGATATAAAGAACACAACGATATAGTGTATACACAGAATATAACAATACGCAAGTAGTAATGAAGTGATTACTAATAAAAATAACATATTAGAGAAAGAAATAGATAATTTCATTAATTCTAAAACAGTAAACATGAATACTATGATGAGAACAACCGAACATAAGAATAATTAAACAAATTCGAGGGTAATCATTTGCTCTCAGTTAAATAATATATACTAAACTGCGATATGAGGACAAAAATGATAATAGACAGAAAAATACTAACACAATAATCAATTACGGGAAGGTTAGGCAGGGGAATGAGGTGTGAGGTAAGGGTGTGTGTCACTTAGGTTTGATCTCAGTGTGTGACTTCGTTTGTTGTGTTGAGAAAAAAACAATGGTTGACAGCGAAATTTATGTAGTATAGAGTTAGTAGTGTGTGTTGGTCAAGTGGTGTGTACTTGAATTTGAAAGAAAGCATCTTGTATGCAAGGTGTGGGTTGGTATAGGGAGGGCAATAGGTAATCTGGCACTAATAGGTACACTTACTTTTAACAGTGACGAGGAAGTGTTGGTGGTAGTAGGTAGAACTGCGACTGCATCGCTGTGCTGACGAGGGTTTGCGAAGACTTGGCAAGGTAGGTGAGCCTGATTGGCGAGTGTGGCGGCGTAGAGGGCGAGGATACATCTTCAGCGACTTCGTCAGGAGGGTAGCACAGGTGTGAGTGGTAGGCACTAAGTAGTAGGAAGACATGGTGTGGGTAGGCGCGATCGAAGAGGACTTGGTAGTGATGGTTGAGCGATTTAAGAGAGGAGGCAATTTGACAGAAGTAGCCTTTCGGTTGATGGCGTGGATCGGCGACAGACGTCGGCAGGTAGCGTAGCGCTGCAGAGCAGTCGGCAAACTATCGGCATTGTAAGGCTCATGGACACCGCTGCCATCAGATGTGAGCGACACGTGAGTTGGGAGCACCGCGTCACCAGATGTGAGCGACATGAGAGATGGACTTGGGCGGATCAAAGA
>NC_051402.1:35636511-35649011 GCF_015228065.2 Penaeus monodon | reverse complement strand
ACTGGACTGCTACTGCATCATAGTTGACGAGGTATGCGATCAAGTTGTTTTCGCAGTCTGACCAGTCCTTGTTGAGACAGGGCAATCAGTCAGGGAGGTAGAAACAGTTCCTTTTCAAGTTTTCAGGGAGGAGTGAGATTGGGCAGGAATAGGTTTGCCAGTGAGGTCAGTCAGTGCACGAGCTTGGGAAGAGAAAGGTATTGTCAGAGTATGAGATGTAGGGGGAATCACAAAGAATGGACCCCATTAGGCTGGGCCAAAGAGGGTACTCAAAAGGTTTGCAGAGGTAGAAGCAGTTGAAAGACGAAAGCGGGAGGAAGATGGGGTGGTATGGAGAGAGATGCTACTATTAGGAGGAGGACCATAAGGATGAAAGTAGTAATAAGGAGGGTGGGCTAGACAATGTGCAATAAGAGATGGAGTGGAGGATGTTGAGAGAGAGGAAGGGGTGTATTCTGAAGGTTGAGGAATGACCAGGGTGGATGATTCGGAATGGATAGAGTTGACCACAAACATCGAGGGAGGGATATTAGTATCAGTGGTTGGAGCCATGGTCAAAGGAGAGGCAAGGGTTGGGAAAGCAATGAAGTTGATGAAGGGGCAAGCCCCTAATAAGGATAAAAAATCTTCATTATTGGCCATGGAGAGCCTGAAATAAATGGAAGAAGAAACAGTCTACCCCTCATGGTCCCCCTGATGGGTAAGGGCTAGGCAATTAACCAAGGGAATACCATGCCCATGGCTCCTAGAGGCTGTTCGTGACACACAAAACCAGCTTTTCATCCTTTTAGCACCTTAGGAAGTGGGCAGGAGGAGATGAAGAAGGGAAGGAAAAGGAAAAGAGAAGACCATGTAAAATTAGTTGAGGTGAGGGCTGAGGTCCACAGTAGGGGTGATCCCCTACAGTGGGCCTCAGTCTCCATCTCTCCATCCCCACACACACACACACACACACAACACCAAGCAAGGGATTAGGGGGGAGGGATGGTGTAGCAATGTAATGATACTGCATCCTAGCTCACGAGGCAGGGAGTAGGTCTTCACCACAATCTGACCAATCCTTGTCGTAGAGATGGAGACAGTTCTAGCACTGGGGCAAGAATGAAGCTGGGCTGGGATGGGTTTGCCAGTTAAGTCAGTTAGGGTTCATTTGCTTTAGCTTTCGATTAATTGTGATAAGGTAGGAATGATCAGCGGAAGGAAATTTTGTCTACTTGTTTTTAGAGGCAGTGCTGGAAGAGGAGATTTTTGTCGATCCCATATAGCTGGGCTACATAAAGTATTCAAAAGATTTGAAGAGGTGGGCGTAGTAGGACAGAGACGTATGGAAGAGGGAGTATAGTCTTGAGGGAGAGAGGTGGACAATAAGGCTGCAGAGTATTAATAAGGGAGGATGTGGTTATAGATAAAGAAACTGTGAGGGTGGAGGAAATGAAGTAGAGGATGTTGGGGGAAGAGGAATGTTTTCTGGATGTTGAGTAACTTACCTGGGTGGATGATTTGGATTGGACTGAGGTGATAGTATGTATTGAGGAAGGGGTAGTAGTAGCAGTGTTGAGTCATGGTCAAAGGAGAGTCTGTGGTTGGGGAATGGGGAGAATTTAAATCTGTGGGTCCAAGTCTTCATTTCCTAAGGGATGGGGGGGGGATCTTTTCAAAAAATTAACTGAAGGTAAAGTTTAACGGTTTTACTCTGTAAAAAAAAATATATATATATTGGTTTTCTAAATATCTGATCATAAAAGTAATATACAGGACTGAGAGTATAATAAAACTGGTAATAGAAATGGACCATGAAGGCAATACATAACATGAAATAAAATCTTAAAATTTCTTTTGAGGCTGAGTCTTCAAGGAGAAAACATTTTCCCCTTTACCCAGTAAGCATTGATCACTAGAAAAGTTTATTATTTAAACAAATATCAAAATTAAAGATTTATTGGGAAGAAGATGGACATAATTATATAATTTCTTTTCCTCAAGATCTAGTGACTGTAACTACACTATAATTATTTACTTTAATAATATATTACAAGACTTCTGTTTAGGGAAATGCAAATCCTTACTCAATACTCTGCTAATATATACATTAAATATTGCATTTTCCATAATCACTACAAATCATATGCATGTACTGCAATTAATACTGTGAAAAATCAATACACATATTGATTGGCATTTCATACACACTTGTAATACATAAAATACAGAGCCACAGTGAGAAAAGATTACTTGTATTTATAAATTTTGCTTCTGGTATTAAAGTACAGAAAATACCAGAAGAGATGCAATCTTAAAAACCTGTTCAAAATACTTGTCAAGTTGTTGTGTACAAACCATTTTTTATAGAAAATAAACGTGTGCTTATTTGCCAGTTTCTCATTATGCATCATCTTGACATGCTCTTCATCTTGCTTTTTTATCTTCCTTTTAATGAAAACATTTTCTAAGATGGAGTGAAAATATATTTGGTATTAAGTGCTTGTGAGTGTGCATACATATCTAATTCCTTATTCTCTTGTGATAAATATCACAGCTTTATTTTATACTCTTATGCACACTTATCAGTCATATCTGTATTATGAAATGTAGTGTAAATATATAATAAAATAAGTATGTTTAGTAATAGTTTCAAAATGTATGTCACCACTTATGCCTCCCCAAATGGATTCAAGTTGGATTCATAATCCTTGCTTGGATCATCAGCAAAAGGATTCTTTTCATCGGGACTCTTGTGGGCTGGGGAATCAGATGCAAAAGGATTTTTAGACTCATCATAGTCATCTTCAAATGGGTTGTTTCCCATCTGTTCTGTCTCATAGTCGTCTCCAAAAGGATTATTGGTATCTGCATCTGACTCTTCAAATGGATTATCTAATACCTTCTGAGTGCTTCGAGAAATATGTGTGCTACTGAGTGCTGTAGATATGCTTTCCACTGGTGAAGGCCTCTTGGGGCTTTTATCCCTGGAAGCTGTTGGGGGTGATGGTGTGATGTGGTCATGGAGGGAAGAACCATACTTGCTACCAGCTCCTTTCATAGCGCCACCCATCCTTGCAGAGTCATTTGACCTTATGCGACTCTCAGCCACTGGGACAGTTACACTTGATGTTATCTGTGATCTCATCCTACCTTCCGTTGGACTTGTTATGACAGCGCTGGACTTGTCCTGTCTTACTCTCCCTTCAGGCATGGCTTGTGAAGCTGGCTCACTGGAAGTTTGAGCCATTTTTCTCCCTTCGGCCCTCAGTCTACTTTCAGACTCAATTTCAAGAATACCCTGTCCTCGACGTTCTCCCATCCGCAGGCGACCTTCACTCCCAACTCCTACAAAGGGGGGGGGGGGGAGAAAAAGAGAAATCTGACTTTCACTGCAACATTAATTCAAACTAATTTGGAAAATAACTAAAGATGTAAAACAGGATTAATATACAACATAGGTGTGTTGTGCTGCTAGTGTTAACACTTGAATGCCTTACACTTCAAAGAACAGCAACAAGAGAACACTCACCTGTGGGACCCTGGGTGACTTTCTCCAGCACTCGCAATCTGGATTCTGGCTCTGGGACTGGAAGTAAAATGAATGTGAAACTTAGGGAATATTTATTCATACATACAAAATTCGGACCACCCCAACCAGTAAATTGTCACACACTGACTAAACTACCTCCAAAACATAAGTTTTATATATATATATATATATATATATATATATATATATATATATATATATATATATATATATATATATATATATATATATATTCCTAATCCTAAGACCCATGAAAGTAAAGATGGATGGCCCTGAATACTGGCAAACTTCATGCTAAAAAACTTAAGCTTGAGAATGTTTAGTGAAATAAGTCATGGCAACAACTAGTATAATAATAATAAATATAAAAAGACAAAAAAGACAGACATAAACTCATACAATATCCAAGGCTTATTTTGAATGACAAAATATGATAAGATTTTAAATTTCATGCCTCTTTAATAATTTGCAAAAATTATGTCTTGTACTCTTGTATTACAACTTTTTTCATGCAACTTTAATGTGGGTAAAATGAATGCAGCTTGAGAATAAATCCAGCACAAAATTCAAGCACTTTTACAATGCTCAAGTACATCAACCAATTCAAGACAGAATCTTTCTGAATGTTCCCCAATGATTTATATTGGCTCATAGGAAGGTTTTCTCCTCATAGCAAAATTGAATAACTCACCTACTCCACCTGTATTTTGCTTGGGAAGCTCCGCTGCTCTAACTCTAGCTTCTGAACCTGTGTCTGTCGCGTCCTCTACAAAAGCGGATGCCTTTGGAGGTGCAACTTTACTCTGCATGCCTATAAGATTATACCATGCATAGCCTTAACATAATTAAAAGTTCTAAAAAAAAGGAAATCAAGAGATAATAAAGAAAGAATAAAACATGCAAATCATATTTGCACAGAAGCTTTACTCAAGCACTACATAATTATTATGCTCACAGGAGTGGATACAAAAATATAACATCTTTTGAAGAAAATTACTGATTAATCAAGAAATTGCCCATTATTCATAACATCTCTACAAAAAGCTACAGCTGTGAGGATTACTCAATAAACAAATAAAAAGGGAAATATGACCATGCAGCATACTTGAGACAAAATACATAATACAAAATTGTTACTTTTTGTGGTGTTGAGCGAAGGATACATGGTAGCCAAGGTATGGAGATGAGTGAACACCCCTCGACCCAGGTAATCAGCAACCACGGAAAAGGAATCAGTACATCTTTCCAGCTGTTCATGAAACTGATCATGTTGGCTGCGGTGGGTTTCCTGTATAAATGATCAACAAGTGATATTGTAAATTAAAAATATCATACAAATTCATTTACAGATGGAGATAACAATAATAATAATAGTAGTAAAAGTAAGAAAACCAATAATAACAATAATGATAATACAAATGATAATGATAATGATGATGATGTTTCTTAAATGATCTTATAAGAAATGAAATTGATTCAAAACATGTTCTTCCAAATCACTTGACACATACAATGATGGAAATACAAAAGAATGAAACTGCAAATATTCCATGAATATGAACCCCTAGCACCATGGGACTCCCCCTGCCCCTCATCAAACAATTTAGGCGTTACAATTAATTAAATTTTTTCTGGTGTTCCATTTTAACACAGTAAATTGCTCAGGACTATTCTTAGGCAACAGAGATTACATATTGAGAGTAATTTAGAACAGAATGCCGACAAACCTAACAATCTTTTGATGGTTATATGTAATTAACCCGTTGGATCTGGATGACATGACCATCACATCCAGAAAAAAAATTAGGCTGCTGGCTGAGTGACAGGAATGTGCCCTCATGGAAAAATTTGAATGAGGTTCGGGGTGACAGGAATAGGCGGTCATGGAAAACTTAGCTTACCTTAATTTGGCATTTAGGTAAGTACCCTAGAATTATTTCAACAGGTAAATAAGTGTGGACTATACCATCCACAAGCCATGAATGGAAGAGTGCCTGCTCCATCTATATATTTAATGATATTAATATTATTTCCATGCTCAGAATCCTACTCTTGCCAGCAGTGACCAGAGGCACAGTGTGTATTGCATACACCTAAGAGAGTCACCATTCAAATAATCCGAATGCCTAAGTTTTGGACAACATGTGGGCAGGAAGGTACTCAGATCCAATGGGTTAATAAAAAATGTGTATGTAATATTATATGAAGCATTACAAATCATATGACATCTAGAAATTTTCTCTTACCTGAGCCTTGATGACTTCTAACATCTTCCTATTTTCAGGCAGACAGACTGGACACTCGACATCACTCTCACTATAACTTTCAAAGCAACTGTGAAAGCAAGAAGAGCATACAACTTAACATGAAAGGTGTTTAGTAATTAAAATAAAGGCTGTAAATAAAGACAGACAAATAGTATGCTGAGGAATTGTTTGCATTTTTTTTTTTCTTTTTCTTTTTCTTTTTTTTTCCACACATACTTTTAATTAGGTACCCTGGCAACTCTATCACTTAACAAAATCAGATGACGACTGACACTGTTCTCTTTCTTTGACATAACCCATTGATGCCGGGAATGTGCACTGTCCACTGTTTTGTTTTATTACTTTCTTAAAAACATGGCTGGCTCACCTAGAAGTCCATCGCTAAACCTACCCTGATGTCACTGCTTATCTTGAATACAAAGGAAAATTCTGACCTTCTATTGTTGAGGTTATTATTATTATACTTATAATTGTTATAATATCATAATTATGATAACAATAATAGTAGTAGTATTATCAATGTCATTATTAACATATTAATAAAACTAAAAATAGAAGTAAATAGCACAAATTCCCTCCCAAAATTCAAGGAATGGAGTAACTATGTAAGATCAAATAGACATATAGCATTTTAAGCAGGGGTTTGTTAGTCAATAATTCTTGCTCCAAGGCCAAGAACTGCACTGTTTGCTGCTTAAAACCAAAGTGGTTTAAAACTGGTAGCTCCTCTCAGTCTTGATGAAAATCCTTGTTTTTTCGGTTTAATTTTTCTTTATTTTTATACAACTGTTTATTACTAAAATATTTTCAAAGAAAATGTACTGAAAAAATACTTACCATAATATATCGCAAACAATTACCTGGTCAAATAAAGGGGCACAGCTAATGAGAGTACACCATGAGCTATCAGATACAGCTAGATGCATAATTATTTTTCTTACTATATTATACCTATATAGGTCCAGTTATAGGCTAAAAATGCCCAAGAATAGCTAATTTTTTCTACATTTTTGTTAGCTTCACTCACCTACCAACTCAAGAAAAAACTCAAATGATGCCCTTGTAGAGAAAAAATAAAAGATGCAACAGGCAGCCAATGAAGCTATGATCAGTGCTACATTTGTGGTCAACTGAACAGATGGGTATGACACTGTGATACTGAAAAGTTAAAACACTAGTCTCCTCTGATATTGAAATAACAAAAGATGCTATTTGAATCAATCTGTGCAATGAAATAGAATGGCTCAATCTGACATTAATGATACAAGCGATGTTGAAGCTAAGGTCAACAAACATGTTCTGAGTGTATTCTGACAAGATAATGTTTGTAGATCTCTACCTCGAGAATTATTGTCTCAAAGATTCGTTCCAAGCTCTACACTTCATTTTGTACGATTATACCAATGTTAGACCTTGGAATAGACAAAGAGAAGTTAATGGACTTTTCAGAGCACCAAGCATAGTGTTACCAGTGATCACTAATTACTGTCTTATTACAGACAATTATTATTTTTGTTCTGGATTATTGCTTTTCTACATCTTTATTTTTCAAATTTAGACTTTTCCACTTGAAATATTCTCTATTTCATTGAAAAGTAGGTTTATTCTCCTTTTTGAAAGATGAGGAGTTTAAAAGTAGAGAAAGCAAAAGCCTAGCCATTTATGGGGGTAGCTTATGAAAGCAACAAAATTCTTGATAGCAAGAAAGTCTTGAGATTCTTGGAGAGTAAATTCCTGTTTAAAATACCAATAGAAACTAAATTTTGGTGACAATGTGAAGCTGTACAAAACACACAAACAAACACACATATTATATACTATATGCATTTTACACTCACACACATATTATATATTATATGCATTTTACACACACACACACACACACACACACATATATGCAAACATTCACATATACATATATATTAGACAGTGATGCATATATTTTGATTAAGGTGATTTCTTTCACTACTATAAATTTAACAAACTATTCCTTTTTCTCTGTTGTGTAAAATATTCCTTAAATAAAACCATTTCATCCAACACCGAAAAATAATATGAACTTTATGTGCAAAAAAAATAACCAATAGCACATAAATATAAATCATGCCCAATTTTTTAAATATTTAGTACCATATACATTAAGAAACACTTACTGCTGATGGAAGGAATGTCTGCAGAGAAAGTGGACAGATGGCAGCTCTAATTCATTGTTGCAAATGTTGCATTTAGTAGCTGTAAACTGTGTTGCACTGTCAAAATAAAATTGCTAGATATTAACATAGATACTTAAGCTTACAGAACATGAAAAAAAAGTAAGTCTATGATTTTATTAGAATCCTCCAAATATCAAATGCATGCTATGCTGATCTTCCATAATCAAAAACATCATAGTGCATTTCAAAAATAGGTTGAAAAATTTTATTAACACCTTTTTCGATTCCTTGTTTGTCCTCTCCTTTTTGGCTGTGTCGCATGAAAAAAATTGCTCGTGGGGGAAAATCTCTGCAGGAAGTGGCATAGTGCAGACATACCTGGGGGTAATCCCCCCCTGTCCTAGCGTGATGTGTGGGGATGCAGCCAGCTGATCAACTACCTCCAGTGGTGGTAATAAGGTTTTCTCCTCTGCAAATTATAGCTTATAAATAATATGCATAAGGGATTCAAGAGTGCTTCTGAACTGCAAAAGAATTTAATGATTGACAAAACTACTGCTCTGTAAAGCAAAATGAAAACTATATAGTCAAACTATCTAACCTTAAAGTATTTTTACCTATGTTGTTTAGGCAAGTCATTAGATATTGTGGGTCAGGGGGAGCTGTAGAATCTGGGGAGGTAAGTAGCTTCAATGCTGAACACCAGAGGCGGGGCTGATGCTGTGACCTTAAAAACGGCAACATGTTCCCCTTTTTCCCCCCCCCGGGGAAAAAAACCCTTTGGGGAAGAAAAATAAGGTGATGACATGTGGTAAAAAAAAAAACCCAAAAAGCAAATTTAACAAAGACTTTAAATATTTAAAAAAAAAAAAACAAAAAAGGAAAAAATTAAACGGAAAACCACCCCCCCACCACACACACACACACACCACACCACACCCCCAACACACACCCCCAAAACCCCCCAAACCCCACCCCCCACACACACCCCCCACACACACACAAAGTATAAAGCAAAACAAAAAAACCCCAAAGGCAAAAAAAAAAAACAAAAATTTCAAAACGCAAGAAGCAAAAAACCCAAGGCCAAAAAAAAAAAAGAAAAAAGAAAAAAGCAAAAAAAAAGGGGAAAAAAAAGGGAAAAGGGGGAAAAAAAAATTTTAAAAAAAAAAAAAAAAAAAAAAAAAAAAAAAAAAAAAAAAATTTAAAAGAAAAAAAAAAAAAAATAAAAAAAAAAAAAAAAAAAAAAAAAAAAAAAAAAAAAAAAAAAAAAAAAAAAAAAAAAAAAAAAATAAAAAAAAAAAAAAAAAAAACATATAAAAAAAAAAAAAAAAAATTTTTAAAAAAAAAAAAAAAATAAAAAAAAAAAAAAAAATATATATATAATATAATTATATATATAAATATATATATATATTATAATAATATATATTTAATTTTTATATATATGTATATTTTAATATTATATATATATTATATATATATATATATAATATATATATATATGCTATTTATTATATATGTATATATATAATTATATATATATGTATATATATTATAAAATATAAAATATATATAGTATATATACATATATTATATAAAATTATATAAAATATATATATTATATATATATAATATATATATATACATATATATAATATAATGTATATAAAATTATATATGGGGATATATACAATATATATATGTGTATGTATATATATAGAATATATATATATGATATATATATATTATATATATATTATAATAGATGTATATACTACATATATAAAATTTATATATATATTATTTATTTTATTAAATTTTATTATATATTATATATATGTTATTTTACAATTATTATAAAAATTTATATATATATTTATATATATATATATATATATTATTTATTAATATTATATTATGTGTTATATCAATTGTGTTAATATAATATAAAAACATCTAATAATATATAATAATATAATATAAAATTTAAATTAATATTATTAAAAAAACACACACAACCCCACAACACACACCACACACACCCCCACCCCACACACACCCACACACACCCACCACACCACAACACACATCACACTACACACATAACACATACACACAACAACATACCACAACACACTACCACATACAATATTATAATATAATAATATAAATAAAATAAAATTATATATAATAGATAAAATTATTTATATATCCACACAGATATAAAATATAAAATAATTAATATAATAATAAATAAATATTATATATATATAAAATTTATATATAATATTTACAATATTATATACAAAATATTAAAATATATATATAAATATAAGTATTATATAATATAACAAATATATATGATAATAAATATAATATATATACATAATATATATATATATATTATTATATAATATATATATATATAATATATATATATTATATAAGATATAATAAATATATATATATATTATATATATATAATATATAATATATATATATTATATAACATATATATATATATATATATATATAAATATATATATATATTACATATATATTATAATATATATATATATTTATAAAATATACATATATTATACAATAATATATAACATATATATTTTATATATAATATTATATAATATATTATATATATAATTATATTTATGATATATATATATATATTTTTATATATATATATCTATTTTAATATATATCTATATATATTATATATATTATACATGTTAATAATTATGTATTATATATATATATAATATATATATATAGTATATATATATATATATTACAATATAAAATATTATATTTAAATATATAAAAGAAATTTTTATATTTTATATATATATATATATTATATATATACTATATATATATATATATATATATATTGTTTTATATTTATAATTTTATACATTATACATTATATTATATAATTTTTATTTTTATATATATATATATATATATATATATATATATATATATATATATATGTATGTATGTAAATAGAATAAAATAAAAAGGGGGAAAGGGAGAAGGTAAGAATGAACTTACATCCCTGCTTGTTCCCACAGAAGAAGCTTCCCATCATAAAACTGATGCTTATCACACAAGAGCAGGGCATGGTCACGGCTACAACCACTCTCTGTATTACGCAACAATTCCATAATTTTTTCACCTAGTACCACCTGTTCCTGACCTGGAATCCAATGGAAAATGAGATTATAATCATCCATTTAAAACCTTTAAAAAATTCATGCATATATCCATTATAAATGGTTTCAAAAGCCAACTTATTCACTGTAATATTTGACATACTAGGCGTACAAAAATAGTTTCTTCATGCCTATGGTGTTATTACCTTCTGGGGCTAGTCCATACTGGTGCAAATACTCTGCCAAGAGGGTTGTATAGAGCTTGTCTGACAGTTTCCCAGGGATAGTTGCCATCTTCTCAAGGAATGCAATGGCTTGCTCACTATGGCCCACTAAAAGGTACTCAAATTCCTCTGGATCCCCATACACTGGTTCCTCTGGGGTGAGGTAGCCATCCAATGAACCCTAAAGAGAGACACTACTTAAACAGAGCGAATTAGGTTCTATGAAACATTACAGTCTGACAAAAAAAGGTGAATATATATGAATAGCTGTATGCTTCTTTTGGAAAATCTCCTCATTTAACCCTTTGCCGACGGGTGGCATGTACGTACATGCCATTGTGTATGTATGGACATGCCATGAGTTTTTTTTTGTTACAATCATGGCAAAATATTATTTTTCTGCCACTGAAAGTGTGATTAAGTCGTTTTTAACATTTTCTCATTTTTACTATGGGAAAAAAAAAAAAAAAAAAAAAAAAAAAAAAAAAAAAAATCAACTCCATGATGCCACACACTGCTTATCTTATTCAGACTACAGACTGAATAATGATCAACTATGGAGTCTATATAACAAAAATATTCTTCAGTCTCAATTTATCAGGAAATATGGCAAGTAGAGACTTTCAAAAATAATGAAAACTGAAAATACAACATATGCTCATAGTATTACGAAGAAACGGCATGGGATGCTGGTATTTGACATGAGTGGTCGCGCATGCTAGGGCGATGATATAAGCCCCCGGCAGCGAGGCCGGGGGCTTGAGTACTACTCGTTGGGAAAGGGTTAAGATTAATAACCAAAATCTGATTAATAAAAACTCCTGTAGAAAATAAAATCTTTGATTTAGAATAATCATCAAAAGTAATTCCATGTGTGAAATATACTGCTTAAAGGATTATTACTACTCATGGTTGCATTTTCAAGTGACCTACTACAGAACTTACCTCTTTGATAAGGGGTGTGTTGCTTGGCTTGTAGTCAGTACAAAGTCTTATCAAAAGCTCTGTTGTCTCATCAGCCACATGATTCAGCAACACTGATCCATACCTCATTACGCTTGATTTAGCTTCCTCAAAATCCAGAGTTTTAATATACCTGTTAGATTTAAAGCACATAAGGAAAATAATAATCATAATGGTATCTATTT
>NC_051402.1:35619011-35631511 GCF_015228065.2 Penaeus monodon | reverse complement strand
AAAAATGTCAGGAGGGAGAGAATATAGGAAAGGGGGTTGTTGTGACAAAGGGTTACATATAACGGGGAAGGAAGGGGGGATGATGCTGTTGAAGCAGGGGGGAATGGGATGCATTGAGAGGCAGTGGGAGGAAGGGGTGTAGGGGGAACATCAGTAAGAGGATAATGGATGTCAGCAGTTACTTTGAGTGTAAAAGGATTGGGAGCAGAGAGGTTGGAGGATGGATAAGGTGTAGGCATGTTATCTTTGGCCATGATTATATAGTTTTGAAAGTCTTTGAGAGTTTCTGAAGTGGAATTGGTTGGGGAGATCTTGGGAGGAAAGGGGAGGGGAAAAGCAAAAGATATTATTGAAGTAGAAAATGAGAGAAAAACCTTGTTGATGTGCTTCTTGTCTGGCCTCATGTAAAGTGAGGCCAAGTTTGAATCTGAGAATTGCCACTTGAGATTTAAACTTGTAGGTAGGGCAGCCCCTATGAAATACATTATGGAAACTGCCACAATTGGCACCTGTGTGACTGTACAAAGCAGTTTGATCAATTACGACCAGGTTGGGCATATAGAGGGCATTGGACTGTGGAATGGTAGTGTTTGGCAGGATGGCCTAGATGCCAGCAATTCTGACATTAGTCGAGAGGGAGGTTGATGTGGTTGGATATAGAGGGACTCTTCACCAATGTAAACATTAAAAAGGGGAGGTCATGTATATGGAAATAAATCTTCACAATATTGGTGGGGGATTTACAATGGCCTCTAGGGGGAATCGTGTAGCATTGTACTGATACTGCATCATAGTCCATGAGGCAGGCAAGTAAGTCTTCTCCAAAGTCTGATCAATTCTTGTCATAGACAGGGCAGTTTGTCAGAGAGCTGGAGACAGTTCCAGTGCAAGTATTGAGGGAGAGATAAGGTTGGGATTGATAATGCTATAGCTTGGGATTCGGATGTAACTGTGAGAAGGTAGGAATTATTGGGACAGCTGTGGAAGGATTTTTTTTGAGGCATTACTGGAAGAGGAGTTTTGTGGGGGGGGGACTACCAAAAAATTATCCCATTTGGCTGGGCTAAACAGAGTATTCAAGATGTTATTAGTGGTGGGGTAGTAGAAGGACGGGGATGTGTGAAAGAGGGAGTAGTACTGTCAGGTGGACATTAAGGCTGCAGAGTAGTAATAAGGGAGGATGGGGTAGTTGATGAATAAAATTTTGGGGGTGGAGATGAAGTAGAGGACATTTGGAGAAAAGGAATGTTTCCTGGAGATTGAGTATTAACCTGAATGGGTGATTTAGACAGGAGTGAGTAATAATAGGCACTGAGGAGGGGCAGTAGTACCAGCATTCAGAGTCTTGGTAAAAGGAGAGCCTGGGATCAGAGAATTGGGAGAATTGAAATCATTGGGGTTATTTGATAGAGGGGCAAGCCTCAAAGGCCCTAATCATACTCTTTAAAAATACAAAACCTTCATTACTGGCCATAGTAAGCCTAGAGTATATATGGGCTAGACAACTAAACAGGAATATCCTACCCTGGCTTCCCCAGGCCATTCACGACTGCCACAAAGTCAGCCTACTGGTTGGAGAGGTCTGAGAAACAATGGTTTTCTTATGAGAGGAAAAAGAGGGGACAGATGTTTGAGGAGTGGAGGGAGAGGTTGATGGAGGAGAGGACGTCTTGTGCGATGAGTTGGGTGAGGAGGAAGAGGGGTGGGTAATAGGGCAGTAGAGACTGGAATAGAGGAGGAGATTGGGGTGTCTGGATATAGAATGGCAAAAGAATCTCACTGGGAGAGGGAGGGGGAAGAAGTGGGATGAGGAAAAGATACTGGGGGAGATGTAGAAACATCTTGGGAAGAAAGGGGAGGGGCAGAGCAAAGGACATTATTGGAGTAGGGAGTGAGGGGAAAAACCTTGTTGACATGTTCCTGTCACAAATGAAGTGAGGTCTGAATCTGATAATTGCCATTTCAGATTCAAACTTGTAGGTAGGGCAACCCTTATAAAATACATTATGGGAACCCGAACCGCCAATTGGCACAAGTGTATGACTGTGCAAAGCAGTTTGATCAATTATGACCAGGTTACGCATATAGAGGGTATCATAATGTGGAATGGCAGGTTCCATCTTGTAAGCCCCCCCCCACAGCAACAACAGGCATGGGATTTGTGGGGTATTATTGGCAGAAGACAACCTAAGGCAATTAGCTTTTTGGCTAAGTGCATATGGCCATAAAACTCCCCTCTTACAAGTATTTGCCATAAAACTGAAGTGTTTATTACAAGCCAGCTGCAGTAGCTTTATTACAGGACTTTCTTTAAATAATCAAATTGTCTGAGTTCTAACCCAATCCATTTGAAACTGTGATTTGTGATGCAATTCCTACAATTTTAAATGCAATCCAGTAGCGATGCATGTGGTGTCAAGTGATCACTAGGGTGAGGGCAAGATAAGAGCATGGAATGATTCTTTATATGAGAAGAAATTTAATAAGGCTAAATTGTCTGTTATACTAGATTGGTCATCCAGATATACAGCATTGTTTCTTAGCTCTCACTAGAAGTTTAACATATGCTGGCATTTACACCACTTCACCTGTTTTTAAACTCTTCCCCATACCTTTATATATTTATACTCCCTGCTCACTCACACTCACAATTCTTCTACACCCTTCCTTCCTTTGTGCAAAGCTCTCATATCAAAAATCTGAAGCTGACTTTTGTGACTATATCTTACCATGTTTGACAGAAAGAGGGAAGTGAGTAATCAGGAGCAGCCATGCATGAACATCTTCCCCTCCTAGCCATTACAGACACTAAAGAGGAAATATTTGTTTTGCTGGACTGTTCTTACTACATGCATCCAATTTTCCAGGCAAGTAAATCTTTTGCTCCTTAGAGACTAAATTACATTGCGAAGTTTCTCTCTCCCTCACTTTCCCTCTTTCACTCCCCCTCTCTTTCTCCCCCCCTCTCTCCCTCTCCTTCCTCTCTCGGCCTTTCTTCCTTTCCTTATCTCTGTCCCTGTCTCTCTCTCTCTCACACATACACTTACTCTGAAATTTCTTTAAAGAAATTATTTCTCCCTTTCTTATTCCCTTGCTCTTTTTCTAGTTTCTTTTTCTTTCTTTTTTTTATTAACACCACAATACATTGGCAAGTTCAGAACAGGATTTCTTCATTTCATCCAACCATGGATTTTTTAGCAAACCATTAATTATAAACCATTTTTATTATGCATGAAAAATAGCCAAGTAGTTTCCAAATTCATTTTTCTGTATGGACATACATCTGTAAAAACATAATTTTAAAAATATTTTCTTCACTATTTTCTCTTTCAAAATACAAGAGGAGATGGATTAGATGTATGCCAATCTTGGAGTTTATCAAGAACTGGCATAACATAATTTGCAATAACAATAATAATAACTATAGTAATAGTAATAGTAATAACAGTACTAGCAGTAGTAGTAGTAGTAGTGGTAGTAGTAGTAGTAGTAGTAGTAGTAGTAGTAGTAGTAGTAGTAGTAGTAGTAGAGTAGAGTAGAGTAGAGTAGAGTAGAGTAGAGTAGAGTAGAGTAGAGTAGAGTAGAGTAGAGTAGAGTAGAGTAGAGTAGTAGTAGTGATGTATAGGAGTAGTAGTGTTGTTGTATAGGAATAGTAGTAATAGTATAGTAGCAGTAACAGTAGCAGTAGCAGTAGTAGTAGTAGTAAAAGTAGTGTCACAGCAGCAGTGTTATAGTTGCAGTAGTAATGGTGGTAGTAGTAGTAGTAGTAGTAGTAGTAGTAGTAGTAGTAGTAGTAGTAGTAGTAGTAGTAGTAGTAGTAGTAGTAGTAGTAGTGCTGGTGGTGAGAATAATAATGATGGTAATGATGATGGGTACCACCCATACCCAGTCACAACAACCTGGATAGTTGAGTAATTTTTTTGTTTCACACTACCATCCAACCTTGTAATTATTATTCTTGTTTCAATTATATTGTCATAAGTGTGAATCTCTTGCTGTTTTCCATCGCAAATAATATAAAGGAAACATTATTAAATGACCATACCCCTCACACCAGCCACTCCTGGGGATCCAAAAAATTGCCATATGATCCAAAAACCATCCTAACCAAATCCGCACCTTATCACTGTATTTCACTATCGGAGGCTCAGTCCCATGGCCTCACTATCCACGCAGCATTTGTCATGACCTCTTTTCTTCAGCTCTGATGTTCTTCTCGCGGGAGTGTCACAAGTGTTTTATATTTTTTTTTTATGATATTGTCAAAGTATTACATTTTGCACAACTTTCTTTTATCAATTCACAAAGGAAATACCACATGAAAGTTTTTTATATTTGGGCATTCTACCCATTATAGGCAAAATTTACCTTGTACCACAGGACTGTGTAACACACACAATACAGATTGTTTGAATACATTTTGTGACATGGAGCTGGGAACTTAGTCTATGGCAAGTGTATCCATACTGTAAAGAATTACTTTCAATTTGGGCTCTCCCATTTCTGTATTAAATAACTTTTTTATTTGTGACAGAAGTATATATAATACAAGTTTCATAGATTCCTTCACTATGACGATTCCATATATCATTTGCCTTGAAAGTGATGGCTAGTTGAAACTTAGCCTATATCAAATTACCTTTACTGCTTCCCAGATAATTCAGTGTGAAATAGGGAACCATTTCAAGTTCTACATCACTAAATGCGCGTGGGGGAGACTTTACGGCCTCTGCTGGAGTGCGAAGTGCAACGACCACATCATCACTTCATGTAGCCCTATTCTCAATAATTACCAATGGAGATATGTTAAAAAATAAATAAAAAATAAAAAAATAAAAACGGAAGTTCAGTTCATCCTGTCACAATGTCAAACAACTGGGTAAACTTTTATCTAAAAATACTGATCATGATTTCGTGCTAGAAAGAATCCCTAGACACAAATGAACGGGAATCATGACTCTTCAATGCTGCAACAGGACTTACCTTGACTCAATTCTATATGCAAAAATAATTAAAACAAAACACACTTCCGCACTCAATGACCAGCACGAAGTCGAGGCGTCATACCAATCCCGATGGCCTTCATCAAGCTTTCCGCAACGTATACACCTTGCTGCGACCTTTCCCTCAGACCCCCCGAGACCAATGCCCCAATCTAATGCCCCCAAGTGTCCCTAAACCCACCTGAAGTAGAGCTGCCATGGGTGGGGCGAGGGTGATTGTTTAGGTCCGCCCCTTCGGCATCCCGGACCACCTGACGTCGAGCCGCGTTTTCTCTCGCGCCCGGGCGCTCCGTTCTCTCTGGGGCGGGGGCTAGGGGAGACTACTTAACTCAGTCTTCTCGCGGTCTGAGAGATTGAGAGAGTGGTGTGTGTGTGTGTGTGTGTGTGTGTGTGTGTGTGTGTGTGTTGTGTGTGTGGTGTGTGTGTGTGTGTGTGTTGTGTGTGTGTGTGTGTGTGTGTGTGTGTGTGTGTGTGTGTGTGTGTGTGTATGTGTGTGTATGTATGTATGTGTGTGTGTGTGTGTGTGTGTGTGTGTGTGTGTGTGTGTGTGTGTGTGTGTGTGTGAGAGAGAGAGAGAGAGAGAGAGAGAGAGAGAGAGAGAGAAGAGAGAGAGAGAGAGAGAGAGAGAGAGAGAGAGGGAGAGATAGAGAAAGATTGAGAGAGTCGAGTGTGTGTGTGTGTGTGTATGTGCGTGTGAGAGAGAGAGAGAGAGAGAGAGAGAGAGAGAGAGAGAGAGAGAGGGAAAGTGAAAAAGAGAGGTTAAGAGTGATATGCAGGGGGGATGGAGATAATGTGTTTGACTTTTACATTTATAATCAAATATTATTCCAAATAGGCATCAGCCAGCCAGTTTCTGCTTTTACTATGATAACTGCATGAACAAGTGTCATTGGAAATATCAGAGCAGTACCTATATATGAATCTGTCATCTTTGTTCATTATTTCATTAGCAATTAAATTTTTACTAAAATCAACATCAATAACAGTGCGTAACAATGATGTGTATACCATAATTAGTATATCATTTACCATTACCCACATGGCATAAATTTAACTTTACATATGGCATATTTTGGAACTGTTAATAATCATTGTAATTTCATTCAACTTTACATATCACCATTACTCATGAACTAGCCATCCAAATTTTATGAGGTATCATTCAGAAGTATTATCCTCCTGGACTAGGGTGGTGATGGTTTAGTGTTGACTTGTCTTGGCTGAGAAATAACAGCTTCTTGGGTAAAGATGGGTAAAACATATACTCTTACCTTGAGCAGTGACACCCTAGCAGAGTGGCCAGGGAATTGATTAACTTATATTCCCATAATTCTTAATGTACCTATCAAATTACATTAGGCAAGGTATCAGGTGAAGTACTATTCATCTAGGAAAGTGGTATTGAGGTTTTGTTTTGTGTCTTGGATAAGAAGCAACATGGTGACTACACTGGCTGGGAATAATCATTCTGTTTTTGCCACTCTTACTTGCAGTAACTCTACTAATACATTTCTTATAAGCAAGGATGGTATATTTGGTAAAAAACACAAAGGCACAGAAACTTGTTCTTAAACATGTATGTATTTTTGAAGGGAAAAAATAATCAGTCTAATCAGGGCTGTTGATTTTTTTGCTATAAAAAAAAAAAAAAAAGTTTTTAATTTAAATCAGATTTTCTTTTTTCTATTTATCAGCATAAAACACTTCGAAAGCTTTATATAGTCCATACATTAGTTTAAGACACATTTTGGAGTATTTTTTACAGCATATTGCATCATCTCTCCCCTGGTTATAAAGTGTTTGAACCTGTCAAGCAGCCCAGTAGCCATTGGCCTGATTCCTGTTCCTGTATATAGCATGCTATGATATGGCTGGACTTGTGCCACTGTGTAGTAGTTTGGGTATTACAGCCACTCATGCTAAGCTAACTGCAAGAGCAAAGAGATGTCATTGACCACAAGGCTTAATGTATCTGGTTGAAAGAGTGATCTAGTGTTGGAACATTTCAATAGATTTCCTTTGAAGTATGGGAAAGTATGAAGAGCTATATACAAATAGTGTAAACTTGAGTTACAAGGGATAGTAACAAGAATGAAATCTCAGAGAACAATTACAATTATCAGAAGAGGATTTGGATGGTCCAGGGAAGACTGAAAATCTGACTCCAAAGGTGCCTCAAAGAAGTTTTGCAACTCCAGCATTACAGAAAGGATGTCTGCCTTCTGCCACAAGCTTTTCAAAGCTTAAAGCAACAACTTTGGACACATTTGTTACAAAGATAAGTTTTTATGAAAAAGCAAACCTTGATGAAGAAGTCGCTAAGATGTTCTTTGCAACCAACTCTTCATTTAGATTGATAGATCCTCAGTTTTGTAAACTGGTTGGGAAGTTGAGGCCAAGATGTGCCACAGTAGCTGAAGGATGAAACTGTATATCTGTCTTCAGGTGGATGGTCTAACATTCTCAATGTGCCTATTGTGTGTGTTGCTATGACAATCTCAAATGGCCATACATATCTAATGGATACAATAAACACAAGTGGCCAGCCTCATACAGCTGAATACCTAGAAGAGCTCTCAAAATTAGCAATTCAGTAGTGTAAATATACTGTAAAGATTATGTACTGTGATACATAATGCAGCTAATGTAAGTAAAATGAAGAAACTGTAAGAAAAGTGAAAAGAGCAGAAGCTGGTGACCTGCGGTTATACTGCACACATTTTGAATCTTCTGGCTCAAGATCTGGAGACTGGCAGTATTAAAGAGCATGTGGTGTATATAGTAAAATACTTAGGAACAATCACTATGCTTCTGCAAGATACTGGGCAACATCTTGTTATGCCTCAAGACACAATGGAATACCATGTGTAACTGTCTGAAGATATACATAAGGAACCAGCCAGTTCTCATGAAAATTTGTGAAGCTGATAGGGAGCAGATTGATGTCAGAGTTAGAGAAGTGTCTAACTTAACATTGAAGTGGTCATCAGAGGACCTACTTGCATGACTAGAACTAATAGCTATAGCTTTGGGCAAAGTATAGTTATAAATGTACATCTGCTGAAGCAGTGAACATATGGAGAGAATTAATCACTTTATGAAATGACAGAGATGCAGTAACTGCTGCAAAAAAGAGGTTATGACACAAGTTCATCATGCAAACCTGATTCATCCTTCCTTTCAATGAAAATTGCTTAGCTAAGCTAAGGTATTGCACATTCAAAACTAAGAAACTAGCTGATGACAGAGAAATTAGTAAAATTGTTTTTTTAAATAACGAATGCACACAAAATGGATGAATTTGATGATACTAATGATCAGAATGCAAAAGAGAACAAACTTTACTGTCATAAGACTGAAAAATAAAAGCTTTATTTTTTAAAGATTTTAAACTTAAATTTCAACAAACTTATATGTTTTCATGAATTAGTTTTCAAAAGAAGGGAATAATAACTTTTCAAAGAAGAATGTTTTTCCACTATAAATTCAATGTGCTTTCATTTTAAATACAGGCTATAATAACTGTGAATCTTTTTTAAATTCAATACTTTAGGATATAAATATTTACTTTTTTTTAATAGCATATAAAATTTTTGTAGTGCTGTATTGTAAAAGGAAGTGCATTAGTATTCTACTTCCCAGAAACAAGAACTGTTCATTACACATAAAACCCTTTAATTTAATTTTTAATGGAATGTGGAAATCTTTGTTGCATTGTAAACGGAAGTTTTTAGTGTTCAGTGCCACAGAAATATATAAAGCAGGTATAATTATGTGTTTATTTTCATATTTTTCCTTTAAATTCCATGTTGCTTTGGGCTGAAGCAAATTTTGATTTAAATCAATGATTTTTAAAAATCATTTGATATAAATCTTGATTCAAATTGGCCAACCCTGAGTCTAATATCAAAATATATTTCATTACAATATAATTTCTCTTAACATACAGTAGAAAAAATGCTTTTTATGGACTTAATACATAGGAAGAACATCTATACTCCATAAAAGAAAACTAAGATAATATGCTAGCTCTTTAATATGAAGGCAATAGTTTTGAAAACCTGACTACATACTTTAACCCAACAATTTTTAGCCTATTCCAAAAAAATATCAATTCACTGAAAGAAATAATAATAATAAAACCTTGGTGTTAATAATAATGAAGCAATTAAAATGAAGGCTACAGTTCTGAAACCTTGAGTACATACTTTTACCCAACAATTTTGAGCCTATGCCATAAAAAGAAAGAAATAAAATCACTGGTGTAAATAACAGTGACACTACTAGTAGATTGCAAGTTTCACTGCATCTCTAATATAATAGCATATTTATGCCTAAATTCCTATACAGTACTCTAAATATATTCCAGATAATGCCAATAATCAGATGAAATGTAAAAAATGAAATTACAGAAGATGAAAGAAATGAAACTGTACACACAGCCATACCAAGGATACAGTAATGACCAGTAATGAGACAGATATACAAGAATAAAGAAATCCTTTTGTATAGAACAGGTAGGGTGAATCACATACATCTTTTCATATACGCAGTTCTGTAAAATATCTCGCCATACTCTTAAGCTTAAAATTAGGGCCAAGACAATAAAGATAAAGATAAAGTTCTAATGCTAACAAGTATTCCTTAACAGGCCAACCTAAATACATTACAAAAAATAAAATAAGATTCTAGGCACAAGGTCAGCATTTTTTCTCCCTCTCAGTCTTTGTTTTCAGTAAGTGAAGACTCCACAAGCTTTCTTGTCACATTTTCTACAGTGAGCTTGTGCTTTAGGGCTTCCTTCTGCTGCCACTCTAAGTGCTCCAGGGATGCATGGCACACACGGACTAGGAACTCTGCACCAGATCGCATGCGATCCTTGCTACTGGTCTTGAAATTCTCTAACCTGTAACAGGATGATGGTTTACTAATACATGTGTGTCATGTGTGCAATTATCTTTTTGATTATCTATTTATATTGTTAGTTTTATTTATTTATTCATATCATTCAGACTGTCTCTCTGTGACTAGAATATAATGAAGAAGGATATGGAGAGAGGATGAAAGAGAAAGAGGCAATAATGAACCCAAAAGAAAGAGTAAGGGAGACAAAACAAAAATGTAAGTTTGAAACAAGAAACAGAAAAAGAGAGAGAGAGGGGGGGGGGGGATAAACTGATTTCATGGAAGGTCAAAGAGATAGGTAAGACAGGAGAGAGAGAGAGAGAGAGAGAGAGAGAGAGAGAGAGAGAGAGAGAGAGAGAGAGAGAGAGAGAGAGAGAGAGAGAGAGAGAGAGAGAGAGAGAGAGAGAGAGAGAGAGAGAAGAGAGAGAGAAAGAAAGAGAGAGAGAGAGAGAGAGGAGAGAGAGAAGAGAAGAGAGAGAAAGAGAGAAAGAGAAAGAGAAAGAGAAAGAGAAAGAGAAGAGAGAGAGAGAAGAGAGAGAGAGAGAGAGAGAGAGAGAGAGAGAGAGAGAGAGAGAGAAATGAAAAAGAAAGAGAGAGAAAGGGAGGGAGGCATTGATATATATATATATATATATATATATATATATTATATATATATATATGTATATATATATATATATATATATATATATATTATATATTATATATATATATATATATATATATATATATAGAGAGAGAGAGAGAGAGAGAGAGAGAGAGAGAGAGAGAGAGAGAGAGAGAGAGAGAGAGAGAGAGAGAAATTAAAAACAATTATTAAAAAACAATAGGGTTAAGAATAGAGAGAAAAATAAAGGACGTACTCTTCCTTGGCTTGCTCTACAGCGCACTGCTTCTGATAGAGGGAAACCTTGTGTGTCTTCCGTGCCTCCAGGTTTTGCTGATGCAACCGATCACTCTCAGCCTGCATCTCCTTCTCCTGTTTGCAGAGGGGATATATTGCAATTATTAATAAATATCATTTGTAAATACTTCCTGACCTAATACAACATGGGTAATACCTAGCATCACTTGTCTCAGAGTAAAGTTGAAGTCATGGACACAGGCTTTTAGCAGGTAATTCTAAGTAGCTTCAGTAAAGAAAATTCTACAATATACATGTCATTAGAACCTGTATATAGTAGATAGTTTCTATTCAACTTACTATTTTTTATTTCATGGAGAACTTTATCTTATTTTTATACATCTAACCTTTTGCAAAATGTAAAATAATGTTGATACTATATCCACCAATGAAAATAAAGAACAGCAATGAAGAACAGCCTGAAAGGATCGTTTCAAAGAACTGTGATATTCTGCATCACAGTACTAGTCTCTGAACCTATGCATGATATCCCACATGTGTCAAAAAAGCATGCCAAGATTTAAGGCATACTCTTACCAGTTGACACAGGTGATGAAGACCACTGAGACATTACCTGCCACCTGCCTCTCATACCTTTTACCTTTCATCACAGACAATTCTTCTTCAACACTGCAAGGGTATCTCTATCAGATTTTGAAATACCTTTTATATATCTATAGCTTAATCTAATTAGTAATTAGTTGAACGGAAGGGAAGTTTTGAATTGGTCATGAAGCAAACTGATTGTAGAGGTTGCATGAGCAACCAACCAACCACCCACCCACACATGCATTATCCTATAATCATTAAAATAGTAAATGGAGTCAAGTCCATGTTATAGTATAGTATACAAAACCAAAATTTTCTAGAGTAAAATTAGACATTTTTAAAAATCTCACCTCAGTAGCAATTTCATTCTTTGTCATCACAACATCATCTTCCAATCTTCGCAACTTGTTCTCAAGCTTTGTCATTTGGTCTTTTTTGTCAAGCAGCATCTCATTTACCTGCAAAGATCAAAATTGAGTTTATACAGGAACAATGGGAACAAATACTACACAACGTAATATCAAATACGAATCTACACCAAACACACTAAGGGACAATACTTGCCATGCTAATTTCCTCCTCCTTTCGGATTAGCTGGTTCTGTGCCTCATACATGCCATGTTTTGCTTCTTTCTTCTTACCCCGCAGCTCATCAAGTAGTGTAGTCTGCCAGTGGTGGATATTCTCAGCTACTTCAGCTGAAGAAATTTCAAATTCTTCAGGAAGGTCCAGCTGGTGGACCAGTTTGTTATAGGCACATATACTTTCACAGAGGTTTGACTGAGCTTTGCCCAATTCCATCTCTAGTGACCATATCTGAAGAGAAAAAAAATCCCAAATTAAGCAAGTTAACCAACTAGCACTAGATATATGTACTGTCCAGGGTAGCGTTGTTTTACTCAATTGTGTCAATTAGCAGGTAACCTGATCTTATCTTACTGTCCTCTTCATTCAATTTTCTTTTCCATTTCTTGTATTATAATCATTGTTAATCATTATTTTTTAATCATTATCATCATTATTACTACTGATATCATGATAATGTTAAAAACATTAATATAATAATAAACAAATAACAAGTAATATATAATTTTTTTTCTGAAAATTAAGGAAAAACACTCAAGATCAGATAAGCATAG
>NC_051402.1:35606511-35609011 GCF_015228065.2 Penaeus monodon | reverse complement strand
ATAGAAATAAGCATTCATCTAAAGGACGCCTCAGTAGTTGCTTGAGTAACTCCAGGTCTACCAATAAAATTTTCCAAAACCTAAACTTGTGTAAACAAGAAAGACGCTTGACAACGAAACCACCATATCTGACACAATATTCTGACTGAAGTGTCCTCATTGAATAACTATCTGTTAAAGATTACTTATAGTACTAATTTGTACATCTGTGCACCATCAGCGCCTTCATATATACATTAAAGCTTGATTACTCTATATATTAAGCAAACACGCACTGTAGAAGCTAGACTTGTCATTTCAACTTCACACGAAATCTTTTATTACTAATTATATTGCTATATGTAAATACATCCTACATATTCCTGGAGCCCTAATGCTTTCGCTTTAACTAGGGAAAAGCTATAATTCCGTAGACATACCTACGAAATCGTGTTAGTTTGATAACAGACAATAACACTCAGTCAAGATTGGTTTACAAATTTGAAATTGCGTTCGTTAGAAGCTAAAAAAAAAGGATGCATTTCAATGCTTTGACTTTTGTTCCATAAAACTAACTCAGGTAGATATTTTTGTCTTGTTATTAATTTAGCTGATCTAGATGTAGATATATTTTTAATGTGAAATATAATAATACACTTCAGTGTTTATTCTCGAACGCGACTTAAAGGGCTTCTTTTCGCTTCGATTCAACTTGTATTATTGATGTCAAAAGAAAGAAAAAATATAAGATGATGCTCTATATCAAGATTCTTTTGGATCTTTCTTAAGTGGATTCACACATGCAAGTCAAAAAAAAGCGAATCCTTAAATAGGTTTCACCAGAGGAATTAGCGGTTGGGCTGAACAGGAAAAAAAGAAGGTAAAAGGAGAAGCGGAATGGTAATTGCTTGGCTGGGTTAAACCTAACAACAATTTCGCGTATTATTTTACTCTCGCGATTTAAACAAAGGTTATTTCCGATGGAAACTTCACAACAGTATGCAACATTCTGCACCAGTATTCATCACTAAGTCTGTAAAACCTTCCGATAAATTAAATTAAAATAATTATTGATATATTCATTCATATAGATCATTATTGCCCAAGAGCCTAATAGGTTCTTTCTTTTAATAGATATTGTATTTCTCGTGTCTATGTACGTCGAGTAATTTCACTGATGCAAATATAGTTTCTTTTTGTTTCGTCTACCACTGTTTCTCCCACCCTGTATACCTGTGGTTCCCTTCTTGTTCAGTGTCTCATAATGTGGGAATGACAAATGGAATTATATGCAACACTGTGTGTAAAAAGAACTTACAAAATTATTTCGTAAAAATACTTACTTCGGGGGGAGAGGCGTACTATCAATAGTTAACTTTGCACTAATACTAGAGATAATAAAAAATATATAGTTCTTGCGTTTAATTACGCAGTTTTCTTCTAATGAGTTCCTGGAGTCAACACTGGTTCACCCTTCCCCAATGATGCTCCAAGCTGAACTGCCCCCAAGGAGGGCAGACCCGGGGATGCCAGGTCACCTAGACAAGGTCGTTCGGTTGTATGGATGCTGAGGTGAGTTTCGGGAGGCGATTTGCTATTTTGGCCCTTATCTCGAGTTAAAGTAACCACCAAGATCGTCCACAAGTACTGGACCCCAACTTCTACAACTGCAGGTAGTACCACCAAGCTCTAGAGCGAGGGAGAGAGAGAGAGAGGGAGGGAGGGAGGGAGGGAGGGAGGGAGGGAGGGAGGGAGGAGGGAGGAGGGAGGGAGGGAGGGAGGGAGGGAGAGAGAGAGAGAGAGAGAGAGAGAGAGAGAGAGAGAGAGAGAGAGAGATAAAGAGCGAGAGAGATAAAGAGCGAGAGAGAGAGAGAGCGAGAATGAGAGAAGAGAGAGAGAGAGAGAGAGAGAGAGAGAGAGAGAGAGAGAGAGAGAGAGAGAGAGAGAGAGAGAGAGAGAGAGAGAGAGAGAGAGAGAGAGAGAGAAGAGAGAGAGAGAGAGAGAAGAGAGAAAACGAGAGAGAGAGAGAGAGAGAGAGAGAGAGAGAGAGAGAGAGAGTGAGAGACAAAGAGAGAGAGAGAGGGGGGAGGGAGATGGAGAGAGAGAGAGAGAGAGAGTTTTTGACTGACAAGTTTATCGAAACGAAAGCTTACATCTCAAAGGGATGAGGTAACGTAGATCTTAATAAGTCCATGGGCTCACATCTCAAATGCAGAACTTGGGTATATGAACATATTAGAATATATACAATACTTAAAATACAAAAATACTAATATTCAGAATCAATGGTTAACATATCAGGTGATATAACACGATAGTTTTAAACCCTCATCTTGATAAGTACTCTCCCGGGCTTACATAAGCACACACGACACAATGATATATAATATACGCGCAATATATAATTATAATCCCGGAGAAAAGGTTAACAGGTTAAAAGTTTGTTGAGTGAGATGTTAGTGTATCAGGAGAGTTATGCATACCATGCGACCGTCTTCCACAACCTAGTAGAAACCTACTT
>NC_051402.1:35594011-35601511 GCF_015228065.2 Penaeus monodon | reverse complement strand
GTATTTCTTCATCACTGTCGCTGCAGGCTGGAGCATAAACTTATATACTATAAAATTCCACGATATTCTTTTCCAAACACGTTTATGAACTAAGAAATCTACCCATAATTCCTACTTGCTACCCTAGGGTTTACTTCTCCAACGGAGCACGTGTCCATCATTTATTATCTTCTGTTCTTCACCTACTCTTCTAACTGTACAATGTCGTACATCCCATTTAATGAGAGAGTTTCTCAAGTAATGCTAGTAAGTCAGATTCAGTTCTCATTGTCCTTATATTATATGTGCAAAGGTTCATCAACATGGGGCGGCCTGTTTTCACCAGGAGATTTTTAGCACCCTCTGCTCCAGAGCGATCTGATCGCCTACGTAACCAGGGGCCCCTTCGCCTCCGAGGAATGAGGGCCGTTGCTCTGTTTGGGCAGTCATGGTTTTTGATTAAGAGGTAGACAGCCGAGTTACCCCCACCTACTGGTTTAGGTGTATCTTGCTGAGAGGGAGAGTAGTTTAGACGGGATCCTACTGATAAGCCCCTCCAGCAGGGTTGGCCCCGTCGAGTGTGGAGTTATGAGCAATGCAAGGGCCTGCTCACTACACCAGGGTATACTACCGTGAGCATGGGCTTGGGTATCAGAAGTGCATATATAAATATATATATATATATATATATATATATATATATATATATATATATATATATATATATATATATATGTGTGTGTGTGTGTGTGTGTGTGTGTGTGTGTGTGTGTGTGTGTGTGTGTGTGTGTGTGTGTGTGTGTGTGTGTGTGTGTGTGTGTGATTATATTTTATACTCTGATTTCATTTATGGTATGTACATCTAGTGCAGACATAGTTGTTCATTTTCGTGCACATGTACATGCAAGCATACACCTTTACATTTGCTCCTATGCATATATCCATACATACTCCTACATTATATTCAAGTCCACACATGCACATGCATACACATATAGACATGTGTATATGCATCCACATAAATGCGAACACACATGCTTACATATCTTGTACACATACTTATATAGGCTTGCAGCAGAAGGGTTGAGGGAAGGAGGTGAGTGATGTGGGAGAGGATTTAGGACGATGTTGGAATGGGTAAGGATTGGGTTTAGAAGAAGTTAGAATGGTGATTTTGTGTCTGGTAGTTTTTCGGAGAGGTGCTGCATTCCTTAATGGTTCCTAAGCCTATCGACGTGCGCCCTCGGCCGACCGCGACCACTGGTCGCAGGGCCAGCCTTTGGCACTCGAATGAGGTGCCATCGCTTGAATTACGCTTCATTAAAGCATAGTTTATCTGAAAGATCATCTGTCGAGTGGTTCATAATACTTGTCACTTTATGGTAAAAATGTTTAAACCTGATTTTGTGATGTACTGTACATACATACTGGTGGTTTGGATGTTCCTTAGTGAATCTACTTGAGAGATAAATGTAATACGCGTGCCATAGACATGTATAGCTTCCTGGTAACACGGTCTTTGCTGGCCTCCACTTTGGGTGGTGGCCCAACCTCACACCTGCCAGGACATGTCAGCCTCAAAACGAACCAATCACTCTTATCAGAACCACCGCAGAACCTTTTCTTGAACAAGTAACAAGACTGGACCTGTAATCCGAACACCAGGATGTAAAAGTCATGAGCTTCATTGTGGAAAGACCGACTTACATACAGACCCTGTAAGTGACACTCATGCTAGAGCCTGCGATAGTCACTCGGATCAGCTATGTGATTTCAATGGCCTTCTTCACGAAGCGGGCCTTCGCTTGGATGACCACCGTCCTCACCAAAACTGTGCAGCTCTGGGCGAGCGAAGTTACTGTAGAGGACTGGACCTTCATGCAGATGGCGGTACAGGTGGAGACCAAGACACAGATGCTGACGCTGGTCACACACAAGATGTCATTCTCCACTCTCTCTGTGATGGGCACTCAATTGGCACTGGTCACAGAGACTGAGGTGGTGTCTCACTTTATCACTCACCAGGCCTTCGTGGTCTTGGAGACCCAAAGGGTCACATTTTACAAAAGATCTGCAGTCACCGTTACGAACCACGAGTGCGTTACCAAGTGTTATCAACCCAAGATCACTTACATTAGAGTTTGATATGTGAAGGATTGCTATCTTTATGTGTTTAAATATATTTGAAAATAATATATATATTTTACTATATCCTTTACTTACCAAAATGAAACACTGAATTATCTTATACCACTATGTGTTTAAAGATGATACTGTACAATCTATCGTTCACCAAGACACATACAGAAATATAATATTCGGGCCCCAGGACCAAAAACATCTTTTAAGTACTCTATAAATGATCAAATGGAAAGTTACAAAATAAAATATAAGTGATTGGCAATTTATGCGTATTTGTGAGCTGAACGGACAGGTTGGCACGCCTGAGTTTAAACTTGAAATCACTTGAAATTTGGCAGCATAAAAAGAATGACAAAGAAGCTAGAAATTGCAGATGAGGTCACTGCAGATAAAGCCTTTTATTCATTTTCTCTTCCATGCTTCTCAATCCGTGCCTGCAATTTGTCTCTCTCTCAAAAAATGACTTAAAAGACTGGTTTAGTATTTAAAAAGGGGAAAACATTGTGATTACTCAAACTACTTGAAACACCGAATATATAAAGATATACATACATATATCTTTGCTGCCTTACGAAATATGCAGTGTCATTTAAACATATATATCTACATTTTGACTGAAATGGCTGTTTTGTTTGTTAATATATTTTTTCAATGAAAAAATACAGCCAATGAGAAATGGAAACCTTGAAGTGGCGACTGGAGGTTTGGAAGGTAGACGAAACCTTGAAATGAACAGTAAAATGGCACTGGCAAGATTATACAAGATTATATACGTGTGTATGTATACATAATATACATAATATATATATATATATATATATATATATATATATATATATATATATATATATATATATATATATATATATTTTTTTTTTTTTTTTTTTTTTTTTTTTTTTTTTTTTTTCATAACGATAGGTTCATGTTTGAGCCGTCGTGGTCACAGCATGATACTTAATTGTATTTTTCATGTGATGATCTTGGAGTGAGTACGTGGTAGGGTCCCCACGGAGAGTGCCGGTGTTACCTTTTAGGTAATCATTCTCTCTATTTATCCGGGCTTGGGACCAGCACTGACTTGGGCTGGCTTGCCCACCCAGTGGCTAAAAAATATATATATATATATATATATATATATATATATATATATATATATATATATATATGTGTGTGTGTGTGTGTGTGTGTGTGTGTGTGTGTGTGTGTGTGTGTGTGTGTGTGTGTGTGTGTATGTGTACACACACACACACACACACACACACACACACACACACACACACACACACACACACACACACACACACACACACACACACACACGCATATATATATATATATATATATATATATATATATATATATATATATATATATATATGTGTGTGTACATACACACAAACACACACACACCCGCATATATATGTGTACATACACACACACACACATGCATATATATATTTGTATGTACACACACATACACACACACACACACACACACACACACACACACACACACACACACACACACACACACACACACACACACACACACACACACACACACACACATGTACATGTACATGTACATGTACATGTACATGTACATGTACATGTACATGTACATAGACATATACATACATACACCCACCCACCCACACCCACAAAAATGAGTGTTACATTTGAGTATGCATGTAAATGAATATACTGTAGAATTCCTGAAGTAAAAAAAAAAACACTTGGAAAGAATGTTAAATTCAGATGACAAAATCAATCAATTTGTCGATTTATATTCCTCCCTTCCTATACTCCCTTACAAGCAGAAATGGGGTCTGATCCACCAAGTGTCCAATGAAAATTCAAAATCACAACACTGGAATCATTTGTTAAGGTCTCTGAGGCTGAACATACACAGAAGCTCTATTGTTGCATCAGTCAACTTGATGGGCAATGTACATAAACAAATCCTGAATTGAGATAATAAATTAAATGCACTTCACAACAAACTATGAAAATAAATGATCATCAGATTTTTATAGCAATTAGTCAAAAACCCAAACTAAGGGAATATATATTGTTGAAGAATTGCTTTAAGGCTGAACTATATGTTATATACCTATTAAGAAACTCTAAGTCTATATTTGCAAAATTACAAATGGATACTCAGACACATAAAGACCCAAATTGAACAAATCACTAGCCTTCTGTCAAATGAATGAAACAGACCATGATTATCACTTTTTTGAATGTCCACTATGCTCTTATTAGAGGCAACAGATTATCAGTTTGCAACCAATGCAATATAACCTTTCAATCTTTGTCAAATAGATCAGTTGAACTTCCTCCTAGTAGATGACAGAATGCTTTCTGGGGTTATACATTTTGTAATAAGTGCTTTTTATTAAAGGAAATGTGCGCCGATATAAGTTACTCGATACTAACAAATAACTGTCAATTTTGTATATATACCGTATTGTTGCATGTTTATGATTTTGTGGTTAATAGTTACAAAACAAAATGAATGTGCTAGTCATAAAAGGTCATATAGCACTGTGGAAAGGTGTAGTAGTATCTGTCTCTCTTCGTATATGAATCTGTAATATATATATATATATATATAATATATATATATATTATATTATATATATATATATATTATATATATATATATATTTATATATATTTGTGTGTGTACAGTGGTGTTGAAATAATGGGGGGGGGGGGGGTTAACCAAATGCAATTTGAGTAAAGTATACATTTAATAGCTGTGATCCCAGTTTACACTTTCCAATTAGTATATGACAAAGTGAAAATTTTAAACTTTTGTAAGTAAACAATAGCCTATGGGTAATTTAATAGTAACCTTCCAATCTAATAACAAAACCATTAGTATCTGCACAATGGTGACTTCACTAATGCTCTCTATCTTTTTTGTCTTCTTTCTGTTTATAGAACACAAATTTAAGGTGAGATCAAAAACAGATAATGTATTATAGATGTATTCTGTGGATACCAATAGAGAATAAATATTTTAATTTAAAACAAGTATAATATCCTATCTTCTGACGTGCAATGATTGTAAAGTCTTAAAACAAGTGTAGACTAGCTTTTAGTTAAAAACATATTAGCTTGTGCAAAATTGTATAATAGAATGGTGTATATCAGCAGTCTATAAAAAGTAAAAATGGTAATAACTAAAAGCATAAACATCAACATATCAAAGGCTAATACCTTTACATGTTAACTCATCAACATGGAATGTCTCAATAACAGTAAACTACAAACTGCACCTTGTCACTGAACTGCAATATCCTGCAGACTAAGACTGCTGTATAGAATATCTTTATCACCTAATAAGCTGCTTTAAATGACTCTGAAAGGAGGATGGGGAAAAACATACAAGAATTTATTCAGTTGTATAAACTGCTCCTATTCTTTGCGTAACTGATGCCATTAACAGAATAAAGGCCATTAACAGTGGGGTTCTACTAAAACTTGATTTCTCAGACTTCAATCTTCAGCTTTCTTGGGCAGGGCAGCTATTTCGGCCTTCGTCACAATCTCGTCCATTTTGATGAATGTCTCTGTGAGGGTGTTGATCTGCATGGATTGTTAAGGAAACTTTGAAATCACTTTAAGAACAAAGAGAATAAATACAGGAAAGAATCATTAATTACTGAGAAGGAAAAGAAAAAAAAAACGAGCACACACACACACACAGGCATGCATGTATGTGCGTGCTCGTGCACACACACACACACACACACACACACGCACACGCACACGCACACGCACACGCACACGCACACGCACACGCACACGCACACACACACGCACACACACACACATATGTCCGTCTGAGTAAAATTGAGGGTCATGTGATCTGAACCATGTCAGAGCAGCTCTTTTTACATTGATGGGAAACTGGTACCTTTCAATTATTTTTTTTAAGTTTGGAAACAAAAAGAAGCTGGATGGGGCTGAATTGGGGCTATAAGGTGGGTGTTTTCCATCAAATTTCCTGTAGCACAGCTCTTGTCTGCTGAGTGCTGTGAGTGGATGCACTGCTGTGGTGGAAGAGAATGCGTTGATGCAGCTTTCCATGGTGTTTTTCCGAGATTTTAAAAAAAGTTTACTGAAAATGCATTCATATTAGATAGATGTAATTGTTTTCTTGCTATTGAGGAAATCAACCCGCAAAATCCCCCTTCGTCCCAGAAGCCATGACCTTTCCTCTTGAACACTCAGATTTTGCTGTGACTGGTCCACTTCCACCCCTGGGCGAAACATTGCTTTGACTGAATTTTGTCCTCAGGATCATACTGGTAGAGCCATATTTCATCCCCTCTCACAGTTCTCTGCAAGAAAGCTTCAGAGTCCTCATCCCACTTGTTAAAAATTTCCATTGAGAGATCTACCCTTGTTTTCTGCTGATCTGGGCACAACAGCCTAAGGATCTATCGAGTGGAAAGCTTGCTTAGCCCCAAACTCTCCACCAGAATTGTGTGTGCAGAACCTACAGAGGTGTTGAGTGTGGTTATTCAACTATCCTTTTCAATCATGTCACAAACAGCATCAATGTTTTCCTCACAAACTGACATTGATGGCCTGCCACTGCATGGCTTATCTTTTGTTTCTTCCACTTCTGAACCGACTAACCCATTTGTAGCTTGTTGATTTCTTTATTACCATAAAATTGTTCTGGAGTGTCAATGATGTGCCTATTCTCCCAAATGAGTTTCACCATGAACTTGATGTTTGTCCTGGCCTTGATTTTGGTGGATTCCATGTTGCTTGAATGGTGCTTGACTTCCAACTGTTGGTAATGCCTTATTACTTGCATTTAAGGGTTCATGTTTGAACATGTTATAACACCTTGGTACAAGAATGTTCAAGTGCATTGAAATCAAAATCCTTCCATATGATTTTTAGTTGTGGACTTTTTCCACAAACTTTTTGAAGCCCCTTAGAGAGAGAGAGAGAGAGAGAGAGAGAGAGAGAGAGAGAGAGAGAGAGAGAGAGAGAGAGAGAGAGAGAGAGAGAGTGTGTGTGTGTGGTGTGTGTGTGTGTGTGTGTGTGTGTGTGTGCGCGCGTTGTGTGTGCGTTGTGTGTGCGTTGTGTGTGCGTTGTGTGTGCGTTGTGTGTGTGTTGTGTGTGTGTTGTGTGTGTGTTGTGTGTGTGTTGTGTAGTGTGTGTGTTATGTGTGTTGTGTGTGTGCACGCACGCATATATGCATTCATGCATGCATTTAATATATATATATTTTATATATATAATATATAAAATATATTATATATATATATATATATATATAATATACATATATAATATGTATTATATGCACATACACAACAGTATATTAAAAATTAATATGTATATCAA
>NC_051402.1:35569011-35586511 GCF_015228065.2 Penaeus monodon | reverse complement strand
AAAATAAAACACATAAAAAGACCACTTTCTTTTGGTGTCAAAGATTTATCTTAAACTGGAGCTAAAATGGGTTGAAACTTAGGAGTACTTTGCAGAAGACAGTTATAGTATTCTTTTTCTACATTAGTCTTAAATGATAATACTAGCCAATTGGTGGTGATAAAAGAGAGAGAAAAAAAAAATCATCAACTTTTTTTTTTCTCCTTCCCTATGAAAAGGGAATGGAAAAATAGAAAATCTATCAACTCAAAAGCTTATCTATATCTTGTATAAAAATAATAATAACAATAATAATAACAATAATAATAATGATAATGATAATAATAATAATAATGAAAATCAAATAAATAAAATCTAAATAAACTGTAGACCCGTGAGACATCGTATACTCAGTTGCTTACATGAAAATAAATGATGGTAGCTTGAAGTCACAGATGTGAAATGACTGCTACAAACAAACATCAAGCAAGGCTTTCTTCATATTAAAGGATACAATAGCATTATACTGGTCCAGCATATTCTTAATCTGCATGCTTTGTGCAGTGGCAGCTTCTTCATCCTGGCTGTGTTTGTTAGCTATCTGGATAAGTTCGTCACTCAGGTTGGGTGTATCTGGAAAGAAATTAGAAA
The DNA here is from genome assembly GCF_015228065.2 of Penaeus monodon. Classification (NCBI taxonomy): domain Eukaryota; kingdom Metazoa; phylum Arthropoda; class Malacostraca; order Decapoda; family Penaeidae; genus Penaeus; species Penaeus monodon. The sequence continues at coordinate 35,585,881 of NC_051402.1, read as the reverse complement.
TAAGTCCTCTTATATAATTCCACAAGTCATACAAGAAAAAGAAAGATGTTATAGTCATGTTGCTTATATATAGAAGTTGGCAGCCATTTTGGAACTAGGGGTTAAACATTTTAAAATTACTGTAAATAGACCTGCCATTGTAACCATTTCTGTGTGGTTAATCTAATGCTACTGGGAAAGGCATATATGTACATGCCATGCCCACTGTCAGTTTTATTTATTAATCATCTTTACACATAAATGGCTCCACAAATATTTAGTCACCAAGGAGTCAGTTACTAGTACCTCTTTATTTTTTTTTGATTTTTGCAAAATTTCTCTGATCTTATATTGCTATTAGTAATGTTAATAACATCATAAAAATTATAATGTCTATAAGAGAGGTGGAATCAGGTGAGGTAACAAGGCCTACTAATGGACTCCTTGGTGGCTAACATTGTGTAGAGACATTTCAAAAATCAAAACTATAGTAAACACTCCTGGCAGCATTGGGTTAAAGGTAATGCATGTGATTAATAATATTGTCTTAACCTATACACTTACTCTTACTATTTCTCTGAATAAACTACACTATTTTCTCTGAACAAATATAAAGTAACCTTTGTCTTTGGATTTTGAGTTGTTGTTACAAATAAGTAGTCAGTAATATATGTTTGCCATTATAGTCTCTGATTCCCTAATTTAATCAAACACACATAATCACCCATTAAAATGACAAAGCCACAAAATCGTCAAAAACATCATCACTTACCACTAATGTGCTGCGAGTCAAGAACATGCTTGAGTGAGTGTAGCGTATTGAGCTGCTGATGCTGGTTTCGGAGCTGCTCTTCCCGGGTCAGCACTAGGTCCAGCTTCACATTATCAGATAATTCAAAAGACTCTCCATATGCTGGGTCAAGGTACCGCTCCAATTCTTCCACTGAGAGAAGAGATATTGTGTTTGAAGATTAGAGGAAAGAAAGAAAGAAATTGAGAAACACATACATATTTGCAAAGGTCAAAAAGCAAAAACAGAGAGAGAGAGAGAGAGAGAGAGAGAGAGAGAGAGAGAGAGAGAGAGAGAGAGAGAGAGAGAGAGAGAGAGAGAGAGAGAGAGAGAGAGAGAGAGAGAGAGAGAGAGAGAATAAATCCAGCAGATTGTTGAAGTAAGAGTAGGAAGCAACATATGATGAAAAAAGGAGAAACATACAACAGGAAAGAGAGTTGTGATTCTAAGGTTCTTCCCTGTTTCCCTGTGCCAGTAAACAAGCAATACATGAAGTCCTAGCCTTTAAGAAGCCTCATTACTTACATCTCTTCATGACCATCATCATCCTGTCTCTAGTCCCAAGGGCACTGCCCAACTGGCCACCCAAGGAAGCAAGTGTGGACACAACCTGTAAAAAAAAAAAAAAAAAAAAAAAATAATAATAATTATTAATAACTTTAGTTTATACTGAAAAAATAGAATCAACTTTTTAACATCTAATGATAAAAAACTGCCATAAGTGCTGGACATGGCAGTGTGATGGTGGTGGTGTAGTAGTTGTATTGGTGCAGTGTGGTGGTGAAAGAAAAGTGTAAAATATAAAATGAGGTATGTGAGTTTAAGGTGCCACCATTGAAAAACAGTTTGGGAACCCCTGCACTAAGCCTACACCATTCCTACATAGTTAGTGGACATTAAATAAACAAACTGGTTATTAACACATAATACATTTACAGATTATAATCGGACCTATTCTCCTGTATTTAGCATATTCACTTATTCATTATATAAGGCAATAGTATTGTTTCCATCATACCATATGAGTAAGATATTTGCTGGCCCTTCACTATACCACCATAGTATATGAAAACAACTGCAACTGTTGAACAAGAAGTTTGCTATGTGGAAACATGAGATGACAATAAACATACTATATAATCTAAAGAAAGTGCTGGTGCTACAATTGCTTATCAATTCACAAATATAAGCTCCTATGGTTTAGTCCTGTAAAGCTATGTTCTCTCTGCTTTACACTCCATCAGTGTTAAACAAGCTTTTACCATCAATATTTGTTAATTTTCTAGAGTAGGTCTGCATCTTAACCCCTTGGATATGGATGCTTCACTTCCTGCACATGGTCCAGAATATAGGCATTAGGCCTACTTGGGTGGCCACTCTGATGGGTACATGGCTTGTAGGCTGGACACACATGACACTTGTGTGCAGTGACAAGACTCGATGCCTCCCCTCTGCAATGTTATTTTCTCTTTTTCTGTAGTTCTTTTAGCTTTTTTTTTCTATTTTCCAAAGTCAATACTTGTTATTTGATATACTTTATCTCAATGGCAATAGACTGTTTTCCTAGTAAATACTTTAAATAATCTTTTAAGGTATTCTTCCCTCTGGCTGGAACTCTTCCAGTCATGGCTCATGGATGGTACTTTCCACATTCACTTATCCATGGATATGCGAAAGCCTCTTCCTAAACCCAATAAATCTAATCACTTGTGATGAGACATTCCCATCACCCTAGACTTCAATGAAATTCTTATGAAGGCAAGTTTCCATCACCCCGGCCCTCATGCAAATTTTCTCATGTCATGTTCACTCGTACATCGATGGGAAAATTGCCAAATGAGTAAAATAAATCTCCCAATGGATTTGTGCATTCCTGGTGAGTCTTTTCCATCACCCTGGCCTTCAGCCAAAATGCTCACAACAACAGGTTCAGGTTACCTGGTCTACAGCTAATTTTCCCATGAAGGCATGTTCACGTCATCCACACCTTGACTCTTTTTCTTTTTTCATGACATTGGTTATGTCACCCTGATCCAAGGGGTTCAAATGCCTAATGCCCCTGGGAGCTCCCAAAGTTGTCTGATGTGTGCAGTCCTGTTACAAACATTTACCACCTAGCTAATAGGCTTGGGGGTACTACCGGAGTTTCTGGGAAGGGGAAAGGGGTATATGCAAAACCAGGCATAACAGGTAATTACAGAAGTGAAAAAGCCCCTCCCAATCACTGTTGCCTATTTTCTTTATTTCTGATATTCTTTACTTGCACAGATCATTCATATATCAGTAGTTTTGGTATATATAGTCACCACAATTGTCGTTGGACACCTTGTGTTCAAAAGGAGCATATGATACGAGTTAGACAATGTCATGGAAATTATGCTAAAGATGCGTGGTTTGTATTTTGGGGACTCCTGGCAACTCAGGGAGAGTATAAGTTACTCTTGTGAGCCAGACACCCTAGCCTCCGGGCTAGTACAGTGGTAATGTGTCGGCAGTTCGCGCCCCGCCCATGCGAGAAGTTGCAATTGTCGCCCGGAGGTTACTGCTGCGGCTGGGCACCACAGCGGGTAAGGACTAGGTTCAGCTGAGTTAGCACCAGCTGACACACGTGAGCGAGTCGGCATTAATCGACACAGGCCGGGCTCCCCTCATGGCATAGCCCAGGCGAGGCTAAGCTTCGCATATCGGACTTATCCAGACACCCTCAATGTTCCCTAGATAATGGAAGTGGAAAGATGAATGGATGATTTCCCATTTTGTACTTTGTCTTTCATACCTATTTGTTGCAAGGCTACAAAACCTTATTACATAACAGGTATGGCGCACAATGAAATATGGCAGGACATGAAAAGATGACCTTAAAAAGATTTCTTTCTTCTTCTTCTGTATAATATTCATATTTTACTCCATTATTTTTCAAATACCATTCATGCCCTCCCCTGCTATTGGGACCAAAAGTATGGGTATGGAGAGGGGGGGGGGGAGCATAATTTCTATATATGTGGGTAGAAGAGTGAGACAAATTCATCAATACAACTGTTGTTGTGATTGATCATGCCAAGGTATTCTGAATATTTACCAAGATTTTGTGACATTGAATTAGGGATTGACTCCTGTGACTGCAACCATACTGTGAAGGGTAGATATTCTGAATATCTTTGTATGTATGACTGATCAAATAATTGAAGACAAAGAATCCTTCACATATTCAAAGCAGGTTAGAGCACATGACTAACATGCCTGAGCACCCAATGCCAAGACTGTCTTACACTCTATCGTACTGCACATATGTGATGGATTCTTTGTTGTCTAGGGCGGTGGCTGGGGGCAGCAGCCCCTCTTCCCCCATGGAGGGTTACAGGGGATATAGCTCTCTGCAACTGAATATCTATTGACCAAATCATATTTTTCCCGACAATTTCCCTAATACCAATCATGCTCTTCCTTGTTATTGAAGGTACTGGGGGTTTCCGCAGCATAAATTCTATACATCTGTGTAGTAGAAAGTGATAGGAATCCATTGATAACAATATATTTATAATAGGTCATGCGAAGGTATTCTGAATATTTACCCTGTAAAGAGTTTATCTATGTACAGTCAGAAAAAGCTATCGTTGCCTTTACTAGTGCTCAATGAGGAACCAAATGCCTCTCTGATTATTGAGCTAATTAACTTGCCTAGCTATTCCACACCATTTCATTGATTTCTCATATTAGTTTGTGCAAAGGGTAATACTGTTTTTATGATCTAGAACAGGTAGAAATCAACTACATATCTTATGGTAACTATGATTTCCCACGGGTCGCTGTTGAATGGAAATGAGAAGGCTAACTGGGAAATAATGGTTTGAGACTGAAGAACACACAAAGGAAAACTTATGAAAGCATAAGTTGTGTTTTGAAAATATGACTTAGGACTACTATTTTCCTTAATTACTGGTGTCCGTGATTCTCAATTACAGATACAAACTGAACATAATAAAGCTCCAATTATGACTATACGCCCTCTTTCACTGGCTTTGTTTACCATTCGTAAGCCCGACAGTTCACCAATTTCCTTGTCATTTTTGTTGTTACTATGGAAAGCTTTCTCTACCTAGCCTCTTCAAACCATACCCGTGCATCACTCTTACCTCTGGATATTCTGCATCTTTGGGTAGAGGGCCAAATATCTTCTCCTCGAGCCTTTTCACTCGCTCTTCCAGGATGTCTAGACTTTCGGTTTCGGTCGCCATGTCTGCACGCTCACGTTCGAGTCCGAGCAGAAATTGGACCTTGAAAAAATAAAAGTAATACAAATTGAAATAGTAATTAGACATTTCCAACTTTTTTCTAATAATGACAATGGGGTTTTACCTTTACCCTCATTGCTTTAGGCTATGGTTCGCTCCCCATATCAAGCGTTAGAAAATATTCGATTACTGTACACTGTAAACTGTGCAAAGGAAAATGATAAATACTTTATGCAAAATTCGTTCAACCTTGAGTAAATAAATATTTTCTTGTTTTTCCCTTTTTAGCATTTGCATAATGGCCACAAACTCAGCTTCCACATATTAACCCGTGACGTCATAAAATCCGTGATGCTGAGCGCACGCCGCGGTGAGTCACGCTCTGAGTCACTTTCATTGTCGCGCATCACATTATCATATAATTGTTCTCTCCCAGATGAACATTTAGCTAGCCTCTCTTATATTTACTAAAATGCGACAGAAGTTCTTACACGAAGATTTTAACTAATACAAATAAAAACGCAGACAATATAAGCTTCAGGCGCGTCTCCAATGCATCTATTTATTCCGTTTAGTGCTTTACTCTTTATCGACTCTTTGTTCATCAGTGAGCTGTCTATGGCTGTATTAAAGGCGTTGTATTATCAATTATATTTCTTCTACCAGACCAAAGCAAAGAAGACAAGTAATGGCGAAAAAACAGATTAACGTTTGTTGTCAATATTTCAGGAATATGTATGAATAACAAATGATTATGATAAATAAACTAAAATTAAGTCTTTGTAGGTTCATTACGTGCCTTGTGTTATTCGTTCATGGCGAGCTTTCAGAGCGAGATCTCCTTTAATAGAATGAAACCTGCCATACGCTCAATAATGCGAATGCCTGGACGGGATACTTTACGGTCGTCATGAAGCTTTGGAAGGGCCATTAGAACAAGGTCTATAGTTCTACAGTCCTTGCATTAGACTGGCCGAGGGGGCGCCATCGGGAGGATCGACGGAGCACCACTAGAATGGTCGAAGGGCACCATCGCATAGGCCGAGAGGGGCCACCGCTGGAATGACTGTCGGGGTTCCATTGGAGAGACGGAAGGGTGCCTTTGGAATAGCCGAGGAGGCCAATGGGGCTGTCCTCTTTGCGGCCTTCCAAGCTGCTGTAGACGCGCCATAGTCATGCTTGTTGAGATCAGGGATGTTAATGATGCTTTTCCTTATTCCAAAGTCCTAAAAATATAATGACAGAGCTGGAGTTAGTAAACCACTCAAAGGAGTTTTTGCGAGTGGCGCTCATCTTAAATACTGTCTACTGCTACTGAAGAGGGAAGGAGTCCTCTCTGGAATCAGAAGTCCAATTCCGTCCCTTTCCTTTCTCGCCCACCCCACCCTTTGGGGGATAACGGAGATGCATCCACTGAGAGGTCTCTGGCACGAGACTCGTGCAAGCGACCAGTTTCACCCACGCTCCTAATGGCGGACTGGGTGTCTGTTTATGTGCTTGTGTCAAGTGATGTTTGGCTTTGTTTTCATGTGTTTCAAGTTTCTGTAGTTTCTTTTTTTGAGACGCTTGCCGTGGGGCTACATGCAGTTATATTGATTAATGTGGATCAGTGCTCGAGTTATGGCCTAGCTATGAGATTTGCGAAGTTCTGGCTTCGCCCGGGCCTTTCAGTTATGGCCCGGCCTGTGTCAGCTTTTTTATGGCTGTCTCATTTGTTTCTCTGATACTCGGTGCTTACCGTGGCGGTGGGATTGCCAGCAGGCGCTCCTGTAGCCGTGGTGTAAGCATCACGCATAATCTCTTTACCAGCACGACGGATGTGTTCTGCGGGCTTTGTCTCAGGAATTGCGTGTGCACACAATTATCTAAGTAATGTACAAGTGTGGCGTTCGGCTCGCCGCAATGCATGCAACAACTCTCTTCACGTTCTATTGTTTGTATGATCTGCCATGAACAGTGGTAACCTAGGCGCATTCTGTGCAGAATGACTTTGGTACCTCTGTTGTTTATTTCAGAGAGTGCCAGTGGTTCATAGCGGTGGCGCCCCTGAGTACAGCTGGCGAGGGGGAGGATCTCGTTTCCTCTCTGTGAAGCGCAGGAGGAAGGAGGTTGCCATCACCGTACACTTCCTCCTAAGTAATTTTCGGCTCTGATGTATTATCATGGGATTAGGGGGCATACCCCTCGCAACTTCGGCTAGTCTGTCAGCAAGCTCATTCCCTCTGATCTCTATGTGGCTGGGAACCCAGTTTATGATAATTCTTCTCCCCTGTGCAAGAATCCTCTGTGCCAGTGTGAGGATGGTAGTCAGAAGGTAGATTTTGTCAGTGGGTGAGCGCGCTGAAGACAGTCGATGGCTCCTTTGGAGTCTGTGTGTATGACCACGTGTCCTTCCCTCACGAACGCGTGGCTCAGTGGGTCCCCTGATAGCAACCTGCCTCTGCCTGTAGCGAGGTGGCGTTGTCTGTTACCCTCATGGATTTTGTGGCATCCCTTGCTGCGAAGCCGGCGCCTGCAGTGGGTCAAGGGATCGACCGATTCATCCGTGTAATATGTTCTACTGTCCGGAGGAGTGATGGTTGCAATGACCCTCTGGGTTTCTGCCTTTAGGCTAGGTGTGAAATATTCATTCTTTTTGGTTGCCAGTCTCATGACCGAGAACTCTATCGAGGTTTGTGCCCACGGCGGAGCTTCGACAAAGTCAGGGTGAGGGGAGTCCATGCCCTTTGCAAGAAGTGGTTCTTTGAGCTGATGGCGTATTAACACCCTGGCTGTGTGAGACAGCCAGGAGTTGTTTGCAAACAGCTCGTTATCTTGTTCTAGGCGTCTGACTATTTTATGTCTTAGGCTTGTGTTCCTGGGAGCCTGGATGACCTTTGATAAGAATTGTGCTGCCATTAGATCAATTCGTGAGGTCAAGGGGAGAAGGTTTGCCTCCACTAGGCGGCTTCGTTTTGGACTGTCTCCAGTTGGTCTTTATATTTTCTCTTAATGCCAATCAGAGCGAGGGAGGCATAGTCTACAATGGGCCTGACAGCATGTACATAGAATGATCTTAGTACTCTGTGTCTGGCCCCTATAAGTCTTCCACTCATTGCTCTCATGACAGACAGTCTTGATTTTGTTCGGTCAACCAGGTACTGGACCTCCTTCTGGAAGGAGAGGGTCCGGTCTATCCTTACCCCAAGGTAGAGGTAGTCCTGAACCCACTCCAAGTCCATTCCCTGGATTTTCAGACTTGTGCCTTGAACTCTCTGTCTCAGAGCCATGGCTTTGGATTTGGCTGCAGAGATCTTTAGTCCTGTCCTGCAACACTCCTCGGATACCAGGTCCAGACAACGCTGGGCTTTGTTTAGGCACTATGGTCCAGTGGAGATGATAGCAAGATCGTCTGCATAGGAGATGATTTTGCACCCAACTGGGAGGTTTATGTTGAGGATACAGGACATTAATGTGTTAAAGAGGGCTGGACTGAGAACCCCACCCTGTGGCATTCCATTATCTAGTGGCATGTGCTGTGACAGGTGCCCTTGGAATTTGACTGGCTGTTCTATTCCTAAAGTAGTCACCTACTTTTTGGATCAGGCTCTCCTGAATGGCAAGAGGACTTGCCAATTCAAAAGCCTTCTCCAGGTCAAGGAATACTGCCACAGATGTGCCCGTGCTTATTGTGCTCAAGAGCGTGGCCATGCTGTGCGCTGTGCTCATGCCCCTGCTGAACCCGTGGAGGTGTTCATGTGGGGGTCCCATTTTCCATCAGAGCCGGTTCAGTACCATCCTCTCGGCCGTCTTGGCCAGACAGCTGAGGAGAGAGATGGGGCGGTACTTCCCCGGCTCCTTTGGTTTAGGGATGGGAACTATGGTAGACCTCTTCCAACTCTGGGGTAGAGTGGAAGTTTCTCAGGACTTGTTGATGAGTTGCAGGAATGCAAGCTCACCTACTAGTCCCAGGTGGGAAATGATGGGGTATGAGATCCCGTCAGAGCCCAGGGCTGTATTACAACTGGCTTTATATGCATTTCTTAGTTCCTTCAGAGAAAAGATAACGTCCGAGTTATCGGGTTCGGCTGTCCTTTCTCTGATATGAGCAAGTCTGTCTGGTTGTAGGCGTTCTTGTCTTGCCCTCAGTTCGGCTGGCAGGCTGTTGCTACTTGTTCTCGCAGAGAACTCGTGCGCCAGTCTGTTCGTCTCTGACTGGGAGTCATAGTGCGTGCATCTCGGGGCTGAGCGGCTGGTAGCTCGCTTGACCCGTTGCCATATCTCTGAAAAGGTGGTATGGTGATCGAAGGACTCACACCATTCCGCCACTTTTCCTGCCTGACTTTTGCTGGCAGTTTCCTTGGCATCCCTGACAACCTCCCTTAGGAGGGCTAGGTTGTCGGGGTTCTTTGCCTTTGAAATGTTTTTTGGCACAAAATTTACCCTGTGGTTGACCTCCCTAATCTCGTCATTAAAGTACCAGGCGTCTTTGTGACTCCTGGACCCAGGCCGAGTTTTGGGTATGGTCTGTGAGGCTGCCTCATCAATGGCATTTACAAGTCTGGCTTGTAGCACTTCCACGTTTTCGCTTTGTGTGGGTTCATGCTTCTCAGACAGCGGGCCAAGGCGTTCGAAATGCAGCCAGTTGGCCTTGTCTGTTTTCATCTTGGATTCGGTCGTGGCATTTCGGCTGGGCCACTATCCATGAGTAGTTATAGTGCCGTAATGGTCACTAGTGACGGTCTCATCGACACGCCAGCCAATCCTCTCCACCAGAGTCGAGTTATGGCCATTTTCATTTGTATTTAACCACATTCCAGGGGGGGATGAAATGATGTCCTCAAATACCTCATCTGGTATCATAATGCTTGTAAAACAATGCTACATGTATTATCTTTACGTTTAGGCTTATGCCCAGTATGTACTACGGTATGCATTAGTGCAGATGCATTAAATCTAAAGTAAATTGTTCGGTGCACGTGAAGCCATAACGAAAGAAGTGCAGTGTGTATTTGTGGAAAACATTTGAGATATAGGTCCAACTACGTAGAGTACTCAGGTCCCAGAATATCAGTTGGCAGATAGGTGCACATTTCATTGGTCAGGTCGTGGTGACAGTACACCTAAAGGGGGTAACCATAGCCATCTCCAGCAGAAACCCGTCTTCGGTAGTAAAGGGTGACCCATATGGTATCCGAACGGGATCGAGCTGGCTAGGATTTATCTGTCGGACGGAGCTAATACCAATTGCGAAAATAGCTCCCTTCACTAGGCTATGCGAGCTCTTACGAGTGTGAGGATCGCTAAGACCTGACCTACATTGCTGGACCTGGTATTGTAATGCTAGCAAAGGAGCCAGTTTGAATAAATACATCTTTCTTAGAGTTTTTTTTTTTTTTCATTGCAGTATCAATTATAGATTGGTCGTGGCTGGCTTCCCGGTTCCCTCCAAAACCTCCCGCCCGTTGTCATAAGTGTTAAATGCACTGTGAGACACCGCACATGCATAATTAAATACAGCGCATAGGTACATTAATGCCCGCCCGAAGACAAGGCAGAACTTTAACTCGAGATGACGGCAGAAGTTACGTACCAGTCGATAAATAGCGGCTGGGACAAGGGCACGAATATTACTGGAGGTCGAAACTATTTCATAGTAAATGACGGTCGACATGGTGTTTTCAGCACAACATTCACTTAGGCTAGTGTCTTGATATACAATGAATATAGTTACTTTTAACTAATATATACAATGAATATAGTTACTTTTAACTAATATATATATATATAAATATATATATATAAAATATATATATATAATTATAAAATATATATATAGAGAGAGAGGAGAGAGAGGAGAGAGAGAAGGAGAGAGAGAGAGAGAGAAAAAGAGAGAGAGAGAGAGAGAGAGAGGGGAGAGAGAGGGAGAGGGAGAGGGAGGGGGGGGGGGGGGGGGAAGAGAGAGAAGAGAGAGAGAGAAGAGAAAGAGAGAGAGGGAGAGAGAAAGAGAGAAAGAAAGAAAGAAGGAGAGAGAGAGGGCAGGAGAAAAAGAGCGAGAGCGGGAGAGAGAGAGCGAGAGGGCGAGAGAGTATATAGAGTGAGACAGTGAGAGAGTAAGAAAGAGAGTGAGTGACAGAGAGAGAGAGAGAGAGAGAGGAGAGAGAGAGAGGAGAGAGGAGGAGAGAGAGAGAGAGAGAGGAGGAGAGAGAGAGAGAGGGGGGGGGGGAGGGAGGGGGGGGGAGGGAGGGAGGGAGGGGGGAAAGGGAGGGAGGGAGGAGGGAGGGAGGGAGGGAGGGGGAAAGGGAGGGAGGGAGGGAGGGAGGGAGGGAGAGAGAGAGAGAGAAAAGAGAGAAAAGAGAGAGAAAAGAGAGAGAGGGAGAAGAGAGAGAGAGAGAGAGAAGAGAGAGAGAGAAAGAGAGAGGGGAGAGAGAGAGAGAGAGAGAGAGAGAGAGAGAGAGAGAGAGAGAGAGAGAGAGAGAGAGAGAATTTGATTAGATAAAAATTTATTTACAGGACAGGACAAAAAGCCTGCAAAAAGCAAGGGTACGACGCTATAGCATCTATCCAAACTAGCTATGCTTTTATTTTGGTAGAGGGCTGTCAATCAAACATATTTTATGCATGCCTGAAGGGGTGTGCCATTGTGCTTACATTATTCACTTATCTTCTAGTTGTCAAAAAGAAAGAAAGAAAAAAAAAACTTTTATATCACTAAGCATATTAAAGACAAGATCAGTCTGTATAACAAAATTAATGTAATCAGTAAGTGCTGGTCTCTGGTCAGTGGTGTCTATTCGATAGAATGTAGTTTTCTAGCTACAAAGTAAGTAATGTGCAAGATTATGCGATTTGGGCGCCTTGCACATTTTGCAGTAATACGAGACTGGCTTTGCCTCCAAAACTGCATCCTGTACATAATGTATAGTGTACTGATATCCTATGCGTAGCCTGGTTAGTGTAAGCTCTCCGAGACAGTCCACTATAGACTTTAAATGGTTTGTCTATATCAGATGTCCCTGCCATACTTCCATAATGCCAGATAGTATCATGGCCATTTTCCTTCAGTTTTTCGGTGGTCCATATCTGGCCCTCATAATCTCGAAGACAGCTGAAAATACGTTTTTTTTATAATTATTTTAGAGATAATGGTACTGCATAGTATGGTTCTTCACGGGAGAGCGCTAGTTTTGCTAACTGACCCATCTTGTCACAGGTTCATATTTCTATACGAGAGGGTATCCAGTATAGTAACACCTGTATACCCTACTCTCATAGGCTAGAAATGTGGTGTAGGATATTCCTAGTTATCTTGTTTTCTGGACTTTAAGAAAAATGTCAGGAATTAAGACTCCAATCCCATCTGCTCCATGAGGATCAGTAGAATCATCACAGTAAATCGCAAGTGAGGGGTACCATGAGAGGAATGGAGAATTTCAGTTATTTCAGTTAATGGCCTTTTAATTCTGTTACTGAAGTCATGGCATTCGTTCATTCCCTAATTTGTCAATATGAACATATACATGTAACCTCTGAAATGGTGCAGTAAGTGTTGCTTCTGGAATGTTAATAGCTTCAGTGTTCCATACATTGAAGCTGAGGATAGTTTGGGAAGTTTTGGCTTTCCATTCTAGGAATGACTGTATCAGATTGGAGTATCGAGGGCGCCGGGCATGCCGAACCCATTGGACAAAGCAACGGAAATTTGTGGTTTGGATTGAAGCTGCAGAAGTCTGATGCTGAGTATGGTGTTGCCCTGGTGATACGACTGTGAATTGAAGGGAGGTCTTGCTCTTTCCTCATGACAAGAACTTTAGAAGTTATTGGGCAGCCAAGAATGATTCTCATGACCTGTTTTATAAGACTTCAAGGGGTTTGAGACCCTTCTGAGGCAATATACTAAGAACTGGGCTCGCATAGTCTATCATGGATCTAACAAGGGATATGTACATTAACCTTAGGACTCCTAGGGAAGCACCTATGTATCTGTTACTTATGTATTGTAAGGGTCTTAAACGTTCCAAGCAACGTTCCTTGATGTTTTGAACAATTTCTCGTGTGAAGCGAGAATTGCGGGACATGAGGTGGGGAGCAATCACGATGACACCAAAATACTTATAGGTGTCAGTTTTTGCAATAACTTGCCCACCTAACCTTAGAATGTATGGCAGTTTATGAGATTTGGATAGGGTTGATTATAAGTCCAAGGGAAGCACATGTGTTGCTGAACCTCTGAAGAACACATTTCCCTCTACCAAAGACCCGAATGAAAATGTAATCAGCATAGGATGTGATACTGTATAAGACTCCTAACTCACTGCTGAGCTCTAGGTGCCATACCTTTGCTCTTCTCAGATAGATAATCCTATATCCATAGCATATCATAGCATAGAGGATGGCGAACATAAAAATCCCCACACAATAAAACATTATCACTATGTATCATACTGTCAGGAGGCTTACGTACCACTTCACTATCATGTGGATTGTATACATTAATGATGGTAATAGTTTTACCATCAAGAAATATTTTAACACCAATATATTCGGCACAGGTGTTGTCACGTTTGTCACCGATCACTTTTGGTGGAATAACATTGTTTATGTAAACACCAAGTCCTCTTGTAGAAGGATTAGCAATATCAGCTTTGTCATGATATATATATCCTGTATTTTTTGCATAACGATCATCAGTTCTTACTTCCTGAAGGCAACACACATCAACATCTTCAGAGTGAAGATACTGAGAGCGGGTTGCCTTGCGTTTCTGTAAACTGTAAATGTTCCAGGTAATGCATTTCAAAAGATTATTTGGAACCATCACTTTGCAGGTTGAGGCTGCCGTTGCTCGTGGAGGAACGCAAACATTGGAACTGGATTGCTGGACCATCTGTTGTTGCATCATGGACATCATCTACTCCATCTGCTTGAGCAGCATTTGCAGCAGATCCTTCATTTCACTGATGGACACTTGCTTGTTCTGCTGTAGTGAGTGCTTAGCTGGAGCTGGTGCTGGAGTAGGTGCTGAAGCTGGTGCTGGGGTTGATGCTGCAGCCGGTGCTGGGGTTGATGCTGGAGTTGATGAGGCGTTAACTCCTGTTGGCGCTGGTGCCGTGACCGGTGCCATGGCTTTCTTTGCAGGTGCCATCAGAGGTGACCTCTGCAGGTGTGGGAATTTCCCTACATCATTAAGGTGAGGGGCTGCAAGGGACTTCCTGGGGGGTGGGTTGCCTGCTTTTTTGGCTGCTTACCTTTCTATCCTTTGGATAGTAAGCGCACAATGGAGAATTTGCATTGTGCTCCTGCCGACAGTTTACGCATTCCCGAGGGATAGTTTTTCCTTCGGAAATCTTTTCTGCGCATTCTGAGCTCTCTGAGCGCAGTATCGGCATCGCGGTGCGTCTCGCGGACAAACATGTGCTCCGCGTCCACACTTCGAACAGTTTGAGCAGAGTGAGGGTCAGGGATTTGAAGATAGCACACCTAAAGGGTGCCATGCCCTCGACCATTTTAATATTTTTGGTGATTACCTTCCCCTCATTCGTTATGGTCTCTCTGGGTCATCAGTCCTTTTACTTTCACGCGCCTGGCGTGTATGACGCGTTCATTGTACGACGTCATTTCTTCGGAACACTATGGCATTCGTTCATTTCCCTCTTCCAAACATCTTGGCTTTTTTTAATACTTCACCACGAGCACTGGTGGTTGTTAGATAGTCAAGAATTTGTTCGGTCTTGCATTTCAAGTAAACGCTTTTCTCCTAAATTTAGTACTATTATCTCCTTTATCTTGTTGGAAGGGTCCATTTTATGGCCTGGGATACCCGCGGTATTTGTCCTCATGTGTTCTAAGTTTGGTGTCCGGCCTGAAGTGCGCGCACAGGTGTCCTGGGGGCGTCATCTTCACAGAGGCAGATAGTTGCCTCCTGGCTCTTTTCCCTGTTCTTTCCTGGGGGGGGCACCGCCGATGTCTTCCTCACGGAGGACATCATATCTGCCCTCCGTTTCCATGGGGTGTCTTGCCCATTGTCCCCCTTTGGCCAGGGTGGCTTAAGCATTTTAAACCCTCACACCCGCGAGATCTAAAGACTATTACATTGACCTCGCGACCCCTTTGTTTGGGAGTCACCGGCCCAGGCAAACCCTCAGCCCTTTAGCCCCTCAGAGTTGGCTGGCCGGACTCGCGACACCGCACTCAGCGGCGTGTTTCCCTTTTTTTGTGTTGTACTCTTCCCTTTAAATAGAGTCAAGCCGTTTAACTACAATCACTGCCCAAACCAGTCACTGCCAATTATAAGGTCTTAAACCCGCTACAGAGAGAGAAAGAGAGAAGAGAGAAGAGAGAGAGAGAGAGAGAGAGGAGGAAAAGAGAGAGGAGGAGAGAGGAGGAGGAAGAGAGAGGGGGGGAGAGGAGGAAGAAGAAGAAAGGAGAGAAAGGGGAGGAGAGAGAGAGGAGGAGAGGGAGAAAGAGGGGGAGGAAAGAGGGAGAAGGAAGGGGGGAGGGAGGGGAGGGGAGGGGGGAGAAAAAGAGAGGAGAGAGAGAGGGAGAGGAGAAAAAGAGAGAGAGAGAGAGAGAGAGGGAGAGAGGAGAGAGGGAGAGAGAGAAGAGAAAGAGGGGAGAGAGAGAGAGAAAAGAGGGGGAAAGGGAGGGGGAGAGGGAGAGGGAGGGGGGGAAGGAGGGGAGGGAGGAGGAGGGAAGGAAGAGAGAGAGAGAGGAGGAGAGAGAAGGAGAGAGAAGAAGGAGAGAGAGAGATAGGTGAGGAGAGGAAAAGAGAGAAAGAGAGAGAGGAGAGAAAAAGAGAAGAGAGGGGAAGGGGAAAAGAGAGAGAGAGAGAGAGAAGGAGAGAGAGAGAGAAGGAGAGAGAGAGAAGGAGAGAGAGAGAAAAGGGAGAAAAGAGAGAGAGGAGAGAGAGGAAAAGAGAGAGAGAAAAGAGGGGAGAGAGAGAGAGAAGAGAGAGAGAGAGAGGAGAGAGAAAGGAGAGAGAGAAAGGGAAAAAGAAGAAGGAGAGAGGAGAAAGGAGAGAGAGAGAGGAGAGAGAGAGAAGGAGAGGGAAAGAGGGGAAAAAAAAAAAAAAGAGAGAGAGAGAGAGAGGAGAGAGAGAAGAGAGGAGGAGAGAGGAGGGGGAGGGAGGGGGGAGGGAGGGGGGAGGGAGGGGGGAGGGGGGGGGAGGGGAGATGATGTAGACGAGAGAGAGAAAGAGAAAGAAGGAGAGGGGAGAGAGAGAAGAGGGGAAAAGAGGGGGGAGAGAGAGAAGAGAGAGAGAGAGAGAGAGAGAGAGAGAGAGAGAGAAGAGACTAAAGTTTGCAAATTTTTTGGGTTTCAGTAAAACCCCAAGGTTATAAACACATCCTTTTTTTACAGGATTAAGCAAAATTTTTAGTGCACAGCCACAATACTTTGGAGAATGCCTTAAGGACTGTCAACAATACAACAGTACATCAAAAACTAAATGTACATATTAAGAAAGCAAATAACATGTTTTCATGTAATGGATAACTTGTGCACAAGAATTTAATAAAATTCACAAATATTTGTTTATGTATGCCTCTTTACATATCATTTACTCTAGAGACTTGTACGTATTCACTCTCACCCATGCCCACAACCACCCACACACATATGTATATGTAGATATATGTATATGTGTGTGTATATATATATATACATAATACAGTCGAACTGGGCCTCACTAGCTGTCAATGTGCTATGTCTAAATCACTATTTTATATGTTTCTTTTTACAGTGTTTAAATGAAAAAGGAGAGAGAGAGAGAGAGAGAGAGGAGAGAGAGAGGGAGGGAGAAAGAGAGAGAGGGGAGAGAGAAGAGAGAAGAGAGAAAGGAGAAAAGAGAGAGGAAGGAGAGAAAAGAGAAAGGGAAAAAAAAAAAGGAAGG
>NC_051402.1:35546511-35561511 GCF_015228065.2 Penaeus monodon | reverse complement strand
CTCTCATATGAGACAGACAGCTACTACCCATGGTGAGATATATTGTTGAGTTGATTTCAGAGGCATTCAATGAAAACTAAATCTAATAACAGCAGAAATTTGACAAAAACTAATAGAAACTTTATTTTTGTTAGTTGCATGGTATTTTTTGTGAATATTTCTATTTGAAAACTTGGAGAGAATAAATGCATTTTGTCTTCCTTTTTTCTTAATTTTTATTAAAGAAAACTTAAAATGCCTCAAACAGAACTTATGCTACTTAACAATTTGGTTAAATAGCCTAGAATGTACATGCAAAATAATTTCACTTACCATCTATCTTTAAATGTGAAGTAGAAGAGTGAATTTGTTATTTTGGCACCACTTTGTCCACTGAACACGAACATGGAATCTCGGGCAACGGCAACTGGGAAATTACAGCAAGTTGGAGGACAGTCTCCAGTCTGACTGATTTCTTCCCAAAGTCTGTTCTCACCCTGTTAAAATAAACATCACTATTTTCAATTCTTACCTTCGTTAAGTATTCATTATTATCTCTTGGTAAACAATGTGTGTATCATGGTGAACTTTCTTCAATGGAAGAATGGGAAGTAAAGCAAATACTTCTATTGGTTGGGAAAGATTGTATAATTAAACCTATGAAATAAGATTGCAAGAATGGGCTTTTTCATCATGTTTCAATTAGCAATGTTTGTGAAGAATTACAGTAAAAAATTATGAAGAATGATTTTTTAATTAAGCAAATACTCCAACATTGGGAAGCAAAGTAAGTCTGATAAAGAAGTAATACCATCTACTAATAAAAGACAGCATATCATGTTTATTTCTGGAATAATTGCTTCTTACAACTGACTGATCAACTTTTTCCTTGTATATTTAACTACAGACTTTCCTGAAATTCTGATATCATTATTTTACTTAAAAAAGAAAATCCCCTAAAATTCATTGGACAAGTTGCTAATTTTTCTGGTGAACTTTTTTGTTTTTGTTTTAGTTCTTAATTTTCTTTGCCTTTCCATCATCCTCATCATCCTTTAGTAAACAGTGTAAGATGTCTTAGGTCTGAGAACCCAAAGGAATAAAATATTCTCACAGGAACCAGAAATTACCAATACAACTTCTAAAGATAAGAAAGTGAATCTTTGCCTTACCACTAGTGGAATTGTCCACATGTCATTGAGTCGGAAATTGCCATCGTACCCAGCAAATATCCACAATTTTCCCTCGTACACTGCTGCTCCATGAGCTGACCGTGGGACTGGTGCTCTGTAGATAAGTGAAAGCAGTTAATTCCATTTTTTTGCAAAGTAAACATATGGTGTGCTTGAGTATCAATAAACTGACAGCGTGGGATGCAACTTTGAGTAAAAATATAATTATGAATGTAGATGTGACAGAGAGTATGTGCATAATGCACAAAGGCAGGGATTTTTCCTTCCAGTCATACAATACTTCTGATATTAAAAAATAATTCCCTTTTACCTGCCAGTAAATTTCCATTCGATCCACTGTCCTGTTTGGAAGCGGTATTCAAACAGGTCATTCTGATTCTTTAGGTTGCTGTTGCTGTGGATGTCCCCTGTGAAGCCTCCAAAGACAAACATGGATGACTCGTGTACCTGTTACCATAGAAAAATACCAATGGGTGAGGAAATCAAAACTAGTAATGTGACAGCAATGGAAAAAAAAAAAAAAAAAAAAAAAAAAAAAAAAAAAAAAAAAAAAAAAAAAAAAAAAAAAAAATATATATATATATATATATATATATATATATATATATATATATATATATATATAAGCATTAAGAAATAATAATAATAATAAAATAAAAATAAAAATAAAAACAAATAAATAAATAATTAAATAAAACTACTAATACTTACAATACTGTTTACAAAATATGTGCAGCTACATTATTGAAGGTTGTGAAACAAACTTACAAAATTTAGAATATGATAATATTTATCTAATGAGAATTTGTTTTCTAATGCCTCTCAGTAAAAACTGTTCATAATAAAAAAAATTATCACAATGAAGAAGAGGAGTAACAGAGAAAAGAGGAGCCAGAAGAAAGGAAAGATAGAAAGAAAAGGAAAGGAAAGAAAAAGAAAAGAAAAGAAAGAAAGAAAGAAACACACACACAATTCAAGATAATTCACTTCCAGAAAAAGGTCTACATACCACAGCTGAATGATGGTATCTTGGGGCAGGTGGGAGGCCTGTGGAGAATGCTCTACCCCATGACTTTTCCTTGACATCAAATCTGAGCAGGTCATTCAACATCCATTTGCCATTGTCTCCACCAAATACATAAATTGCATCCTTGTAGGCCACCACTGTGTGTTTGCTTCGCCTGATGAACACAAATATGAGCCAATGAGAATTTTATGCTATGTGATTGGTTTATTATGAAAAAAAAATATTGCACCACAGTTATATCTCTACATTCAAAATATATTTTCCACATATTCTTCAATTCATTACTCTGGCTTAAAGTTCATCTGAGAGTCTGATCAAAATGCCCTAGTACGATTTTAGGTAAATTATTATATGACACATCTTTGGAGCTATGACAAAGGTCAACAAATGTCCACTGTGTATATTCTGACACAAAAGATCCTGTAGACTTTCCTGACGATTTATTGTAAAATAAGGTATTACTCTGTGCTCTATTTTGCCTGAGTATAAATGTGGTTATTTGTTGGTCCTTGCCAGGGTTTTGAAGGCCACGAGGCTGGGGCAACTATATAATGTACACCATTATCATGTTAGATTAAGAGTATATATCATTACAGATCACAAGAAGTTCTGAGTGATTTTGGATAGAACACAGCCAATTCAATCACAAGAGAGTACTTCTGTTTTGGAAGCCACTGCAGGCATCTCATTAATATTTACCAAACAATTAGGTAAGATCCTATCAACTTCTAGAATTTGAAGTCAAAACAAATCCTTAACATTTATTCTTTATTCACCCAATGGGATCCGAATAGGTTAGTCTGCTACAGTCTTAGCCTTCCTCTGTAGGCAGGATTAGGTAACTTATGTTTGGCAGGCTTAGCTAATCTTAGAGGAAAGGAAATCTAACTTTTTGTAGGTTGAGTCTGGGCTTTCCTGATCTGAATTAAATGTTCACATGAAACCTTGTATAATTACAAGGGACTTTAACCTGGATTTGTTAAAATCAATCCTATTAGCAATAGTGAAAGTCAGGAATCTTTGCAGTATAATAACCATAGTTACCAGAGTATTAAGCAATATCAGCTACCTTCATAGAATACTTGAGTGCACTAACTTAATCTAACCATTTCCCCAATGAAAAGAGACTCCATTACAAAGATATCGTTTTGTAAACAGAGAGGTGAAAAGATGAAGCATTTTAGAGATGCTATGATTGAGGTTAGCTGGGAGATTGCACCAGCTTCAAGCTAATACTATAAGGAATAACATTATAGGAGAAAGAAGCAATCTTACTAGCAATATGGATATTGAAAGTGAGTTTAATAACCACTGCAAATGGGTGCTAATTTGACCTCAGGAATCAGCTAATTTCAGAACTATCTTTTTTCTGTACCATAGTAATGGCCCTGCCTGTACATCTTTTATTCTATTGTTTTATATTCCCATTTACTTTTGACTGTCCCTAACTGTCCTCAGTTCTCACTGTATGCTAATTAACCCCTTGGAGATGGGTATCAACTGACTGTAAAGATTTGGACCTAATGATGGGTATCCAGGCATGGTTGTCAAGGTGTATTGATAATACAAATGAGTAGTATACTAGTTCATTATTATTGTAAAGGTAATATTCCTGTCTGGTGATTAACAATGACAACTATCAATAAAATCATCAGTGTGCAGCAGCTGCAATGTATTCCTGCATCAGTATGGCTTTGAGCTGTGGTATATCCATCTATGTCTACAGGTTTTCCTTCTCTTCCCCATTACTTCATATTTCTATCACTGGGGTTGGTTATTTGGTTTTGTCCTCCCATAAAACTATAACATCTTAAGATTATTGAGTGTAATGAGTATATATGGACTCTTTGCTACAATTCAGTCTACTACAACACTCATAAAGGCTGTCAGGTAGGCTAATATAAGCCTTACAATATGGTGAGGCTTATATTAAAAACAAAATATTACCATTAATCTTTATGGTATTGGCACACTAAGCTAGGCAAATTGATATCCATGTAGAGGACAAAAAGTTGCAGTTATCTGTACAAGAAATAATTTGCTGATATAAACAGTAATGGTGCAAATTAAGAAAAAATATTACAGAAAACGCTGCTCACTTCTACTCAGGGTTCCAGAGTTTCAGCTTGTACCTTGCCCTGTGGAACCCTCCATCAACCCTCCCTTCCAGCAGTGGCCAAAGTGCACACCCAGTCACTACAACATAAATTTTGAGTAAATTTTGTGACATGGAGTTAGGAACCCCATGATACAGTATAGATGCACACCCCAGAGTGCATCTATACAGTAAAGAATTACCAAAAAAGTGTCTCTCATATTGCCAAAAAATGAAAGAAGGCAAAAAAGAATTGACATGAACTCCCACTGAATGGAAAATTGTCTGGAGTGCAGGGCAACTGGCACTTATGAAAACTAGCAAACCTATTATTATCTCCAATACGATAAAAAGAAATTAGATTTCTATAATTGTTTAATGCATTTTCTAATTCATTGTCATGTATTCTTTCTCATAACCTTTGGGTAAAAGAATAAAAGAAGGCACTTCAAAAAGAATGACGGCTCTTAAACGGCCTTGCCATTCAAATTAACCATATGTCAACTGCATTATGTAACTATTTGGCTAATAAAAAGTGTTCAGTTCAATGTATCTCACCTTGCACCAACAAATTCATCACACTCTGGCATGCACTTCCATCTGTGCACCGTTTCAAAGGGGCCAAAGTCTAAGGTGAGACATTCTGCTGACTCTGGCCAATTGTGGTCAAACTCCAGTCCCGGAGGTCCGGCTATGGCCATGGCTGTGACGTTCAACACCTAAAAGATAATTAATTGCTGTAAATGCTGAGAAATCACCTGTACCTCAAGCACTTGTCTTGCACTGACTGGCATAACATCTAGGGCTTTTGGCACTCTGGCCTTTCCATCATGAATATTCAGTCAAGACAGGAGCTGGTATAACGCTAGCAATTTCTCATAAAATAAGGAGGTTGCCTGAGCTCTATCCTGCTTGAAATTGACACTGTGCCACTGTCAGGATCAACTTCAGATTGAAAGTCCTTATCACTGATCACAGCAAGTAGTAAGTGGATGTGAACAAAATATAACAAATAGAATTACAGCAAATAAGCCTTATTTTAAAGGTTATTGTGGGTGTCTCCTTAACGTACAATACATTTTGCATATCAAAATCCACTTACACATATAGTCTAGCTGTCTGAATTGATAATACGTTTATATGTAGTTCTTAAAATCCACAAAATCACAATAGGGAAGATCTCTTGAATAAAGCATGCATAACAAATGTACTTAATTCTCGAGTGGATAGAACCAGTGCAGCTAAGTAATATGAACATTTTAATCTCAAGTGTACAAAAATCAGGGTAACAGGAAGAAAAGAAGAGCAAGAATTACCAGTTTTTGTTTACCTAAATTGACAGTACTTGGATGTTCAGGATTATGACACTCATTGCAGAAGGTGTCGTATATATCGTGAGCTTAAAAAAAAAAAATCCTCGTTTATTTCATGGCTACAGCCCTATTTGTTTCATTGATATATTTATATTACATGAGTATCTAAGGACATGCACATGATTTAAATGAAGAATTAAATTGAGAGACCGTTGTTATTGCAAGCGTTCTCATTTTCGATGATAAAAAAAACACATTTCGATCATCCTGCAGAGATATAAGCCACGCATTTACTTCGTTATGTAATGCATGGTTTATAAAAGCGAAATCTGAAAATGTATAGACAGGATAGGAGTGTCTTAAACCTGAAGGATCTGTTATGAATGAAACGTGTGGGCGGAGGTGCCCCGGGGACGGCGAAGGGGGGGAGGGGTGGGAGTGATAGTGGGGACTTCAAATGGGAGAGGGAAGGAGAGAGGGGGGCGAAAGAGGAAGTAAGGAATGGGCTGATAATGACTTCAAATGGGAGAGGAAAAGAGAGCGGGGAGCGGGGATGAAAGAGGAAGGAAGAAATGGGCTGATAATAAGTAAAAGTTATACACGTACACATTGTTATTGTTATCATTATAATTTTATTGCTATTATTATCATAACTGTTATAATTAGCATTGTCAATACTATTATCATCATTATCGCTTCATCATCATCGTCATTATTACTATTATAATTATCAGCATCATTATTACTATTAGTGACGGTATATTTTGTTTGTAGTCCATTTTCCTGGTAGTAATTACAGAAAGCGAGAGAGAGAGAGAGAGAGAGAGAGAGAGAGAGAGAGAGAGAGAGAGAGAGAGAGAGCGAGAGAGAGAGAGAGAGAGAGAGAGAGAGAGAGAGAGAGAGAGAGAGAGAGAGAGAGAGAGAGAGAGAGAGAGAGAGAGAGAGAGAGTAATAACGTGGTTAAAATATAGTGTCCATAGCTAACTTAACGCGGGTTATATACGGGAGACAGATATATCTTTGGACATATTCCATTTCTTGTGTTATATTACAAGAAACCGATGAACTTCCCTATTCATGTTAAAAACGATTATCACTTACTACGTTTTGCCCCCAAAACTATATTATGTACATATTGAAGCCTGGTAAGGGTCTCCGAGACCGTCCATTACAGACTTTACAAAATTTGTCAATTTTTCACATCCCTACTCGTATAATAGCAGATACCATGTCCATTTTTCTTCATTTTTGTCGGTGGTCCATGCCTGGCTCTTATACTCTCGAAGACAGCTGATAACGTTTTTTCTTCTTTTTATGATAATGGTGCTGCATAGTATGGTATAAATGCAAGTTTGGCTAACTGATCAACCTTGTCACAGGTTGATATTCCTATAAGAGGGTATACCCTGATCTGACAGTCAAGAAATTTGGTGAAGGATATTTCTAGTTACCATGTTTCCTGGACTAGATGTAATGAGCCTATAGAGTGCACCCTGGCTATCAGAAAAGACAGCTTTTTTAATGTCGCGGTATAAGGCTACTGACTCGGCATCAGTTGCGCTTGCCCAGTTGGAAATTCGCACTTTCTTAATTAAAAGCAATGTCAGGAATTAGCCCACCAATCCTGCTCCATGAGGATCAATAGAGATTGCAAGTAGGAGGGGGGGGGGGTGCCAAGAGGGGGATTGGAGAATTTCATCAGAATATTTCAGGTAATGGGGATTTACTTCTGTTATTGAAGTCATAGATTTAGAACCTGACAATTTTTCAGTATGAACATATACATGAGATCTATGCCAAGGTGCAGGAAATGTTGCTTCTGGGATTTAAATAGCATCATTGTTCTGCACACTGAAACTGAGAATAGATTGGGAAGTTTTGGCCTTCCATTTTAGGTTCGGCTATAACAGATTGGATTATCGAGGTCGCTCGGCATGCCTAACTCTATAATCAGTCTCGTTTGACAAAGCAACGGAAAATTATGGTCTCGACTGAAGCTGTAGAAGTATGATGCCGAGAATAGTGTTTACCTTGGTAACACAACTGTGAATTGAAGGGAGGTCTAGCTATTTCCTCATAACAAGCACTTTAGAAGTAATTGCACAGCTAACAGGACTCTCATGGCCTTGTTCTTTAAGACTTCATGGGGTTTGAGAGCAATCTGTGGCAACATATTAAGGACCGGGCCTACATAGACCTAACAAGAGAAAGATACATCGAGAGAGATAGAGAGAGAGAGAGAGAGAGAGAGAGAGAGAGAGAGAGAGAGAGAGAGAGAGAGAGAGAGAGAGAGAGAGAGAGAGAGAGAGAGAGAGAGAGAGAGAGAGAGAGAGAGAGAGAGAGAGAGAGAAAATGGTTTTTGTCTCCCTTTCTTTCAAGAAATAAATGTCTTTTCTCATGGTTATGTCATCATAGTAGATATTGCTTCTAGAATAAGAAAAACAATGAACATTTCGCGATTTTTCAGCCAATACGTGTACTTCCTTAAAAATGAATATAAAACTGTCCTCCTAATGTTATGGACACAAATGCCACATCAGCAATATAATGAGAATAGTAACTAACAATTTATATTATATGTCCTCAAAAGACATTCATCACCGTTCTATTGATGTAGTTTTTTCAGTTAACACAAAATCAAAGGCTAATATATCATTTAAAAAGAACATGCATTAAATGGTTTATTCTCCTTTCTCTCACAAAAGAAAAGTTACAAGATGGTTATGCTGTCAAGTAAACATTACCCCCCCTCCCCCCCAAAAAAAAAAAAAAAAGTCTTTTCCATGGAGAGGACATAATTGGCAACTACAAAACCTATACCTCCCGACGTGCTGAAATAACCAAAGGTAGATCAACAAAAAGTGAAAGAACAGCACAGAACACTGCAGCGAAACAAATGTAAATTATTGTATTCTTAACCTATCATCGAGACTAATTAACACTTTTTTTGTGAACGGTTTACTGGCACTGAACGTCAATATAAGGTTACCTCCAAACTTACTACGCATCACGTCTACACCCGGTTCCAGTAGGAATATTTCCGTTACCAAAGGAAACCTTAGAAATCCTCGTGTTACATTACTAGATGTCGAAGAGTTCAGTATGTGCACCAATACGAATAGTGATCTGATTCACCTGATGGACTGACAGTATCTCTGGAAGAATAATTTGAAATATAGCTTCTGCTACCTCATTTCAGGACGATTATCGAATGAAAACATTTAGGCCGGCTGAATCTGGAAATGTTCAATGGGAGACTGTGAAACCCTGGCATGGTGATACTGCCAGGAAAGGTAGAAACATTTCGAGGATATGGTAATAGTTTCGATAACGATAGTGTTTAATAGCGTTTGCACCATTTCGGGCTTAAAGTGTTATCTTATACACCATTATTGAAACTATTACCATATCCTTCAGCCGGCCTAAAGATTAGGATGACAGTTTTATATTATTATTATTATTATTTTTAAAGGAAGTACACGTACTGGCTGAGGCAATGAGATGGGGGTTGGGGACAGAAGAAATTGGATATGCAAACAATTGGTGTTTACAATCCATCACTTCACAAAACAGGGCCTATATCACCTACTTATCCTTATTATATCCTACATAAACTGGGAGCTCCCAGACAAGACTTCGAAAGCCTGCATATCCAATTTCTTGTCCCCCTCCCCCATCTCATTGCCACCATTTTGTAGAGGAAGTGCGGGGCTTTAGGATTAATGTTTTGTATTTACAAATAGGAGAGTTAAATGAAGAGTTAAATAGTTACAGAGAATTAGTATCCGTTCAAAAGGATTTTCAAAAGGATTATCTTATTATAGGGACTGGACACTAGGCATTTCTCTTCATCATTTAGCTCAAATTGAGCACACATAAGAAAAGAAAGACCTTCCAAATGTCCCCTTTGCTATTTTCCTCGTCGTCCTCAAAGGGGACTGGCGCGGATGAAAGTTAAGAAAGGGAAACTTCACTACCACTTATGTTCTTTTACATTTTGATAATGGGAAAAGTAGCGGTAGTAATGGTGACAATGTTTTCAATAATTGTGTTAATGATTGTGAAAGTGTTGATGATTGTAATGATACTGAAAGCAGTAATAGTACGAATACTAATATCAGTAAGCCTATATAATAGTATGATGATAGCAACAATAATAATAATGATTATCATGATGACACTAATGATAATGATGCTAATAAAACACGAGAAAAATTGTATTGTGCAAACAAGCACCATTTTCCTGGAAAAAAATCTAATTACAATGTAGTGTGTACGGCATTATATTTTACAGATAAAATGCTCGTTATAATTGTAAGACTTAAACGCATATATGAATACATAGTTGTTTTTATCAATTCTTTCACCTTTTCACTTCTACTTATATCTTTACATGTACGGAATATAAGTGCTACGATAGGTTCAAGGTCATGGTGTTTTTGTGGGAAATTACTTCAATTGCTGGCTCGTCACTATTAAACATGGAGAAAAATCAGAATAAATATAATAACCGATATATTTGAATTGTTTTATGTATTGTTGGTATAGATGAAAGGGAGTACTTCTTTATTTTTTCTGATTATAGAATTATATATAATCCTAGGGTAGTGCATGTGTACACGGATATACAAATGCCTAAAACATACAAAGGGTCCTCAAAGGACAGAGCCCCTAGACCCCCAGTGTTTTGCTATGCCACTGAGATTTTCTATTTCTAAAAGGTTACTTTTGAAACATTACGCAAATTGAAACAGATCACTCAATTCCAATCTCGTTAACTCAAACTTCCAGGCGATTTCTCTTCCCAATTATAATATGAAACAACAGAGATTAATAGTTCATATCAGTAACAAATTCTTACCAAATTGATTAAAGGGAAAGAGAGGTTGCAAATGAAGCATTGGTGAAAACACAGAATACAAAAACATCATATTGATAATGGAGATAATGATGACATAAAGTGGCTCGAGTAGTATCGAAGATTATTTCACAACAGGAAATGATGAAGGTTGTTGACATTAAAGAAGTCTCCCATAAAATGACTTCTCACTACGCCAAAGTCGTTTTCTCTTCCATTTGTAAATTCTCTTAGAAAACGACCAAAACGAGATATAAACAAGCAGAAACTACAGGTCAGAATCTAACTTAATCCGGCATTAACCTAGTATTAAAACAGATTTGAAACCATTGATAAATTTCGCTTATAGTTGTAGACTGACTTCAATTCGAGAAATTTAGCGTTTGGGAAAGGAAAAGTAAGTTTAGAAATTCTATTATGTTTATACCTGTGTTTTGTTTACTTATCGTTGTTTTTGAGAGTAGTTTGAACATTGATTGTTTAAAGAAAATATAAATGTTTTACCAACAGTTATTCTTGAATTGGTGAATGTGAACTAACAACCGTTTTCTCCTGAGACAACCCGCCTCGTCCTTCGGCTTTAGGAGGCCAACGATTACTCACATGTACATGTATATTCTGGCAACTTACCTGGGACAGTTTCATTATTTAACAGTTTTCTTAGGAGATTTTGAAGCTCTGTCTTGCCAGAATATATGTACTGGAAGGTTGGCTCTAACAAGGTAGAGGCCATGATAATTGTTTCTGAAAAGCAGTGTAACAGTATAGAAGGTACCAGAAATAATGAATATTGTAATGGGACTAATATGTATAAGATGAAGTAGAATTTGATGCTTTATTTGGGAATGGGTAGCAAGGGTGAGGGGTGCCAGGGAGCAGGGACTGTGCCAGGACCTTGGTTGAGTCCAGAACTGCTGTCTAGGTTGGTGATTCCCAAGCCGATAACTCTGGAAATCACTACAGAGCACATGACAGCGTGAGCTGATGTTACTGGCCTGGAAAACAGGTGTAGATTTTGGCAGGCAGGGAGTGACCCTGGGTCAGCTAGGGTTCTTGTGTGACAGATGTGAACCACCAGTGCTAGGTGATGCAAGGTGCAATTAGATTGGGCAAGAAGGGTGTTGTGTTGGATTGGTTTGGTAATGTGTATGTAGTTCTCAAAGACTATCATTATTATTAATGCTGTTAATATAAAATATTATAGGTCAGTTAATATTTACAGTATGGATGCACTAAGCTAGGGCAAATTGAAGATGATGTTCTGGTAGAGGACAAAAAGTTGCAGTTGTTGGTGTGAAAAGTAATCTGCAAACAATGTTTGTTGAGGGCTGTGGGGGGGATAGAGCCCCCAACAACCTTCCCCTCGGAAAGTGCCACAGGGCGAGGCCAGTCATGCAAGTTAAATTGTTGAAAAAATTATAATTTGAAGTTGGGGACTTGCTCTCTAGCAAGTGCATCTGTATTATAAGAATTACCTATAGGTTTTATATTTTGGTTTGTAGTTTGGTAATACAGACATATTTACAGATCTCAGGAGAGAGGCATGGGAACATTAGCAAGAATTTCAAGAAGGCTTCATTATATTTGCAAGAATTTCTTATCTCCTCTGCAAGGTCAGTAGATTGTCTTTAACTTGTAAATGGCTGTGCATCTCTTCAGCATCTGATCAGTGAACTGCCTCTTGAGAGCATGATTGCAAATGAAGCCATGGACAGGATTGGAGATGATTATTATGTGTATCTAGTCTCTTTTTTTGCTTAGTGTGAGCATAGAAAGCCACACTTTGCCACAGTTTTCAGTATATTTGACAATCAGCAGTGTATGGGCTGAAGGTCTACCTTGAAATGATGTTACTCAGTATAAACTATAAATGTATGCTTTGGTTGGTATATAGATTCTTATATACCTGTTGATTTTCTTCATATAACATTTTTAAGGAATTGCTATGCATAAATTGTTTGTCTATCCATATGGTGCTAGAAAAATTATGAAGATGTAGTGTTATAGGAAAATTGATATTTGATTAAACCAAGAAAAACAGACCCAAGTTTTGGATATTCAGCATAAGTACATGTGGGTCTGAAGCATTAAATGTAGAATTCTGTAGTTTTATATAATCCTTGACCATTCTACAACTTTTGGGGCCATATTCCATGAAATACTGAGTATACCTGAAATGTGTTTTTAAGGGAAAAGTTTGTTTGTATGGACCCATAAGAAAACAAATGAGATAATAGAATAATGATCACACTGCTCTGTGGGCTTGAGGTATGAGAGATTTTCATGGTGTGGAAAGGGGCTCAGATGTTGGAAGTTATAGAGAAGGACAGCAAATATAAGAAAACATTTCTACTGATGTATTTAAATAAGTCTATATGGTGCATATACCTTGTATATATCCACATTGTCAGGTCTATATGTTCATCAGAGACACTGATGCCAGCATTGATAACTGAAACTGGCATTATGCATTGAGCCTGTCTGGTGATGTTAAACATGTATACCTGTAGTCTCACACTGTCATATACTCAAGGGTCTCACAAACTAGCTGTATCCTTAGTATGTTTACAAAAACAGAGAGAAAGCTGTAATACCACACCTAAAGCCTAGCAAGCTCTTGAGAATCTAAACAAAACTAAAGCTTAACTAGGAATTGGACAGAATACTATATCTGGGTCATACACCAAAACAGAGGGAGAGCTGAGAAACAACACACCCACCCTTAGCATGGGCAGCAAAACCTAGAAAACCGTTGAAGAGACAGGGGTCAATAATAGAAATAGTACATCTTGATCTCACTCTTCTTGAGTATATTTGAACTATTTTAAACTTCTATTCCTTTATCTTTTATCTTTTGTCTTTTTAATATATTGACCAAAAGCTGTGGAAAACTGAATGAAAATGCAGATCAGGCAGTACCTCATGGCTCAGAAGTCCAGATCACTCTTAGTCTGCCTCTATTATGGACCTATTTTGTGGGGAATTTTGTTTGTATTAACTGTATATTAACATGTTGCTACTGACAATTTAATGTACATACATGCCATTTCTACTTCTAGTTTAATTTATTATGTTTACACATAGGTGGCTCCTCATGTGCTTAGTCACCAAGGAGTAATTTACTAGTCCTCATCTCAGCTGTTTACCCTTTTCCTTGATTTATAGAAATATAGTTTTTTATTTTATATTACCATTAGTATTGTTAATAGCATGATGATATGATGATAATAGCAGCATAATATTGAAAGTATTAGAGAAAGTTCCAAAAAACTCAAAGAAGGGGAAATCAGATGAGGTCTTATAGGTCTATTAATTGACTCCTTGGCAATGGAGCACTTGTGGAGCTATCTATGTGTAAACACATTTCATACAATAAATCTACAGTAGACATTACATGTTTTTGGTGGCAATAGATTAAAAATTAGTAAACAAAGTAAGGAGTTATTCAGCAGAGAGAGAGTCAGAGACAGACTTTATTGATAATGGTAATATTAACACTATTTATGTTGACAGAAAGCAGAAAGGAAGGAGTTCGTGTTGACATCCATGCATCATTATCTACATCGAGCAGGAGATTTGATACTTCTTCAGAAAATGATGAAACAGGAAAGCAGACCAGTCTCAGTATTAAAAAGACACCAGAAACACCATTGCTTAAGCAGTTACAAGCACGGATAAAATTCTCAGGTATTGCTTGTTTTGGGAGAAGTTTGTGTAATTATTGACACTTTTATTAGGAATGATAAGTTTATAATTCAGTCTGTTATTTCAGGTCCATTGACAGTATATGACTATATGAAAGAGGGGCTGATAAACCCATTAAGTGGATATTATGCAGCTGGCCAAGACATGTTTGGCAGTAAGGGAGATTATACTACATCACCTGAAATATCTCAGATGTTTGGTGAGGTATGTCATATTTCTCTCCTTTGCCCTTCCCCCCACTCTCTTTTCTCCTTTCATCCATTATCCCTCCTTCCCTCTCCTCTCTCATCATCTCTGTCCTGTTTCTTCTTCTCTTTCCCTCTTACTCTCCCTTTCTCTTAATAATATTGGTTTATATGGCCAACAAGTGTGTGTATCTGTTTCCTAAGCTGATATAGACTTTTCATGTAAAATCAATTTTGTTATATTCTCAGCATCAAAAGTAGGGTTTGAGAGGTAATATTTGCTAGTTTTGTGATATTTATTTTTTACTTGATTTGTTTCCTTGCATTTTTAGGGTGACTATCATAAGACCTTATTAATCTTATTAATTGGCATCATACTGTTAAACTGGAGTTTCCTTCTAATTATGAGATGACCTCCTACCTAAAACCAGAATCATGATTTAGAGAGGTTAGTGGTTCAGGGAGACTTCTATATATCTTTACAAATTCCATCTCCTGCCTTAAAGATATTGGATCATTAACACCCTTTCGTTTCACTATGAACCCTTATGTCCATTATCATTATAATTTTTTCTTGCTTGTTTTTAAGAAAAACAAATGAAGGTACTTTAATGTTGTTGATGTTTGAATATGCATTTTTTACCT
>NC_051402.1:35532412-35536411 GCF_015228065.2 Penaeus monodon | reverse complement strand
TTGGCAAGATTTAAGAATCATGCAAATGATGTGGCTACCATTATATCACAGCTCCAAGCCCAGGGCAAGGACCAGGATTCTCAGGTAAAGTGTGAATTTATTATATATATATATATATATATATATATATATATATATATATATATATATATATATATATATATATATATATATATATATATATTTATATTTTTATATATATATATATAAAATATTTATATTTTATATATATATATATATATATATAAAATATAAATATATATATATATATATATAAAAATATAAATATATATATATATATATATATATATATATAATAAATTCACACTGTACCTGAGAATCCTGGTCCTTGCCCTGGGCTTGGAGCTGTGATATAATGGTAGCCACATCATTTGCATGATTCTTAAATCTTGCCAACTCCCCTACATTCAAAGCCTGCTGTTCCTTCAGAGTTTCTAACCGAGAAATTTCCTCGAAAACCTATTGGAATATAAGAGTGAGACTGAAGAGATTTGACCTCTATAGCTGGTAATTACCAGGCTGTAAGGAATATTTTCCCTCAACCTTATCAACTTCTTATCATACAACAAACAAAGAACATACATTTAACAGAATAAGAATATCATTCTTAGGTTAGAAAGTAATGATGTAGCAGTAATATCAGTTTGGAGATTATCAATATATCCTTGTTGATAAATCATTGTTAGTGTATAAGCACATGAAAACAATATCATACCTGCATTTTAATAGCTCTAAGTTCAGCCAGTTTTGAATCCAACTGTGATCGTTCACCATCCTTTGCAGAAATATGTACCTGCAGCTCTCTGCAGTAATCGGACATTTTTTCACTATCATCTACAAGCTGTAAAGAAATAGCACAATAAGAGGGGTTCCCTTAATATAATGAAAGAAAAAGAACATACATAACACAAAACCTTCCTTGGTTGCTCTACTTAACACAAGAAGCAAAGAAAAGAAAGGGGAAAAAAAAAATAATAATAATTCACTGATACCTGAGTGTATTGATGATGTAAATGCTGTAGTCTTTCTGGTCCATTGCTCAGGTTGCTCACCATGTCTTCAACTCTTTCATCTTCCTCCTGAATTTGCAAGAGATCCTGTGCCCTCACACCTTGTGCTTGCTCTAGTAAATGCCTGTACTCCTGCAGGCATAAAAAGAAGTTCAAGTCATTTCAACTGATTCAAAAGCAATATTATTATTCAAAATATATTTAATATATTTCAAATCATACTGCTATGATCAAAACATAAAAGTATACAGATGCCCAACTCCAAAGATTTTCTAAATTCAAGACATAACTTACCTCTAACTGAGCCTCAAATTTTTCTGTGTCATCATCACAGTTGGCAAGTTCAACCAGTGTAGTAAACCTAGACTTGGCAAGATTGATGTCACTGTCAAAGTCACTTGGAAAGGCAATGGGCATTGGGTTCATGTAGTCATACAGGTTCACAACATCAACCAACCATGCCAACATAGCCAGAACGGAGGGCCATGTGTGGGGAGACCCAACTGTTTGTGAGAAAACAAGATGTGTGCTTGATCAAATGTACAGAAAAACCTTATTTTACATAACATTAATCAAAGCAAATTTCAGCAATTGGGATTTTAAAAAATTGCCAATTTCTTTTTTTTACAAGGGAATCATTAAGTTCCTACAAGATCATTCTGGTAATTACAGAAATCTCAAGTTAGTCAATTTGGTATGGTGGGCAAAAGTGTGTGTAAAACTGTCTTAGGCAATAAAGCATAAGTACCAAATGTATTTTAAACATAATGCAAATGACAGTAACCAAAGGACCTGAATTTCAGGGGGAAATTGTGAAGGTAAGTTTAAACTTGTTGATGCCATTTGCCAATGTTGTTTTTTCCTAAATATTAATCCAGCGAAGGAATTCTGCATAAATTTTGAAAAAGTGATGGCTTGTTACTGGAAATCATATAAAGAGGTAGAAACATATTTTCTGAGAAATAGTTTAGTTGTATTGAAAAATTTAAATAAATCATAAATATCATATTTATCACTTTTAGTCTAAAGCGGTTTTAAAATATATCAGATAATTTATCAAAAAACTGAATGAAGATTTAGGATTCATTGTGATTCTAATAACTTATTCTGTGGCATACTTAATGCAAATTTACCCTGTAGAAGTAAAAATTGGAATAATTAACTGCAGAAATGTCGACTCAGTGAGTGGTCAATTACACAATATTCAAATGAAGAGGCAAGTATAAAGAGAAAATCACAATGACTGCCTTATCAACATTTATGAATCAGAAAAGTTAGTTACAAAGCATAAAAAAGAAAGAAAGAAAGAAAGAAAGAAAGGTGTCCTTGCTTGTAAAGGAATCTACTCTGATAAAAAAAAATCTATCTTATGTTCCACATACATTTTTGTGACAATCTTCACTTTCTATGATATTTTGATAGGGTTATGTTTTTTTTCATAATGCTATTACTTCATGAAAACATGAAGAGAAATAAAACAAAAGTATGCAAAAGCTGAAGTGAAAGATTATTATGACACAAAAGGGA
The DNA here is from genome assembly GCF_015228065.2 of Penaeus monodon. Lineage (NCBI taxonomy): Eukaryota > Metazoa > Arthropoda > Malacostraca > Decapoda > Penaeidae > Penaeus > Penaeus monodon. Next base: position 35,533,853 of record NC_051402.1, on the reverse strand, counting down.
GAGAGAAGTAAACGAAAATAGAAAAGAAAAATAGAGGATAAAAAATAGATAACAATGTAAAAGGAGGAAGGTAACAGTGGGGGAGGAAATGCAGTAGCAGAGAAAGTCAAAGAATAGCAAAATTACAGAGACCAGCATAACAATGAAAATTATGATAATGATGATGATATAAGAAAAAGGAATGGAAGAAAAGAAAGTGATGATGTTGATGATGATGACAAGAAAAGGAGAGAGAGAGAAAATTTAACTTACCTGTAATGAAGGATGATTTTGACATCTGCACTGGATATTTCAAAAGCTTTAATAAGCGAGGAATTTCCTCCTCAAATCTATTTGGCAAATTGTATTGACCATCGAGGTGCCTGTATATAAACTGAGAAAGAATAGTTATAACAAATCCCAGTGTAAATACCATATAATACCCAGATTATTATTAATCAATGGTCATTCCCAGCAGAATCCAAGCCAAATAAAAATGTTCAATCTTACAAACTGATTATTGCACCATATAACACTGATAAATCATAATAAATATATCTCAGTCACAATATATCAACAACAACAACAACAACAAAACAGAAGTCCCCAATACATACATTGAATATATTTGCAAAATCTTTTGTGGATGGTGTGAGAAGTGTTCTTCGCTGAAGCTGGTGTTCATAGCCCCTACTGACAAGGAAGTCCAGAATTTTGTCCACGCACTGACTCTTGAAATTGGAGTCTGTGATGGGGCGGATCTCCTTCCTCACTTTCCCTCCCATGCTCGAGTTACGAACTGAATCCATTGACAGTCTGTAAGTCAAAGCGGTAACATGAGTATTTATTACAATATACAATATACCAAAAATTTTCTAAAACAATATCAAGTAAAAATATAAAATAATGGATGAACTGCTACTTACAATTTAAAGCAGATATGTACAAAAGTTCCTTATACTCTGAATATACATAAGTAAATGCATGTCTCAATGAAGTAGAATTATAAATATAGGAAGGAGATAAAGTACGTATGTCAAAAACCATTCTCCCTGTCAATTGAAATATGTGTGTGTGTGCTTATGTATGTATATATGTATGATTAAATGTATATATAAGTATAAATATGCATTTATTTATCTATCTATCTATCTATATATCTGTATGTATATATATGAATATATGTATATATGTGTTTATATATATATATATATATATATATATATATATTTGTATATATTTATATATTTATATATTTATATATTTATATATTTATATATTATATATTATATATAATATATATATATAATATATATATACATATATACATATATACATATATACATATATACATATATACATATATACATATATATATACACATATAAATATATACATATATACATATATAGCATATATATAGATCATATATAGTATACATATATATAATATATAGATAATG
>NC_051402.1:35525327-35532312 GCF_015228065.2 Penaeus monodon | reverse complement strand
AGGAACATTGTAGGGGCTGACTAGAGGAAAAATGGTTGATTGACATTAAACGTTCACATGATTCATAAAGCCCTGATGACGGATAGCCAGATGACCAAAACTAAAAAATCGAGCGTTGCAAGAAAACCTTTGACATCTCCTAGATATCTACTTTAATAACAAAAATAATAACAATTAAAATGATATTGAAAATTATAATGTTAATAATGATAGTAATAATGTTAGTAAAATGACAATAACAGTACTACTAAAATTTAATAATAATAATAATAATAAAAAATAATAATAATAATAATAATAATAATAATGATAATAATAACAATGATAATAATAATAATAATAATAATAATAAAAATAAACAATAAAATGTGATGATGATGATGATCATCATCATCATCCTCATCATCATCATCATCATCATCATCTTTCATCATCATCATATCATCATCATCATCATCACATCATATCATAATCATAATCATCACATAATGATATTGATAATGATAATACGATGATTATATTAATAAATAATGATAACCATCATTATTATCATTATCATTATTATTATCATTATTATTCCATATTATTCTCTTTATTATCATTATTATATTATCTTTATTATTTATTATTATATTATTTTTATTATTATTATTATTTTATTATTATTATTATTATTATTTTATTTTTACGTCAATCTCATCAATCATCACATCATCATTAAACAATGATAATTATTTTTTTAAAAAACGAAACAAAAATACAGAAAATTAAACCCCATTCCATATTTCAAACACCATGTACCGGGTGAAAAAATATATTTTACGTGTTTGCAATCAGGGTATAATACATACCCTCCCCTAATTTTTAACGAGGTTTAAATCATTGATTTCATGGGTGTACTTTTTGTAACTTTTACAGCTACATTTTGTGTGCTGATAAATTTTACTATAAATAAAATTAAAAGTGTGCTTTTATATTAATAAAAGCAATCGGCCGCGAAAGGACTTAACCACACAGTTTTTTTTTAAAAAGGGGAAATCCTTTTCCGATTTTTAAATTTTACATAAAGGACGTAAAAGAGGTGTGTACCTCCCTTTTAATCTTTGGGGGGCCTCCAATGGTCGGGTTTCCCATGACCCTGCCAGTTTTGGCTGCCCTCCGAATTTTTTCCCCCCTTTGTTTTCCCCGCCATCGTACGAAGGGAGGCGCTGCTGGTGGCGAATTTCCCTCCATCCAGTGGCGTTTAGGGTGACGCGAGATGAAAGGGGTTTTGGTGCGTTAGGGCATCATATGTTGACTTTTTAATACATATAAATTGGAATTAATCTTAAATTTCTCTTCGTATTTATTTATGGGTTTGGGTTTTTCAAACGAAATTTTCGAACGAAAAAAACTCACAGGAATCCGAAACTACACCCAGGAGAGGGTATTTTCCCCGCGGAGTTTGCCCAGCAGAGAAGGTAAAAGTGCGTCTGGTTTTCCCCTTTTCGCGTGTATCGCACTTCGGAAAAGGGAAACCCAGGCTCTGAGGACGGAGGGACGCTCGACCCGACTGGATACGAAAAAGTTTTTGAGTTTGTAATTTGAGGTGTATTTATGTGTGGTGATTTGGCTCAAAGGCAGTAAACAGAAAACCCAAAATTTAAGTAATGACAAAAACACAGTTCACGGACGCACAAAAACAAGTGCGCGCGCCCCTGCGCGCCACACTCACACACACACACACAACCACACAACACACACACCACACACACACCACACACACAACACACACCACACACACCAACCCACACACAAACTTTAAAACAGAGATTGCGAATACTAAAACCCTACAAAGGCCACTAACAAAAAACGCCCCCATTACGTAAAGGGGGGTCAGAACAGCCCCTCGTTCAGGAAAATTCCACCCAAACAATGGACCCCTGAACCCCTCTTTATAAATCCTTTTTAAACGGGAATTCATAGCCCTTTCTCGGGGTTCAAGCACTGGGAGCTCCACCCGGTTTAAGGGGAAAATATTAAAAAGGGGTACCACAAAAAATATGAAGCATGTATTCTTTCTCGCTCCACTGTCACAAATTTGGATTTTTTATGTTTTGGGTTGAAGAGATAGTTATGAACAAAAATAAGAATTATTAGTTTCCGGGGTTTTGGGACCGTTCGCAAACGTGCATTTGGTTTTTTTTTTTACACTTTTTCTCGAAAACAGAAAAAAAAAACTTACTTGTCTCGATGAAGGGGCTTTGCTCCCGAGTAAGACCGATGTTTTTTTCTTTTGTTGTAAGTGTCCTATAGTTAACTTTGATTTGAGAAAGTTCTTTGCATTCCAGAAAAGCGAAGCACTCTGAAAAAATGGTAGTGTAATTATATATATATAATTATATATAATATATTATATATATATATATTATAATATATAAAAAAATATATATATATTTGTGTGTGTTTGTGGTGTGGGTTTTGTCAGTCTGATTTGGGTTTTTCTTCCCCTTTTACAGCACGGAAGAGGTTTTTCATCAATTTAAAAAATTTTAATATATTATATATAAATATATATATATATATATAATTATATATATAAAATTAAAATATATTATATATTAATTTAATATATATGTATGCATATATTAATTTTATTATATATATATATATTATATATTATAAATAAATATAATTTTTATAAAATAATATATATATATGTGTGTGTTATGTGTGTGTGTGTGTGGTTTTTTGTGTGTGTGTGTGTGTTGGTGTGTGTGTTTTGGGTGTTTGTTGGGTGTGTGGTGTGTGTGTAAGTATTATATTATATATATATAATATTATAATATATATATATAATATATATATATATATAATTAAAAATATATATTTTATATATTTATATATATATATATATATATATATATATATAAAATTATATAATATATTATATATTATAGAGAGGGGAGAGAAAGGAAGAGAAGAGAGAGAGAAAGAGAGAGGAGATAGATAGATATATAGAATAGATATAGATATAGATATATAGATAAGATTAAAAATTTTACATACAATATTATATACATATAGATAGATAGATAATTAAGATAGATAAAAGATATGTATATTATTGTTATATATTAAATATATAGAATATAATATATTATAAATATAATTTTTAAAATTATAAAATTAATATTATATTTATGAAAAATAAAATTATATAAAAATTAAAATTTTAAAATATATATATTAAAAATATTATTATATATAATTATATAATATATATATATACATAATATAAATACATATATAATATATATATTATTATATATATATATATATATTATAATATATATAATATATATATATATATTTTTGTATATATATATGAAATATATTAATATATAATAATTTTATATAATAAATATATATTAATAATAATTTATTATATATTATATTTATTACATAGATGGGTGTGTTTAAGTAATTTTAAAAACATAATTATATATATATATATATATATATATATATTATATATTTTAATATATATATATATTAAAATTTATAATCCCCGGGCATAAGACAGTATCGGATGTAAACAAAATAGGTATCCCAACAAAAGGTGAAGATTAATATGATTAAGGTGATGAGGGTGATGATGATGATGTGATGATAATGATGAAATGATGATGATGATGATGATGATGATGATGAGATGATGATGATGATGATGATGATGATGATGTGATGATGATGATGATGAGATGATATGATGATGATAATAATGAGATGATGAGATTTTTGATGTGTGATGTGATGATGATGATGATGATGATGATGAAAAAGATGATGTAAAGATGATGATGATGATGTGATGTGATGATGATGAGGATCCGTTTCGAGACATTAATAGGGTCTGAGAAATAACCCTTAGCTGCCGTTTCCTGCTTGATTTAAAAATTTCCCTGTATTTGGGCCCCGAAAACCTGAACAAAAAAAAAAATTTAGGGGGAAAAAATCCTTCTTCCGTGTTATTAACTGAAAAAAAAAATTGCATTCCTTTATTATTCAAATTTAAAAAGTGCTATATGCTTGTTTTTAGTACATTTCTTGATTAATATTAACCATGATTTAAAAAAGTAATATTATTTCTCTTTTCCAGTATCAAAAATCTATCCCCCGGGAAAGACTTTGTAGATTCCCATAAAAAAAATAAAACCAACGGGGAAAAAAAGCATTTTCATTCCACCTCCCTTTTTTCCCCTCATCTTCCTTCTCTTTCTTTTCTCTCTCTCTCCTCTCTCCTCTCCTCCTCCCTCTCTTCCCCCCTCTCTCTCTTCTCTCTCTCTCTCTCTCTCTCCCCTTCTCTTAGATACACACGCACTCGACACATAGATAATACTCCCGAAAAAGGCATCGAGCATGTTGACCCCCCGGGCCGCATCCCCAAAAAGGCAATGTTCTCCCTCCGAAGCCGGTCGCAAAGTGGATTTCGTTTGTCTTCCCTTCGGACTGGACTTGGCACTTCCGCCCAACGAGAGATAACACAGCCGAACGCACCTGAGTGGGTAAATATGCACAAATATGAGCAGATTCGTGTTGGATGATTGTGTGTGTGTGTGTGTGTGTGTGTGTGTGTGTGTGTGTGTGTGTGTGTGTGTGTGTGTGTGGGGTGTTGTGGTTTGTGTGTTTCCGGAGATGCATAAAACGAGCTTCAATATAGAAATAATGGATTTACTGTCGCAGTGTAAATACGCTCCAAAACAGGAAACGACATAACGAATACGTAGAAAACTCCCTTACCTCCACGTCATCAGAGAGGTCAACGAGGTCAGAGGTCGCGCCATGGAAAAAGAGCTTGACGCGACCTAGTTGGCCACTGAAGTCACCTCTGAACTGTGCTTTACCGAGGGCCCAGGTGGCTCTGCCGCTCATCGTGGCAGGTGTCTGCCCGCGTTGTACCTGCCGTTGTGGTCCGTCATCAGCACCTTCGTGGGCCGGACGCCTGGGGGAGGAGGGGGGAGGAAGAGATGGGATGATTTTGAATATGGTAAAACGGGTTTTATTTAGTAGTGAATTGGGCCACGATACAGAGTGAGAGAGAGAGGTACAGATTAGAAGTTAGAGGTAGAGAGAGAAAGGAAATGAGACACTGGCAGGCTATTGCCTGGACCTCTACCCACCTGCTCTGCGGCCGCTTATCACCACCTCCAGGTAAGCCGGCGTGTCTGCTCTCAGTTCCACGCTTCCCCACTTTGGTAGTGGCACCTGAGAGAAAAAATATCTATCTAAAGTGGCATTTAAAATTTTAAAGAGAATTAAGGGATGAAAGAAAGAAAAAAGAAAATGAAAAAAAAAAGCTAGTGATTTATGAACACTTGAAAATTACCTTCCTCACCCAACAACTTACCGCCTTGTCCGGGTCGCCATCCGCAGCCAGGCAAGCAAGCCAGGTTGTGCCATAGCGAGTGGGCACGTAAGCCGCCAGCGTGAACGAGCCATCGTGTGGAGCGTGGAAGTAACCTACAAGTGAAGTAAGACGAGGAGAGGTGAGTATGATTCTACGTTTGCTTCCTCGTCCGTTGTTCTATTTTAGTTTAATGAATCTTTATTGTTGAGATTTAATCCCGATCGGCCTAAAACTCAGCTGTCTCCTAAAAACAGCTGTCAATTCGTTCAAAAAAATAAATAAAAGGTGACTCAACCCACCTGTCAATTTGGCCACGAAGCTCTTTGGCGCGATCGGAAGTGGAGGAGTGACGACGGAGGGAGTAAAACCCTCCGTCTGCGGCGTGAGGGGGCCAGGCGGCGGCGGTCGCTCAGGTCCCGGCGCGAACTGGCCTTCCCACAGCTCGAGCAGGAGGCCGCGTTCCCCTGGGGGAGCGCCGGCGGGGGTTAGACTCGAGGACCATGGGAGGAATGAAATGACTCATTCAAGCCTTGCATGTGCGTGTAAAGTATAGAAGATACACACACACATTGTGTGTGGTGTTATACGTGTATATTAAAATATATATATTTTATATATTAATATATAATAATATATTTTAATATATATATATATATATATAATTTAAATTATATTATATATAGGGTGTGTATCATATAATATAAATATATATATATAAATATTTTATATATATATTATATATTATATAATGTGTTGTGGTGTGTGGTGTGTGTGTGTGTGTGTGTGTGTGTGGTGTGTGCGTGTGTGTGTGGGGTGTGTGTGGGTGTGTGGGGTGAGTGTGGGGGGGTGTGTGTATTATAAATATATTAAAATATTTTTAATTTTAATTTTTCTTTCCCTTTTAATTTTTTTTTTTATTTTTTTTTTTTTTTTTTTTTTTTTTTTTTAATTTTTATTTTTTTTTTTTTTTGTTTTTTATTTATTTTATATAAATAAAATATATTTAATTAAAATATATAAATTATATATAATAGTATATATTTTTTTTTTTAAAAAATTTTATATATTAATAATATAATTATATATATTTTAAAAATATAATATTATATATTATATATATATATAATTAAATATAATTAATAGTTATATTAATTTTAAATATTTATAATACACACAAAACACACACACACCCAACACACACACAAACAACACACACACACGCACACACCTCACACAAACACACACACACAACACACACCACACACAAAACACAATTATATAATATTTTAATATTATATATATTATTTATATATATATATAAAATATATATATATGTATCACACACAAATTTTATAATATAAATTTAAAAATTATATATTTTATATATATATATATATAATATTATATATATATAAATATATATAAAATATATAATATACACGTATAACACCACACACAATGTGTGTGTGTATCTTCTATACTTTACACGCACATGCAAGGCTTGAATGAGTCATTTCATTCCTCCCATGGTCCTCGAGTCTAACCCCCGCCGGCGCTCCCCCAGGGGAACGCGGCCTCCTGCTCGAGCTGTGGGAA
>NC_051402.1:35502827-35512827 GCF_015228065.2 Penaeus monodon | reverse complement strand
TCTCTCTCTCTCTCTCTCTCTCTCCTCTCTCCTCTCTCTCTCTCCCTCCCTCTCCCTCTCCCCCCCCCCCCTCTCTCTCTCTCTCTCTCTTTCTGAACGACCATCTTAAGGATGACTTGTTATGTCAGACTAATTCTATCAAGGTATTGTAGTTTGCTGTAAACTCCTTTCTCTTTCATACAACCAATTAAAACGGAAATATAAACATATTTATTCATCCACCATAACCAAACTTATGAAACCACAACATGAAATAATTAACTTCAAACGCAATTTGACCATCACAGCGGGCATCACGTGACACCAGGAGCAACTCTAACCATTAAAGGGTCAAACCTCGGGTCAGCGCCGTGCCAGACCAAGGTGACCCTTGGGTCGGGTTCATGCGAGGTCACAACGGCCAGTGAAGACGTCATAACTTGTGTCCTTCAGGATTTGACTGATGTAGTGTCCCTCGTTCCTACACCCATCAGCGTCGTCGTCTCCGGCAGGTAAGAAGAGAGAGAGAGAGAGAGAGAAAAGAAGAAGGAAAACTTAAACTAAACGAGGAAAGAAGGACAGGATTACATAACGCTACAGATATGAAGGGAACTGTTTCGTATTTTTGCGCCAAAAAAAGACTATTCTCATTAGTTATATGCATTTTTGATAACTGCAAATAGATGGGGAAAGATAAAAAACACTAACACCTAAACTTACCAAACCAAAGGCATATAAATTATTTTTGTGATTTAAAGTATGAGATACTTAAATGAACTCAAATTTCATCTCCAAATCCCCCTACAGAGGCGCCGCCACGCTCAGCACGAGCGGGCGTGAGAGTCTCCTCACCCTTATGCCGTCCATCAGCTCAGTAAGCCCACGGGAAGGGTCGGTGGGCGGAGGAACCCTTATAACCATCAAAGGTGTGTTTTCATAATTTTAATAATGTCGTACTGGTTATTTTTTGCGAAATCGCCTCTTATTCAACACATATTTTGTGGTTGGGTGAGAGATAATGTGTGATGAAAAGAATTATATGTTAAGTGAATTCTATTGTTTAGCGTATTGGTTAGTTTTCTGCACAACTGGATCCTGAATAGAAATGCACCATTCTGTACCATTCCCAGGCACGGGTTTAAAGGCTCTCGACGCTGTGGTGAAGGTCAAACTAGGTCAGAGTCCATGTCAGGTGGTGAACCTGACTTCCACCGTCGTCACTTGCATTACCAGCTCCGTTGCATCTCCCGAAACGGTCACTCTCGGCCTCTTCGTCTCCTCCGCAATGGTAAGAATCTCTCTGGTGTATAATTATCAGATTTTGGTGTTTTAATTGGGAGGTAAATTAATATCCGCATAACATTAATTGTAGTTGGCCATAGCTTTTGTAGTTTCTGTTGAATAGGAAGATCTGTACTATGTTCCTAAAGTTTGGTAGTCTTCACTGAATGGTAAAACACTCTTCCATGTTGATACTATTGTATTAAAACCCACAGTGCAAAAACTAGATTCACTAAAAATGAAACTACAGTTTCGAAATCCACCTTTAGCCCTGAAGATGGAATCCAGGTGGATTTCGAAACAGTAGTCTCATTTTCAATAAATCTAGTATTTGCATTGTGGGTTTCTCAACTATAGTCTTCACTAAATATCCAATTATCGCTCGAGAAGATATGATAACCACGTATCTACCTCGCCCGTTATCTCCATCCAGGTGCCAGCCCTCAGCGAAAAGCCAAACACATTCTCCTTCGCGGAAACCGCAACGCCATCTGTCCGAAGTGCGGGCGTGTCCAGAGGCAGACTGGTGATCAACGGCTCTGATTTCGGCTCCAAGTCGTCCCGAGTCAGTGTCACCCTCACCAGGGTCTCGGCGGCCAGGCGGAGGAGGAGCCTCGAGGCGATGGCAGCGGAGGAAGAGGGCCTCGGCTCTGACGACGTGTTCGAGCTCTTCGGCGCTGACTTCGAATCGTCCAGCGATTTCTGGAGGTCGGTGACAGGGACACACACAGCGTTCTTCGAGGAGAGCATGGCGCGAGGGGCGTGGAGGGTGGCAGGGAGCGCCAGGGTGAAGGAAGGAGAAAGGACATCGCGAATAAAACGTCAGGCGAGGGAAGAAGTCCCTTCTCTGATGTGTAAGATTATTCTTCTGTCTGATACGTCGATCGTCTGCGACACGAGCCACGTCGCAGCTGGCGAGTACGAAGTGTCCGTCGGCGTGGAGGGTGTTGGCAATGCCCTGACTCACGAGGACGCCGCCCTTGTCACATTCGTGCCCCTCGTAGACAGCTTGACCCCGGAGCAGGGCAGCGTGCACGGAGAGTCCCTCCTGACCATCACGGGCGCAGGCTTCTCGCCAGGGGACGTGACCGTGGCAGTTGGTGGCGTCGCGTGCCCCTTGGAGAGCCACTCGGTGACGTCGCTGACTTGCCGCACACCTGCGCACTCGGAAGGGCTCACCGATGTCGTGGTTACGTCGGCAGGCATAGACGCTCGTGCGGCGTCGAGATACGCCTACACCGTCGCTAAGACTCCGGTCCTTCGTCGTGTCAGGTGAGTTCTGCTTGTCCGATAATGTGCGTAATGTCAATATACATACGTATATACAGACTGAATGAAAATATGCACACACACACACACACACACACACACACACACACACACACACACACACACACACACACACACACACACACACACACACACACACACACACACACATATACACTCCTTCCTCATCCTCTCCCCTTCCCTCCCTTCCTTCCTTCCTTCTTCCACCTATTCCCTCAGCCACTCTCTTTCCCTTCTACCTCCCTTCCCTCCTTCCTTCCTTCCTACTTCCCTTCCCTCTTCCCTTCTTTTCCTCAGCCACTTTCCCTCACCCACTCTCCGTTCTTTCTCTTTTTCCTCCTTTCTTTCTTTCTACCTTCCTCTCTTTTTCCACCCCATCCCTCAGCCACTCTCCCGCTTTCCTTCCTTCCTTCCTTCCCAATCTTCCTCCTCCTTCCTTCTTTCCTTCCCTATCTTACTCCTCCTTCCTTCCCTATCTTCCTCCTCCTTCCTTCCTCTCTTCCTTTCTTCCACCCTCCCACCTTCCTCCTTTCCTACCTCCTTCCTTTCTTTCACCTCATTTCCTCAGCTACTCTTCTTCCCTCCATTCCTATCTTCTTCCCTTCCTCCCTCCCCTCTTCCACTTCATTCCCCCAGCTACTCCCTCCTTCCTTCCTCCCTCTCTTCCTTGCCCTCCACCTTCCTCCCTTCCTCCCTTCTTCCGCCCAGTGCCCTCAGCCTCTCTCCATTGATCTCACCTCTCTCCTCCGTGGCCTTCTTCAGACTGCAGAAGAGGACCTTGCGTGTGGATGGAGAGGGTCTTTCTCCCTCCGGCGATGCCCCCGAGGTCTTAGTTGGGGGCGTGGCATGTCCTGTTACCAGCTACGATAACAACTACATCACCTGTCACGTAAGCTATTGTTTGTCAGATTAATTAATTTAGCTACTTGTTAATTATCTTTGGGCTTTTCCTGCGTTCCTACTTGTGTGTTTACATGTCCATTGGGTTTTATTTATTGGATTGTTTTAGTCTTCTGTATTCTCTCTTTCATTTCTGATCTCTCTCCCTTCCCCTCCTCTTTTTTTCTCTTTCATTTACCCTTCCTCTTTCCTTCGTCTCTGCCCCCTTTTTATATACCATGTTTCATTTCCATAAAACACGCGTCCCAATCCCTTCCCAACAGTATCCTCAGATTGGCGGAGGATCACACCTTGTGCAGGTGCGTGACCCGGTCTACGGAATCTCCAATAGTAACCTGATGATAACCTTTGACCTCGTCGTCACTGACATCTCGCCTGGGCAAGGTCAGTTGGATTTTTTTCTTTTTAATTGAATGGTATCCGTCTTGTTTTAAGTAATAATTCACATGCATCCCTAAGTACTGTAGTAAATGACAAGACTCAAAATTGTATCATAGCGTCGCATCTTCAAAAGAAGAAGAAGAAGAAGAAGAAGAAGAAGAAGAAGAAGAAGAAGAAGAAGAAGAATTAAACCAGCCGAAACGAGAAGAAAGGAAAAGAAAAATATATTGTGTTCATTCATTTAAATTCTCTCTGATGCAGGTAGCTTTGGCGGCGCTGAAGTAACAGTTCGTGGAAGAGGATTCGATCCTGAAGGCGGAACTGACGTCACTATTTGTGGACAGAAGTGTGACGTCACCAGCTCTACGTTTACCGCCATTACATGCACGACGCCATCAACTGTTCAGGGAGGAGGTGAGATAACTTGCAATAATAGTCTGAGTCGGGAATTGTGATTTGCTATGGAAATATTATCTACCGCGGTTCAGAAGCTCTAATAAAAAAATGTAAAGAAAAGATATTACACTGATATTTTAGACGTCAATAATTAATGTAATTAACGTATACATGCATAGCCATTCAATATGAATACTCAATCTCTACCGAAATTCAGAAAAATAAATTGAAAAGGAAGTTGTATTGTTTTTTGACAACGGGTTCATTTTGAACTGAATAACGGCAGCCAAGAAGACCAAAGAGTACCCTGAAAGTTTTTTTCCCTTCCATCCAGACCCACACTTTCACCTCGGCATTACAAACTACGTTATCACAATAATGATAATTAAGTTACTTACGAGGACGATGATTAGGATAACATTTTCCATCACACTGACCCTTCCTTTGGCAGACGAAGTGGAGTGCGACGTGGTAGTGAGGAACCCTCCCTTCGCCGGCGCGCCCTCCGAGGCCACGCTGCCCAAGGGCTTCGTCATGAGGGCGGCCCTCACGCCCTTCGTCAGCGCCGTCTCTCCTCGCAGGGGAGGCACTGCTGGAGGCACTCGTGTCACTGTCGTTGGCACGGGGTTTGGGTAAGTTTGTGTACACACACACACACACACACACACACACACACACACACACACACACACACACACACACACACACACACACACACACACACACACACACACACACACACACACACACACACACACACACAGACACATACACTCGTTATTCAGCCTGTTTTATGCAAATTGTTGATAGATTTTGACTAGTAGATAATCAGTTTTATCTCTTCCTTCATCCCTTTTTCATTTAAAATCTAATTGTGATGATAAGAATAGATTTAAAAAATCTTTCAATCATATATGTAAGAAATGGACCAACAGTTATTATGGTGTCTCAGTTATTTTTTTCCTCACGGGGGATTGAAAAGTAGAATATATAAAGAATATTCGTCTGTGCAAAAGATCAAAACAGCAGCAATAACATCAACAACTATAACAAACACAACTCAATTGTTTGTCTTTGATAGCGATTCTGGCAACACTGTCACCATCGGCGGTGCTTCGTGCTTAGTGGCGGAGGAGAACGCGACGAGCATAACGTGTGTAACGGAGGCACTCCCAGGCGGCGGCACCTTCCCCGTCCACGTCTCAGTGTCTGGCATCGGTCTAGCTAAAGTAGTGAGTGCCATTTCTCTGTTTATTCCCTTCCTCCTCCTTTTTCCTCCTTTTCTTTCGTCCTTCTCTTCCCCTCCTATCCCTTTCAGTTCCGTTTTCTTTCCTTCTACCCTTACCTTTCCGTCCTCCTCCCCCTCCCATCTCCCCCTCCCCCTATTCCTCCCCTTTCGTTTCATAATTGTCTGTTGTTGCCAACTCACATCATATTTCATTCTTGGGAGACACTTACATATTAAACCATTTCTTTTTTTCTATAGCCTTTTTATTCGTTCATTATCCTCCAGTTCATTCATCCATTTCAACTCTTCCTCTCCTTTCTATCGCAGGTCGAAGGAAACCACTACAGCTACATAGACCTCTGGAGTTCTCGCTTCACGTGGGGCGGCGAGGCGGTGCCTTCGGAGGGCCAGCTGGTCGTGGTGGAAAAAGGACACACCGTCTACCTGGATCAGTCCACGGAGGTGCTCAAGATGCTCCTCATAAAAGGTGGGCGGGGAGAGGGATGCACGTGTTTATAAGCAGGGAGGAAGGCAGGGATAGGAGAGAGAGAGAGAGAGGTGAGAAAGAAAGGAGAGGGGAAGGAGACAAGGATGAAGAGGAGGTGGAGAGAGAAAAGGAAAGAGAGGGAGAGATAGAGAGACGGAGAGAAAAGAGGAGATAAGAAGAGAGGGGTTTGAAAGGAGAGGAGGAGAAGAGAAAAGAGAAACTGAGAGGAGAGGAGAAGGGATAAAAGAAGAAGAAGAGAGGAGAGGTTAAGCAAAGAAAGGGGGGATAAAGAAAAAAAAAGAAAGATAGAAAGAAATAATTAAAAAAAAACAGTACCTCAAATCGCCTACCCTTCCATCTAGGGGGCCACTTACTGGTGGACCCGGAGGCGACGTCGGAGGTGGTGCTAAGGGCAGAGTACATCCTGGTGGTGGACGGAGGGGCGCTCAGCATCGGCTCGGAGGAGGACCCGTTCGAGGGCCGAGCGACCATCGAGCTCCACGGCAACGCAAGGTCCATCCAGCTGCCGGTCTTCGGTGCCAAGGTGCGTCCTGGTGCCACATCTGCTCAGAGGGAGAAACATATTGAAATGAGGAAATAGATAAATAGGCAAATTTTACTGATAAGGATTAAGAGAGAAAAAATCTGAAAGCGTAGGCAGCAAATGTGTATATAAATAGATAAAACTTTGGATGCTAATATTGACCCATCCATCCATCCATCCATTCATTCAACCAATCATTGATTGATTGATTGATTGATTGATTCATCCATCCATCCATCCATCCATCCATCCATCCATCCATCCATCCATCCATCCATCCATCCATCCATCCATCCATCCATCCATCCATCCATCCATCCACCTACCTAAAACCCACCCACCCACCCCACTGACGGCATTCCTCCTCCCTCAGGTGCTGGCGGTGCGCAACGGGACCCTCGACCTCCACGGCGCTCCTGTGTCCGTTCCATGGACGCGGCTGGCGTCGCCCGCTGCCCCCGGGGACCGCGACCTCAGCCTCGAGACGCCGGTCGCCTGGCGCCCCGGGGACTCCCTCGTCCTCGCCTCCACGGAAAGAAGGTGAGACGAGACTTTGGAATTTTAAGATATCTTTATGTGCTTTAAAGGTGAAGAGGGTAATATTTTTAATTTTATCAAGTGAATACTACTTGATCAGCTCTTGGTGTGTTTTTAGGATGATATATCGGAAGATTAATGTATATACATATCTCGCACAATCATACTATGAAAAGATATTTATACAAGAGCTTTAATTGAAGACAAGAAGTTTAAACAATTTTTGTTATTCTCTCCTCCTTTCTCTTTTTTTCATCTCTCCATTTCTTTTCTTTTCTTCCCCTCTCTTCATTTTCTACTCCCCTGTCCTCCTTTTCTCCTCGCCTCTCCTCCGTTTCTCCTCTTCTCTTCTCTTTTCCTCTCCCTTTCTTCCACCCATTGTACCCGCCATTTTCCGAATCAGGTTCTCCACCAACGAGAACGAACAGCTGACGATCGCAAGCGTGTCGGGAGACGGCCTGACCGTGACCGTGACGGAGCCTTTGCGTCACCATCACGTCGCGTTACGTCAGACGCTGGGCGGACGCGTGGTCGACACCCGCGCGGAGGTCGGCCTTCTCTCGCGCAACGTCAGAATCCGCGGCGTCATGAGCGCGGATTTCGCCGACGATGTCATAGAGCCATGCGGAGGGAAGTGGAGTCCAGGTGAGGGGTTTGTTTTGCTTGTTTGTTTGTTTGCATGATTGTGAAATAAATGTAAGGTGGAGGGTCGATTTGTTACGTATTAGTAGAAACTTTGCACTCATCTTTTCCTTCTAGTAAGTGAGACTGTTACAAGGAAAAGCTCATGGATATCATTTACTTCATCCTAGCTATAATTACGTAAAAAAGAACAGAAAACAAACGGGAAAAAAGGACTCCACAATATCATTTACAAGATCATACCCGTGTAAACAAAATCAAAACACTATCATACACATCACCCTCACCTCCTAGGACACATTTCCCCCCCTCCCCCTCGCCCACACACCCACCTAACTCGCCTCTTTCCCCTCAGGCCAGTTCTCGACGGCGCCGTGCTTCAACGGGAACTTCGGCGCGGAACTCGGCAGCGACATGTTCGGCGCGACGGTGATGCTGGCGCCCGAACGCCCCGGCGAGGAGATCGTGGCGGCGCGGATCCAACACGTCGAGATCTCGCAAGCCGGGCAGGTAGGGAGGGGGAAGGGGGGGAAGGGGCATCGGAAGCGAAGGGTAGGAAGGGATTGGGGTGGGCAGGGGGGATGGACGGGTGAAGAGAAGTAAAGATGGATAGACGTAATGAAACGTCTCTCTGAAGAGAAAGAAAAGAAAGAAACAAAAGATAACCCACAATTCTTCCTCCCTAACCCTTCTTTTCTTGCCCCCACAGGCCTACCAGATCGGCCGCTACCCGCTGCACTTCCATATGCTCGGCCGAGTCCACCGCTCGTACGTCCGTGGCTGTTCCGTTCACCACTCGTACAACCGTGCCATTACCGTACACGCCACCAGTGGTCTTACGGTGGGATCTAACGTATTATTCAACACATTCGGACACGCTCTCTTCACCGAGGATGGGAATGAAGAGGACAATGTGTTCGAATACAATCTCGCTGTCTTCACTCGCTTGTCTTCCTCTCTCCTCACAGCTGATCTCACTCCCGCTTCCTTTTGGGTGAGTGGGGGATTTTTTTTTGAGGGTATAGTGATAATAATGATGATGATAATGATGATGATAAAATTGCTATTGTTTATGATGATGACAGTAACAGTACTAATACTATCTACCACACCTCCCTCCTCCTCACATGTCCTTACCCATCCTTTTTCTCCTCACCCACCTTTCTGACCACCATCCTCTCTTCTGCTCACCCTCTCTCCTCCTCTTCACCTCCCTCTTCTTCCTCACCCACCTTCCTTATCTTCATCCTCCCTACTCCTCACCCACCCTCCTCCTCCTCCTTCTCACTCATCCTCCCTCTTCCTCCCCCTCGCTCTCCCTCTTCCTCCTTACCCACCTTCCTTATCCTCCTCCCTATTCCTCACCAACCCTCTTTCCTCCCCCTCCTCCTCTTCCTCTCCCTCTCTCCCCCAGATCGTGAACCCGAATAACCTGGTCCGCCACAACGCTGCCGCAGGAGGAACGCACTTCGGCTTCTGGTACCGTTTGGAAAATGCCCCTTCAGGTCCCTCCGCCGGGTCGAATCATTGCCCTAACAAGGCGCCCGTGGCAGGATTCTATAACAATTCCGCTCACTCTATGGGCAGGTTGGTGAAATGAGCTTTATTTGTTAATCTTTAGTTTATGTGCGGTTGTTTAGTCTTCTGTGTTTGTGTGCTTTTGTGAGTGGGAGAGAGATGGGGGAGGGGGAGAGGGAGAAGGAGATGGGGAGGGAGAGAGAGAGGGAGAGGGAGAGGGAGAGGGAGAGGGAGAGGGAGAGGGAGAGAGAGAGAGAGAGAGAGAGAGAGAAGAGGTGACAATTGAGATCGAGAGATGAAATAAACGAGAAAAAATATGCTTCTCACAATCAAATATCATAATTTTTCTATGCGAATCAATCCTACCTTTAACTACAGGTACGGTCTGTGGGTATTCTCCAATGAAGGCTATTTTCCCAAGACTGATAAGTGCGGACATGAGGACACGGTATGTGGCATTGCCATCGTCTGCTGTTATACATTTCTCTGAACACTAATATATAAACCTTTATATTAATTAATAGAAATAAAACGAAAACAAAATGGGTCTGGTACAGGTGGCTCGCTGGGAGAACTTCACGGCGTGGCGTTGCGAGCGCGGGGCGGAGGTCGGAACAGGCGGAGCGCTGCAGTTCCACAATTTCGTGGTTTTGGACAACGAGAAAGCCGGTTTGGAGATGATACAGGTCAAAGGAGGCTTTGGGATGGATGACGGACCTGGTAAGTGTGCTGGGTTGGTGGTTGGCAGTTGGGCAGATTTGGTGGATATTTACGTGTGTTGGAGAGGAAACAGAGAGGGACTTTGATTTTCACTTTG
>NC_051402.1:35487827-35495327 GCF_015228065.2 Penaeus monodon | reverse complement strand
CTCGTGGGGCTTCCAGCTACGTGAGGCAGTGCAGTTTTAACACGAATTATAACACGGCCGTCGGGATTTTTGCGTCCAGTGGCGTAGCGGTGGAGGACTGTGTTGTGTACCAGACTGTAGGCTCAAGTACGCTTTTATTTATTATTATTCATATTTTTTGCGAGCTATTAATAATATAATTGTCTTTTTCATGAATGAGAAATCGTTTGTCTTGTATCTATCCACTTGCCTATCCATTCATCAATCTACCTGAGGGCAAAATTACTGATACGAATGCCATCCCCTTTAATCAAACAAACCAAGAAAGAAAGAAAGAAACAAACAACGATAAAACTACACAAACAAAACAAAAAAATGTACCCCAAGCATCTACCCCTCCTCCTCCCTCCCTCCCTCCCTCCCCTCCCCGCCAGGCATCAAGGACCAAGGGAGCGGCAACATCTTCAGGAACAACTTAGTGTCGGTCATGCTGTTCCCGGGGACGTACGGCGACCGCTGGGAACCCCAGAACCGGGACTGGCACGCTGGCTTCGACCTGGAGGAAGCCTCGGGCACGGTGCTTCAAGGGAATGTGGTTGCGGGTAGGGTTCTGTGGCTCCTTTCTGTCTGTCTGTCTATTATTCGTCTATCTGTTTACCTGCCTATCTATCTGTTTTTCAATAGGTTAATCTATCTATCCATCCATCCATCTTCTATCTATCTGTCTGCCTATCTATCTATCTGTCTATCTATCTATCTATCTATCTATCTATCTATCTGTCTGTCTATCTATCTATCTATCTAGCTAGCTGTTAATCTGTATGTCTATCTGTCTGTTTATCTATCTGCCTATCTTTAAGTCGGTCATTTTATTTACGTTTTTTTTTGTTCATCTGCCTATCTGTCCGTCTATCTATCTGTCTGTCGGTCTGTCTGTTTATCTGTCTCTCTCTCTCTTTGTATCTATCTCTATCTATCTATTTATCTATCTATCTATCTATCTACCTACCTATCTGTCTATCTATCTATTTATCCATTTTTGTATATATTTATATATGTATGTATGTATATATGTATCTGTCTATCTACTTATCTCTGTATCTATATCTCCATCTCTCTATCCGTTTACCTACTTATCTCTCTATCTCTGTCTCTGTGTCTCCTTATCTATCTCATATTCTATCTTTTTATCTTTTTATCTCTCTATCCACACACACTCACATGTATGCACAGTATATATTACACTGATTGCTCGTTACTGTAGGTGTGCAATGAAATGGGTAATTGTACTACTGCAATTGCACAGCTGTTGATATCATTTGTACTTGGATTAGGATGTTATATAAGACAAATGTAGAGAGAATGTTCCGATTAGCATTAGCTCTTGTGTTTATATGTGTTATCTCCTTTCTATATATTCAATTTCATCTATATTCCAGCTACATAACCCAAAAATTCAATGCCTTATGCTCTTCTCTCTGTACATAGGATTGGCATAAAACAAACTTAATCATTATATTTCTGTATTTCGTAATTCGATTTAATTGAAAAATATAATATGTGATATCTATAATATAATGTTGAATTAATATCATGTTTCCTCAGGTTCAGAACAAGCAGGATTTAGAGTCTATGGAGAGCTGTGTGAACACGAGACGACCTGGGAAGGGAACGAAGCTCACAATGTTATTTTCGGGGTTATGGTAAGTCGTTATGCATTTGTTATTATTTTTATTTCTAAATGATACGATATTCAGGGGCGGCATTCACGTAAGGTCTTAGAAAAAAAAATTGCCCGGTTGCCACATATCAAAGATGATGCTGGTAATGGAACAAACATTTATATCGTAATAAACCCAATTTTGATAATATATCGTAATAAGATGGTAAGGTAAATATGACAATAAATCTTGCTTATATCATAACGGTAATATTACACATTAGGTATATCTAAATGTGATGTGACATCCCTACGCTTATTGTCGCTGCGTCAGTTGTTAAGGCGGGCATCGCTATTTGTATTTTTAAAACCAAATACAGCAATAAAATGTAGGAGACGGCTCATTTAATTTGTCAAAAGAGGCCCCGAAGGTTTTCTAATTATTTCCAAAGCGGAATAATTTCAACAGAGTAAAATTTGCATAAGAACAAATTAAAGACAAGTCTTTGCTGACGTGAAAAGAAAATATCAGTAAAATATAAGAAACGACCAAATTAACATTTAACAATAAAACAAAAGGGTCTTCTATCATATTCGATGCAAAATTATCTTCAAATTTGTGTCAACTATGACTTTGACAAAGATGATATCCTGTCTAAGACATTTTCGTGTGGAGTCATAGACAAATTTGCCGTCAAGGACATATGTAGATAATCACACATCAACAACAACAAATATAATTTGGAGGCCCATTATGATTTAATGTTAACCATAACTGATCCGCATTCTACACCTTTAAAGCAATTTCCTATTCGAAAATACAAATGCCGCCAGGCGGAATCACTGCTGATGCATAACAAACCTATGGTTGCCCAAATTTTAGTTGCATATATAAAGTGTGTAATATATTATCTTTATAGAAGTAAGATCTAGTGCAGTATGTTATTTTAACATATTACTGCAATCCATTGTCTTCATAGAGTGTACAACGATGCAAATGTTTGTTATATTACCAGCATTAGATGTGAGATGCCTAAGACCTCTCGTGAATACCGCCTCAGGTCTGGTTTGATTACTTTTCTTTGCATATTATGTATCTGATTTTTTTTTAGAAATACATGTTTGTAGTTCGGGTTTATGTTGGTGTGAATATTTTTATTTTTTTCTCTCTTTCTGTCCTTTTTTTTTTTTTTTTTTTTTTTTACGTTTATTTGTGATTCAATGTCCCACTCTATACCTCCATCACTTTGTCTTTTTCAATCCTCCCTCTCTCTCTCTCTCTCTCTCTCTCTCTCTCTCTCTCTCTTCTCTCTCTCTTCTCTCTCTCTCTCTCTCTCTCTCTCTCTCTCTCTCTCTCTCTCTCTCTCTCTCTCTCTCTCTCTCTCTCTCTCTCTCGAAATCCCGACTGTTTCCGACATTCATCCTCTCTCCCCTCCTCCCTCCCATTTCCCCTTACCAATCTCTCTCTCCCCTTTCCCTCTATTCATCTCCCCCTCCCTCCCCTTCCCCCCTACCTATTTCCCTCCCTCCCCCTCCCTCCCTCCCTCCCTCCCACCCTACCCATCTCCCTTACCCATCTCTGCCTCCCTTCCTCCCCTTTACTCTTTACCCCTCTCTCCCTCCCTCCCTCCCCTTTACTCTTTACCCCTCTCTCCCTCCCTCCCTCCCCTTTACTCTTTACCCCTCTCTCCCTCCCTCCCTCCCCTTTACTCTTTACCCCTCTCTCCCTCCCTCCCTCCCCTTTACTCTTTATCCCTCTCTCCCTCCCTCCCTGCCCCAGCTGTGGAGACCTGGACGCGAGGGACCGCCAGAGGAATGCCGACGTGTGAGGGGGTTCTCCGTATGGCGGGCGCAGGACACAGCCTTCTACATGCAGCATTATGCCAGCCTCGTCTTACAGGAGGTGTGTTGGGGTTGAGGTGTGTCGGGGGTTAAGGGGGGATGGGTGTGGGGCGGGGGTGTGGGGTAAGTGTAAGGATGTGGGTAAGGGTGTGTGGGTGGGGAAGGAGTAAGGATGGGGGTTAGGGTGTGGGGTAAGGGTAAGGATAATGGTGTGGGGGAAGGGGTAAGGGTAGGAATGGGGGTGGGATGTTTGTACATATATGTGTGTGTGTTGGTGTGTGTGTGTGTGTGTGTGTGTGTGTGTGTGTGTGTGTGTGTGTGTGTGTGTGTGTGTGTGTATGTGTGTGTGTGTGTGTTTGTGTGTGTGTGTGGTTGTACGTGTGAGAATAAAAAGAATAAAGAGAAAGGAATGTTGTGATTAGTTCGTGTTAAGTTAAGGATATTTTTCCCATACTGTAAAGTTATATTGATGTAGTGCATGATGATGAGGAAAGAAAGACAGAAGAAAAGAAAGAAAGGCAAGAGAGAAAAAAAGAAAAAAAGAAAAAAAGAAAGAAAGAGAAAGACAAACGAAAGAAAGAAAGAAAAAGAAACGAAAAAACAGAAAGAAAAAAATAAATACAAACACTTAAACACGACCTCTTACCTCACGCCCAGGTGATATCCATCGACAGCCAAGTGGGCGTGAACCAACTGGTGTACGGCCCGCCCGCCCTCTCGCACCGCCGCTACCCGAAGACAGCCACCGCCCGTGACAGCGTTTTCGTGGGCGCGTCTCCCTCCCACAGCTGCCAGGTCCAAGCTTCACGATCTGCCGTCTATGAGTTCTTCGCGGGCGTCCTTTGGTCTTCTGGGGCGATGGGCGGCAACGCGGGCGTTCTCTTCGCCTCGTTCATCTCGAAAGCCAACTGTGAGTGGCATCAAGGGTTGTGGGTGAGGCCCGCAGCTGCCTGTTTGTTTGTTTATTCGTTTATTTTATTTACCTGTTTGTTCATTTATTTGTCTATTTGTTTATATGCGTAATTATTTGTTTCTCTTTCTTTCTTTCTTTCTTTATTCATTCGGTAACTCTTGCATTCCGTTTTGTGTTTAGCATTTGGTTGATTTGTAAACTTCGTATTTGCCTCTGGTGATGGAATGGGGGAAATGTTGATAAGAAAATCAAAAGATGTAAGTGATTACACAGAATAGATCCTCTTCTCCTCTCTTCCTCCTTTATATCTTTTTCGCCTTCGTTTAACTCTCTCTCTCTCTCTCTCTCTCTCTCTCTCTCTCTCTCTCTCTCTCTCTCTCTCTCTCTCGCTCTCTCTCGCTCTCTCTCGCTCTCTCTCTCTCTCTCTCTCTCTCTCTCTCTCTCCCTCTCTATCTGTCTATCTATATACCTCGTATCTAACTTACCTCTCTCTTCTTCTTCTTCCTTCACCTCTCCCTTCATCTTCTTCCTTCACCTCTCCCTTCATCTTCTCCTTTCACCATCTCTCCCTCCTTCTCCTCCCTCTCTCCCACTTTTTTTCATCTCTCCTTCCTCCTTCAACTTATCCTACTCCCTCAACCACCTTCCCCCCACCCACCTCCCCGCTCACCCCCACCTCCCCCCTCACCCACCTTCCCCCTCCCCCACCTCCTCCCCCACCCACCTCCCCCTCCCCCTCCCCCTCCCCCCCTCCCCCACCTTCCCCCTCGCCCACCTCTTCCCCCACCCACCTTCCCCTCACCCACCTCCCCTCTCCCCCAGTGGCCCCAAAGAGATTCCACGGCGCCGACCAGTACCCCGCTCTCGACGGCGCGACGCACATCACCAACGTTACCTTCGTCGCCTACGCCTCCAGGAGCTGCGGGAGGGACGTGGCGCTGCTCACCAACCACGGCTCCAACGACGCCATCCACCCCGTGTTCGTGCGTGGCCTTGCCTTCGTGGACACGCCGCCAGAGAATTACTTGTATTTGCATGAGTAAGTCGCTGTGGACGGTTGGTAAATGGGGGTGTAAATGCTGGTGTATGCGTAAGTGCAGTAGATGTAGGTGTGGATGCGATACAGATACGGATGCAGATGCATATACAACACAAGCATACGCAAGGCACAGGCACAAGCACACGCACACGCACACACACACGCACACACGCACACGCACACGCACACGCACACGCACACGCACACGCACACGCACACGCACACGCACACACACACACACACACACACACACACACACACACACACACACACACACACACACACACACACACACACACACACATTCATATATGTATAAACACGTGAACACTGGCATTATTTGTTCGCTAGTTTGATATTATGATTTAATATCTTTTCATAGTTTAAAGCTGTTTACTAATGCACATTTACACATAAATGCAAATATCACGCAAGTGTTACATCTTCCATGACAATTATAAAACAGTCAAAACGAGTTGAATAAATAAATTAACAATAGAAATACTGTCGACAAAATCCTTTTTTCAAAGTGGACACATTTTTCCCTCAACACGGCACTTTTAAACGGACATATATTCATATCTTACAAACGGATACTTCAATAAAAATATGAAATATAAACTCTTATCATATCATTCCCTCATCCATTTATTCATCTGTTCTAGCGGATAATTATTCCACGATAGAAACGCCATCACTTACCCCTTTCCCTCCCCGCAGGCCAAACCTGAACCTCGTAAGACCTGCGGACTGCGTGGACATGGACTGCGATGGCCTGAAGAAACTCATAGTGCAGGATATGGACGGCACTTTGCTGGGTAAGACTGTGCTTTTATGACCTTAATGTGTGTTTAGTCGGCTTGAAGAGAGTTCTAGTGTAGGATATGGACGGCACTTTGCTGGGTAAGACTGTGGTTTTAGGACCTTAGTGTGTGTTTAGTCGGCTTGAAGAGAGTTCTAGTGTAGGATATGGACGGCACTTTGCTGGGTAAGACTATGCTTTTAGGACCTTAATGTGTGCTTAGTCAGTCTGAAGAAAGTTATAGTGTAGGATATGGACGGCACTTTGCTGGGTAAGACTGCAATTATCATTATCATAATTTGTGTGCGATTTTCCAAAACTTGAGAATACTTTTGGGCTCGAATTTATTTTAAAAGATAGTCTGATGTTTGGGAAGAATTTGCGAAACTGTTAGCAATGAGAGAGGGAGAATATATAAATTTGTTCAAAATACGATGGTAGCAATTGGATGTACACTTCGTATGTTAGGAAGAAATGCGTTTCGCAATTCAGTCTACTTTTCCCTTCCTCTCCATCTATCTCTCCATTTCCTTGACCCTTTCCTCTGTTCCTTAATCAATTTCCGTCTCTCTCCCTTCTTTCCTCCTGTTTTTCCCTTTTCCTTTGCTCTCCCCTCAACCCCGCTCCACAATTCACCTCTTTCCTACCTTTCTCCTCCTTTTCTCTCTTCCCCCTCATACCTCCCCTTTCCTTCAACTCTTCTCACTCCCTCCCTTCCCCCTCTGTTCCTCCTCCTCCTCCTCCTCCTCCTCCTCCTCCTCCTCCTACTCCTCCTCCTCCTCCTCCTCCCCCTCCTCCTCCTCCTCCTCTTCCTCCTCCTCCTTCTCCTTCTCCTTCTTCTTCTTCTCCTTATCCTTCTCCCTCTCCTTCTCCACCACCACCACCACCACCACCACCACCACCACCACCACCACCACCACCACCACCACCACCACCACCACCACCACCACCACCACCACCACCACCACCACCACCACCACCACCACCACCACCACCACCACCACCTCCTCCTCCTCCTCCTCCTCCTCCTCCTCCTCCTCCTTCTGCTCCCTCTTCCCTCTTCCCTTTCCCCCCATCCCCTTTCTCCTTCCCCCTTTCCCCTACCTCTTCCCCTTCCCAACCCTTCCCCTCTCCCGCCCCTTCCCTCTTCCCCCTCCCCCCTCTAATATCCCCCCCGCCCACCACCCCAGGCGCCGCCAACGCTACGGCCACCTCGCCGGCGGAGTTCGAGTGGGACGGCGACCCCGCGAGAGGCGTCGGCGACT
>NC_051402.1:35440327-35442827 GCF_015228065.2 Penaeus monodon | reverse complement strand
TCCTCAAGTGTCTCTCTGTATAAACAGGACCTTGAGCGACTACATGTAACATGCATTAGGGAGGCGACGGGAGAAGGCGAAGGACAAAGACAAAGAGGAGGGAGGGAGGCAGAAGGAGGAGGGGAGAGGCGAGGGAGAACGGGGAGAGGGGAAGTGGGAGGCGTGCGAGACGGAGGGGGACTTGACCCCTCTCTGTTATGAGCGCTTTCAACCCCTTTCACCCTTGCCCTTACGCCTTGCCTCTCTTCCCACTTTCCTGACCCCTTTCACTACCAACGTGTCACAGGGATCAGGGGGACAGGCGAACCCCCCTTTTCCCCTCCCTCCTCCTCCCTAACCCCCACCCAACTCACTCGTAATAGCACGTTAAGTACTTCCTTTGTGTGAGCCTTGGATATACAGCCTGCTTGGAGTATTTTCCAATTCAGAAATAACCCTCCTCCCCCCACACACGAAAAAAGTATGCATAGATATGAGACAGAACCCTTAAAAAACTCAGGAACGAATAGCTGATTTAAAAACGTTTCCTCTTATATTTTCTTGGCAAAACAAGAAAGTGAACTGAAGCTGAGATGTATTCACTCCGCGGTTGTTTGAAATTCACGTCTTACTAAAATCCTGCTCACTATCACGATGGTGTGGACGTGCGAAGGCAGGGGGAAGAAATGCGAAGATGAAAGATATATCTGGATGGTCTTATGACGATAGTATCAATAATAATGATAATAATAATAAATATGATAAAAGCAATAATTATAATTATCTTTATTATCATTATTACCGTCATCATCGTCATCATAATTATTATTATTGATGTTGTTATTATTATTATTAAAGTTAACGATGATAACAGTTATAAACCGTTATTAATAGTGCTTATAAAGTACTGATGATATAGTGGTAAGTAATTGTTATTATCGCCATTAGCAATATAAGCACTATTATTATGATAATCCTTTTTAGTATTGCTTTTACTCTTACTGTTATTATTATCAATCAGAATAGTATTATTATTATTGCCATGATTGTCAAAATTCCTATTGTGATTATGATTATGATTATGATTATGATAATGATAGAAGTAGTAGTAGTAGCAGTAGTAGTAGTAGTAGTAGTAGTAGTAATAATGATGATGATAATAATAATAATAATAATAATAATAATAATAATAATAATAATAATGATAATAATAATGATAATAACAATAATAGTAATAATAATAAAAATAATAATAATAATAAAAACAGTAATAGTAATAATAATAATAATGATAATAATGATAATGATAATAATAATAATAATAATAATAATAATAATAATAATAATAATGATAACAATAATAATAATAATAATAATTCTTTATCATTATTATTTTTAATATTATCATTATCATCATTACCATTATATCGTTTATGTTATTATTATCATTATTTTCCTTCAGTTATTACTATTATTATTGCCATTATCATTATCATTATCATTTTCATTATCATTACTATGATTATGATCATTATTATTAATATTGTTATTATTATCATTACTATTATTGTTATTATTATTATTATTATTATTATTTATTATTATTATTATTATTATTATCATTATTATTATTATTATTATTATTATTATTATTATTATTATTATTAT
This sequence comes from Penaeus monodon, assembly GCF_015228065.2. NCBI lineage: Eukaryota > Metazoa > Arthropoda > Malacostraca > Decapoda > Penaeidae > Penaeus > Penaeus monodon. The sequence goes on along the minus strand of NC_051402.1, from coordinate 35,441,180 downwards.
TATTATTATTATTATTTTCTATAATAACAACAACAATAATAATAATATTAATAATAATGATAATAATAAGAATAATGATAATAATAATAATAATAATAATAATAATAATAATAATAATAATATTATTATTGTTATCATTATTATTATTATTATTATTATTATTATTATTACTACTACTACTACTACTACTACTACTACTACTACTACTACTACTACTACTACTACTACTACTACTGCTATAACAACAACAACAACAACAATAATAATAATAATAATAATAATAATAATAATAATAATAATAACTATTATTATTCTCATTACCATAGTTATCGTTGTTATTATTATTTTTAATGTTACTATTTTTATTTATATTATTATCATTATTATTGTCATGAATAATACAAATATTGTTGGTGTTCTTTTTATATTATAATCATTATCATTATCATCATTACTTTTATTATCATTAGTCTTTATTGTAATTATCATTATCATTATCATTATCATTATCATTATCATTATACTACTATTACTACTACTACTACTACTAATTATCATTATTATTATTATTATTATTATTATTATTATTATTATTATTATTATTATTATTATTATTATTATTATTATTATTATTATCATTATTATTATTATTATTTATATTATTATTATTATTATTTATTTTTTATTATTGTTGTTATTATCATTTTCATGGTTGTTATTATTAAAACAACAATAAAAAATATAAATAATATATAAAAATAATATAATAATAATAATACAATATAGTATACATAATATAATGAAAATAATAATGTACGATAATATACAATAAATAATATAAAATAATATATAA
>NC_051402.1:35429142-35436642 GCF_015228065.2 Penaeus monodon | reverse complement strand
TCTTCACCTCATCGTATCGAGCCTGCGGGGCAGTCGACTAGGGTTGCTGTCTACATGGAGAAGGAGCCAATTCCAAAGTTTTCAGGCGACACTCCAGCATTCCAACCACTTCGACGTAATCAAGAAATAGAGAGGTGGATTCGCCAAATTGAGAACTTATCCAATCCACCAAATGATAACACTTATAAGAAATGCCAGGGCATCTTGTAGAGGACCTGCAGATCTGATAATCAACAGCCCCATCTTTGACAGCATCACAATATGGGGGGATTTTAAGTCAAAGCTACGACAGAAGTTTCGGGGAACCTGCTCTGCCAGTGACTATTTTCGGCTACTCCATGAACGACGACTGGTTAGTGGTCAAGCTCCTCTGGATTTCTATATTGCACTAGAGGGTGCCGTTTATCAGGGCGTTCGAGATTACCCTCAAGCAATTGGAGAGCCAGACGAACTAATCAGGCGGTTATTTTTGCAAGGTCTTCCAGGCTGGCTGAGGGAGATGTGTGCCATGTCAGAGGATGCCCCACTAAAGCAATTAGTGGACGTAACCCAGCGGGTGTGGAACGCAAGGATGGGCGTCCGTGCAGAGGAAGAAGGACCGGCTCGTCTTTTCCCCTCATCTGCAAGATCTGGAAGCAAGGTAGCTGGAATAGAAGAGGGGGGGCCAGATGGTTATTCCAGACCTCTTGGGTTGTCACCACGCCGACCATCTCGACGCATAGATCAGTTCACGAGGCCAGCTTCACGAACGTGTTGGGCGTGCCGTCGGGAAGGGCACTTCAGGAGAGAATGTCCCTTTCTCAACATCCCGAGCAGAACGGGACCTGCTGCATCGGGAGAAGAACAGTACCTTAGGAGGCAGGGTTCCAGAGTGCAGTTCCACGAGCAGCAACCAGGTGACTCGACACAAATGGCCTAGCGGACGACCTACCGTGATGCTAAATATAGAGGGGAAACTGTTGCAGGCATTTATTGACACTGGGAGCCAGGTAACTTTAATTAAGAAAGAAGCAGTTGCACACCTTTCACCACGCAAATCTTTAATCGCACATCGAGGTCTAAGAGGAGTTGCAGGAAAAGAACTTCCTGTGATTGAAGAGTTGGATGTTGAGGTTCGGTTAATATCTGGTAAGAGGCTAATCCACAGGGTTATTGTTGTTGATGCTGTATCATTTCCAGGTGATCTTCTAGTTGGTGTGGATTTGCTGCGCAGAGTACATTATAAGATCATACATGATGCTGATACTCAGGATGCTTATCTTCATCTTGATAATGAAGTTTACCCTTTGCAGTATGAGAAAGGTGAATCTCTGGAAATTGTATCATTTTTGCAATCAACAGCACGACCTCCTGATTTACGTTTGGCTCTGTGTTGCAAGACGGTTTGTCCAGCCCACACTGGTATGTATGTAACTTGCAGCATATCACCTTGTTTCAGTGGGAAGTCCGTTTTGATAAGTAGTTGCACTACTGCGCTTGATATACCTCGAACTTTAGTGATACCTCAAAGGGACAGATGTTCCGTGTTTGTGGTGAATTTAACAGCTAAACCGGTAACACTTCGAAACGGGTCTCACTTTTGTGTAGCAGAGGAAGTAGATGTCTTTAATGCTGTTGAAACTAAAGATGACCTATTTTCAGAAAGAGCAGCAGCTGTTGATTTGGACAGTCATAAGGAGGTACCAGATTTTGATTGGGAAGAGGATGAGTTTGACAAGGAGCATGGTCTTCAGTTGGCAGATGATTCTCAGGTAGATGATCTGTTCTGTGTGTTGCCTGGTAGTGATACTGTGGGGAGAATTGATGCTGCTTTAGAAGCAAGTGCCATCGCTGAATCGGCACTAATTGAAGCAGATAGTGAGGAAATAGTTGCTGGACCATCTCTTGGTCATCTTAACTCAAAGAAACGGGAACAATTAAAAGAAGTATTTGCAAAGTTCCCTTCTCTCTTCTCAGGAGATAAAACTCAAGTAGGTTTGGTACCTGGCGTGACACATAAGATCGTGACAGGTGATGCAAGCCCACTATGCACCAGGCAGTGGCGTATGCCAGAGTCGGCGAAAGAGAAAATCCGAAAGGAGTGTGATGACATGCTGAAGGCTGGTATCATTGAGCCATCAACATCTCCTTGGCTTTCGCCTGTTGTGTTAGTTAAAAAGAAAGATGGTAGTTTACGCTTTTGTGTAGATTACAGGAATCTTAATTCTGTAACAGTAGCTGATACATATCCTCTCCCGAGGATTGACGAACTTGTAGATGAGCTCAGGGACACTCAGGTCTTTTCACTTCTCGACAGCCGTTCTGCATATTGGTCAGTGGCCGTAGAACCTTCTGATTAACCCAAACTGCTTTCAGTGATGGTTACCGTCTGTTTCAATTTCGTAGGATGCCGTTTGGGCTTTCTACAGCACCAACAACGTTCCAACGCACCATGAATGTAGTACTTTCCCCAGTTTTAGGTAGGCACACTCTTGCTTATCTGGATGATGTTGTAGTTTATAGCCCTGACTTCAACTCTCACCTCATACAGCTTGAGGAAACGCTTAAAATTCTAAATGATGCTGGTTTTAAGCTCAACCTGGCAAAGTGCGAGTTTGCTGTGCAGGAATTTCGATTCCTTGGCTTTAAGGTAACCCCTGAAGGTATTTTGCCAGACCCTGAGAAGGTGCGTAGCATTGTAGATATGACACCTCCACGAAATGCAAAAGGTGTGCGCCGCTTTCTCGGTGCTACAGGGTTCTTTAGAAAACATATACCTAAGTATGCTGCTATAGCAGCACCATTAACACAATTAACTAGAAAGGATCAGTCATTTAGGTGGGGTACACTTGAACAAGAAGCCTTTCAGTCCTTAAAAGATAAGTTGGCTTCTGCCCCTATATTGCAGAAACCTCGCTTTAATGACCCCTTTGAGGTGCACACAGATGCTTCACAATTGGCTATTGGCGCATGCTTAATGCAGAGGGATGCTCATGGCAACCCTTCTGCAGTTGCATACTTCTCACGAAAACTCCGTGGGGCAGAAACACGTTACTCTGCAACAGATGCCGAAGCTCTGGCCGTTGTAGAAGGAGTCCGGGCATTTGATCCTTATATCTATGGTAGGCAGTTTACTGTGTACACTGATCACCGTCCATTAGTATATGTTTTTACCAGAAAGACCAAAAGCGCTCGAATGTCACGTTGGGCTTATGAGCTATCTCATTATCAATTCCAAATCACTTATAAGCAGGGAGTGCAACACAAAGTGCCAGACATGTTATCTCGTTCCGTAGGGCAAATTGATCTTGCTGATGTTGATCCCACTGCTATGCGGGAAGAGCAACTCAAGGACTCGTTACTTCTGGAGATCATTGAATATTTGGAGGAAAGGAGCTTGCCCAAAAGGAAGTTACCTTTGGCTCTTGATGAATTCTCTTTACAGAACGGTGTTCTCTATCACATTCGTGAGTTGCCTGGGCATGTAGTACATCAGTTGGTAGTCCCTCGGTCATTACGTGCAGCTGCATTGAAGCTTGCACATGATAGTGCATTCGCCTCTCATCCTGGTGTATTTCGGACCTATCAGAAGTTAAGAGATTTATTTTATTTTCCGAACATGTTGCGTGATGTTAAGAGCTATGTCGCTTCGTGTGCAACATGCCAGCGAAGGAAAGGTACTCCACACAGAGCTCCTTTAGCTGCTGCACCAGAGGTGTCAGCTCCCTTCGAAAAGGTGTCAGCTGATCTTGTAGACTGTGGCCTGTCGACTGCTGGGTATAGGTATATTCTTGTTCTCATTGACCATCTGACACGATTCTTGCAGTTGATTCCAGTTCCGTCTAAGGAGGCCGAGGTTGTTGCAGAGGCTTACATTAACGACTTTTTGACAATTTTTGGGCCACCACGGCTCCTGCAGACAGATGGTGGTTGTGAGTTTACAAACAGGTTGTTTACCCAGGTCTGTAGTATTGTCAAAACTAAGACTCACCTGACCATTGCCTGTCACCCACAGGCTAATGGGATGGTGGAGAGGTCAAATAAGGTTGTCAAAGAGGCATTAGCAACTCTAACTGAGCGACATCCATTAGAGTGGCATCAGTATGTCCCTCAGGTTCGATTAGCATTGAACAGTGCTTTCCATCGCTCGGTAGGTGATCAGCCACTTTATCTTCTCATGGGTCATCACGGTCATTTCCCTGTAGGTCTCTCTAATGACGTAACATTTGCAACAGATGCTGCAAAGGAGTTTCATGATTCTTTGCAGGAAGCGCGTTACATTGCAATCGAAACGTCGCGTCGGGCTCGGGAAACATGGGCTAGAAATTACAATAAACGAGGTAGAAAAGCTCCTGAAATGGTTGTGGGTTCACTGATACTTTTCAGAAATTTTCGCAGGCTTACTGGTCCTCGTAGAACTTTAGGTTCCCGCTGGGATGGGCCAGCTCGCATAATGAAGCGTGTTGGGCCTGTAACTTACATCACTCAGGATGTAGAACCACCTTACAAAGAACGCAGATTACATGTTAATCAGATAAAACCTTTCAGGACACTTGATGAACTAGCGTTCGTGAGTCCACCCGACCCACAGTCTGACCCATCTGTTGACTGTCAGCAGCTAAATCATGAGGAGGATGCTGATATAGATCCTCGGGAAGTACTGCTTCTATCCTCTGTACGCCCTTGCTGAAATGCAGTACATAAAGATCTCCTGTATATCTTTTGTATATATGTATATTGTTTTTTTTATTTTATTTTATGTTTGTAATTTCATATTTACTTTTATGTTTGTAATTTCATATTTACTTTTATGTTTGTAATTTCATATTTACTTTTATGTTCGTAATCTCCTTTTCATTTTACTGTTATTTTACATAACTTTTACCTTTTAAGTTGTGTACCTTTAATTTAATGTATTTTAATCTGTAAGTCCTTAGTTTTAAGTTGATATTAATTTTGTAAACAATTTTCTTTTAGTTATTGTCGGTTTTATGTTCCTTTTTATGTTTTGTTCCTTTTACTTTATTTATTATTTTACGAGTTCTGGTAGTTTTACTTCGAGGGCCGGCTCAGTATACACAGCCTTTATAATTACTGCCTTTTGATATCCACAGGTCCTGCCGCTGCGAGGGAGCCGATGACAGCGGCCCCAGCCATGTATTTTGGATGTTCTGTGACTGTCTTCCACAGATTGTCTGGTCACAGGTCTCCCCATTCCTGCCGTTTAGATGAAACGGGGACGGATTGTAGCGGTATGAGCGAGTGGACGAGGTGGACGGAACGGAACCTCGGTTGTTGCTGCTAGATGTCCCGGACATGGGAGTGTGAATGGTCGGCTCGTCGCTGTGATTCCCGATGATGGCTTCGTATTTTCTGCGCCAGATCGCCACGGACATGGGCGGGCCCGGAGCGGAACCAAGGGATACCATCCAGGACTCGAGGCGAGTGGAGGCGACACCCCGACATTCACTCCCGGGCCATGGGAGGGGTTGTCGTGATCAGATTTTCAACACCATATGCGCCCAAGAAAAACTGCAGCCCTAGTATGCCTAAAACCACGAAGCAAAACAGCAGCACTGCAAGAGGCACGGAAACCAGGTGCAGACGACACCACCTGCGCAGAACATGATTAGAAAATGAGAATCCACCTTGCAATTTCAAGAATAAAAGTGATGAGTAAGTAGTTTAGAGACTCAGAAATGCAGCACAGATAAATGCGCATAAGGGGATTTAGTGCGCGGGGTGGTAAATAATTACCGCGAAAGTGAGGATGCGCGCCTGGGGAAAGCCCGCCAGAGACACCTGGAACAGAGAGAGGGCAGGCTGGGGTTCGCCAAGGCAACACGCTGTCGCCTTTTGTGTTTTTACCTATTTTTCTGAACTTTTGTGACGGACTCCCATCGACAGTGGGTTATAACAGCGACCTGTGGCTAAATATAAGAAGGTAAAGATAATTATATTGGTTCGTGCATATGTACGCTGTCACTCTCTTAGTAAAACACCAGAACTCACTCATTTATTTCTTTGTCCGATTTTACCTTTTGTTCCTTGTGTTTATTTTTAATAAATTCAAGTGCTGTATAAGAGAAGCATTTAGAGCTACACCTAATGTAAGATTCGGCAGTAATGGCCCCTAACACTGTGTTTTCTCATGGTGAACAAGGTGATTCTTAATCGAGTTGATTATTGATTGTTACCCTTGTTCACGAGTACATGCACGCGCGCACGCACCCACACATACACACATGCTCTCGCTCTCGCTCTCTTCCGCTCTCTCTCGCTCTCGCTCTCTTCCGCTCTCTCTCGCTCTCTTCCGCTCTCTCTCGCTCTCGCTCTCTTCCGCTCTCTCTCGCCTCTCGCTCTCTTCCGCTCTTCTCTCGCTCTCTCCGCTCTCTCTCGCTCTCTCTTCTGCTCTCTTCCCCTCTCGCTCTCGTTCCGCCTCTCTCTCGTCTCACTCTCTTCCCTCTCTCTCGCTCTCACTCTCTTCCTCGCTCTTCGCACTCGTCACTCACTCTCTCTCTCGTTCACTCCTATCTTCTCGTTACTCCTCACTCTCTCTCGTATTACCCTCGGCTCTCTCTTTGACAACGCAAAGCCAGTGCACCAGAAAAGACACTCAGGAAAAAATTGTCCTGTATGACCCTTGACGTGTTTGGGTCTGTGGATTTCTCAGTTATTAGATAACTCTGGCCATTATCTTGAACAAATCGGAACCACGTGCTACCGCATGTGAAAGATGAGAAATCCGACAAACCCTATTAACCTGCGATAGCCCTAATTAGACAACTATGGCTGTGTATAGCATTTAAGAGCTAACCGCGACAGCTTGACAAACAACCATCCGTTCTGAAATTTCAGCTGGTCGATATGTAACTTTCGTCTGCCTTCCGAGAAATCCCAACACAATCTGCGGTTATCCGTCACAACCTGCATTTCTCGTTTACCGTCGTAATTTTCAATGGCTAACTTGGCCTCCTGTGGTCGTGTCCAGCATTTGTAAGGTAACTGCGTTAGTTGCAAGACCGATTATCATTCCTCTGCAATTCCTGTAACTTCACTTTTTTCCTTTGAACTTCTCTTTTAATCCACTTGGTCTTGGTGGTTCTAAACTTTTTTTTCCTCACTAGGTGTGCAAATACAGTGGTTTTCGGGTCTTCCTTTAACCTCCCTTTTCAGCCAGTTTCACGTATTCAACCTTCGGTAACAACAGCTATTTGTCCGTGAAGAGTTTCAAACAAGCTTTCTATCTTAGTTTGTTCTTTGTTCTCTGTCCATACTACTGGGTCTTGGGCATCAACAGGTTTCAATATTCCTTTGTCTTGCACCGCTTTCATTACTGCTTTAACGCCATGCATCACATACCAGCAGACTATTCTCCTCGCTTCTTACACGCTTCTGGCAATCTTCTTCATTCCTTCGTTGGTAAGTGTTTTATATTCATATAGTTTTTAATTTAAGGTGTACCACTTGGCGAATGGCAGCCTTCTTTTTATAATCTTTTCAAATTATTATTATTATTAT
>NC_051402.1:35416642-35421642 GCF_015228065.2 Penaeus monodon | reverse complement strand
CCTTTGGTTCAGAGACAGATACAAATGATGTCTGAAGTGAGGCGACCTGCTGAACATATACAGTTAAGTGGGAGGGAATCTGCGTTGCTCTGTGTTGCTTCACAGGCTGGCAAAGCAAATAGAGAAGAAGAAGATGAAGAAGAAGTAGATGAAGAAGTAGAAATGGGACGACGACGACGACGACGACGACGACGACGACGAAGAAGAAGAAGAAGAAAGAAGAAGAAGAAGAAGAAGAAGAGAGAGAAAGAGAGAGAGAGAGAAAGAGAGAGAGGGAGAGAGAGAGAGAGAGAGAGAGAGAGAGAGAGAGAGAGAGAGAGAGAGAGAGAGAGAGAGAGAGAGAGAGAGCGAGAGAGAGAGAGAGAGAGAGAGAGAGAGAGAGAGAGAGAGAGAGAGAGAGAGAGAAAACCAAAAAATATAGGGTATTACAAAGATACACACACGCGCAATCATGTCTACAGAAACCTTATGTCATTTCCTATTTTCGTTTTATCCACCAAAGGAGGAAGGGGGGGGGGTCAGGCAATCCTATTCATTTCTCTATTCCTCTCTCCCCCTCCTCCCCTCTCCCCTCTCCCCGTCCCCTTCCTCCATCTCCTTCCCCCACCCCTTCCCATTCTCATTTACCCCCTTCCCCTCTCCCTCCTTCTTTCTTCTCCCCTTCCCCTCTTCTCTCTCCCTTCCCTCACTCTCTTTCCCCTCTCCTTCCCTTTCTCATCTCCTCCACTCCTTTTCCTTTGTTCCCTCTCTCACTCTCTCTCTCTTCTCCCTCCTTTCTCTTCTCCTCCACTCCTTTTCCTTCGTTTTCTCTCTCACTCTCTCTCTCTCTTCTCCCTCCCTTTCTCTTCTCCTCCACCCCTTTTCCTTCGTTCCCTCTCTCCTCCTCCACCTCTTCTACTTTCGTTCTGCCCTTCACTCTCTGTTCTTCCACCCACCTCTTCCCCTCTCTCCTTATTCTCTTCCTGCTCTCTTCACTCTCAATCCCTCTTCCCTTCCTCTCTCACTCTCTTAATTTTCCTTCCCCCATCCCCTTCCTCCTCTTTCTTATCCCATCACGCTTTCCCACTCACTTCTCAAACCCCTTTTCCCTCTCACCCTATCCCCTTCCTTTCATTCCCCTCTCCTTTTGCCACTCCCTCCTCTCCCTCTCCATTTCCCACTCCTTTCTCCCCTTCCTTTCATTCCTCTCTCCTCTTCTCACTCCTTCCTGCCTCTCTCTCCCCTCCCCACTCCTCTTACACTCCCCACTCCCTCTCATCCCCCTCCTCCAGTTCTGTCTTCTCTTCTCCCCTCCCTCTCCCCCCCTTCTTTCCTTCTTTCCCCTATCCCTTTCTCACTCCCTCTTATCCCCCTCCCCCTTCTCTCCCCTCTTCTCTTTTCTCTTCCCACACCCTTCTCTCTTCTTCTCTCCTCTCCTCCTTTCCCCTCTGCCCTTCCCAATCCCTCCTTTCTTCTCCTCTTCCCACTCCCTCCGCCTCTCACTCTCACCCCCTCCTCCTCTTCTTTCTTCCTTTTTGTCCTTTCCACTCCCTGCTCCCCATCTTTTCCCTCTCCACTTCTCACTCCCTCTTCTCCTCCCTCTCACCCGCTTCTTCCCCTCGTTTCCCTCTCCCTTCTTTCCCATCTCCCTTTCCCACTCCCTCCCGTACCCTATTTTCCCTCTCCTCCTCTTCTTTCCCCTGCCTCTCCTCCCCTTCTTTCCCCTCAGTCCTTTCCACTCCCCCTCCTCCTCTTCCTTCCCCTCGGTCTTTCCCACTCCCCCTCTCCTCCCCTTCTTTCCCGTCACCCCTTCCCCACTCCCCCTCCCCTCCCTCTCCTCCCATTCTCTCCCCTCAGCCTTTCCCCCTCTCCCTCCACCTCTTCCTTCCCCTCAGCCCTTCCCACTCCCCCTCCTCCCCTTCTTTCCCCTCAGTCCTTCCCACTCCCCCTCCCCTTTCCCTCCTCCCCTTCTTTCCCCTCAGTCCTTCCCACTCTCTTCTCTTTCGACAGCGAAATCCATATTCAGATTGTCAGCGATGCCTCGTGGCGCAGCAACTTTGAACCACGAACCTTCCCTTGGGCGGTTCTCAGGGTCTTCCTATGTTGAGCCCGAGTTTCCGCTTCTGCCGCTTTTCCCTTCGTTCATACTATAGCTTTTTTTTCCTTTTCTTTTTGTTTTGTTTTTGGTGTGTGTTTTCTATTCAGTCTAAGTCTTTCCTTGTGTTGGGGCGACTCTTCTTTTTCGTTTTAACTTTGGAATTTATTTATTATTATTATTATATTTTTATTTGTTTTCAAGATGGTTTGTTTTGTCTTTGTTTGTTCCTTTTCCGCGATTCCTGATTTTCTCCGCTCTGTCCTTTTTTTCTCTCTCCTCTCCGTTTCTTCCCCGTTGCGTCTATCTCTCCCTTCTTCCCTCTCTTTGTTCCTCTCTATCTCTCCCTCCTCCTTTTCTTCCTCTCCCCCATCTCTCCGTTCCTCTCTATCTCTCCTTCCTCTTCCCCTCCCCCCCCTCTCTTCGTTCCTCTCTATCTCTCCCTCCTCTCTTCGTTCCTCTCTATCTCTCCCTCCTCTCTTCGTTCCTCTCTATCTCTACCTCCTCTTTCTCTTCCTCTCTCCCCTCTCTTCGTTCCTCTCTATCTCTCCCTCCTCCTTTTCTCCCCCCCCCCCCCTCCCGCCTCTCTTTCCTTCGCTGGAAATTGAAATGCAACAGTTTTTCCACATATGTGCGAGTCTCTTCCCATCGGTGGCAGTCCCAGTATCTCTTGTTTTCCTTTTCCTTTTCCCCTCTTTCTTTCGTCGCCATGAGCTCTATCTCCTTCGGTTGGTATTTCCCCCCCAGTGCCTTTGCTCATTCTTTTTTGAGAGTTTGTTCCTCTCGTTTCTCTGTAGTTGTCATTTCTCTCTCTCCCTCTCTTATTCTTTCATTTTCTCTTTCTCTTTTCTCTCTCTTTCTGTCTGTCTGTCTCTCCTTCCCCCTCTCTTTTGTTCTTTCTTCCTTTCTCTCTTCTCTCTCTCTCTCTCCTGTTCCATCTCCTCTCTATCTATCCCTCCAGCGCTGTCTCTCTCCTCTCCTTCCTTCTCTCGCTCTTCTCACCTCCCTCTCCTGCCCCTTTCTCTTCTCTCGATTATATGGTGTCACGCAGATTCTATGGGCGGAAATAACAGTTACCATTTACACCTTTTTTTTGGTATCTGAGTACAACTTATGGTTCCTTTTTATCTTCTTAATGATCTTGAGTACAGATTCTGCTACAGCTATCGAACCCTTTTTAATGTCTTAATGTTAGTCTATCGATAGATTTTGGTGATAAGCGCAGCAAAAATAGCAACAACAAGAAAGCTAATATTGCCAGAATCGAACAAACAGCCATCCAGTTTCTCAAGAAGCGAAATTCCCAACTATTATTTTGTCTTTGTTTTCTTAAAAAGTCTTTAGAAATAGATTGCATGGGAAACATACACACACACACAAGGAGAGGAGGGAGAGGAATGAGGAAAAGATAAAGATGAAGAAGAAAAAAGAAAGAAGAGGAGGAAGAAGAAAAGGAAATGAAGAAGAAGAAAGAGGGAGAAGAAGAAAATGAAGAGGGAGAAAAAGAAAAAGAGGATGAAGAAGAAGAAGAAAAGGAAGAGAGCGAAGAAAAGGAAGAAGAAAAAAGAAGAGGATAGAAAAAAAATAAGAGGAAGAAGAAAACGAATTGGCATTATAATAATAATAAGAAACTTGACCGCTTGCTCTTGGCGACGATGGAACGCCAGGCGCCATTTTCCCGTGTGTCCGAAGATCATGGCTCTCGTCATGTCCTTGGAAGATGGTCGTCCATTCTCCCTCAGCATGTAAAGACGTTGCTCAATTGAATCGTCAAGGAAATGTCTAACTTCAGCGTTCGATCTTATCTCTTCCTCCAAAGTTTATAGATTTTTTTTTCTTTCTCTCTCTTTTTTTTTTTTTGAGTCCGTTCTCCTTCGCGTCCTTTCATGTCTCTTCTTTATCATGCAATCCTGGGGTGATCTTGCTTGATCTCGGACTTCTGGCTTCCATTCGCCCGGGGCTATTCTTCTCCTTCTGTGTTCTCCATTTCCGTGATCCTTTGACGGGGATTTTTTTGTCTATTTATTCTATATCTCCCTTCGGTCTATTCTTCTCATTCTATACGTTTCCTTTTCGCTTTTTTTGGAATGCGTTCTATTTATTCAGAAATATGCGTATTTCATGTAGTAAAATTCATAAATCAGTGCAACTAAACAAAAGAAAAAATATAAAGATATATTAACATACTATTTCTTCTGTATGTTAACAAGGCCAAAAAAAGATTACCAAGAATAAAACCCGATAACTAACTTAAATACCCCTTCCCTCCATAAATCAATCCGACTTCAGAAAATCATTCCCATCAAGGTAATAAGCAGGTGCATTGATTACTACGCGGGTCACGCCAGCGCCACCAAACACAACAGGCTACGTGATGTGTCGAAGTTCCGCCGTCACGTGTTACGAGCAGACCACTTAAGGGGTATGGATTCAACGTTGCTCCCGGGCTTCGAAGAGGATGCAGGGAAGTGTTGCTAAAACGTCTTCGCTTCTTTAAATGCTTTAAGAATATCTCCGTCTCTCCCTCCCCCCCCCTTACCTCGCTTCCTTAGCCCCTCCTCCTCCCGTCGACTGTCTAACCAGTGTATGGTTTCTTTAAAATGTTTTTTTGTTTTTTAAACTATGTATTCACCTTTGGGCGTTTGAATTATGTATGATTCATGTAGAATGGGTACTGGTGGACATATACCAATTATTATAATCATTTTTATATATAATAACATTTTGGAATAGATTCAGGCAAGAGACTGAAAATAGTAATAGTAACATGAATCAGGAAGTTTTCAAATGCTCAGACAGAGGTCATTTATACTACCAAAATAACAACCGTTTTCTATTCACCCTGTTTGTTCAGGTATACATTATGACAAACTGATCCGATGGATATCAGAGTGTATCAGCTGTCGCAAACAAATGAAAAGCTAAA
>NC_051402.1:35376642-35379142 GCF_015228065.2 Penaeus monodon | reverse complement strand
CACAACACATCTCTTTCCCCTCCCTCTCCCCCCCCCCTCTTGCCCCCAACCCCCTCTCCCCATTCCATGTCACACACCTCCATCCTTAACTTACTGACTCTTTAATGGGTTCAAGATCCTTTTTCCTGCTCCCTCCCCCTCCCCCCATCCCCTTCCCCCTGTCGTCTTCCCCCTCCTACCAACACTCCCGTCTCCCTTTCGCCTCCTTCGCTCCTCTTTCTTACCTCCCTCTCCCCCTCCTCCCTTAGTCCTCAGCCCTTTCCCTTCTCCTTCTTACCCCCCTTCCCCCTCCCTCCCCTTCTTCCGGCCTCCCACCTCCCACACTCCTTCCACTGACCTTCTCCTCTTCCTCTCCCCCTCCTCCCTCCCCCCTCTCCCATACCCACCTTCAACCTCCTCCCTCCCCCTTCCCCGATACCCACCTTCAACCTCCTCCCCCCCTCCCTCTTCTCCCTCCCTCCCTCCCTCCCTCCCTCCCTCCCTCCCTCCTTCCTCTCTCCCCTCTCCCCTTCCTCCCCCCCCACATCCCCCCCTCCCCCAGCATCCTTCCTCGTAACTTCTCAAGTTCTTTACTCCTTCAGCACACGTCTCGCGCTCGGGAGAAAATGGCGTGCTATTTTCTTCGCACTTTTGCCGAGACGTTACGATTTATACAGGGACTGTTTGGTCGTTCATTTCATATACTTGTTTTTTGTGTTATTGTGTTATTGTGTTTAAAGGATGATGTCTGCTGTTTGTTCGTGTGTTTGTGTGCTTGGATTTTGTGTTTTGATTTTTTTTTATTGTTCTACATTGTTTTTATGTGTTGATTGGATTTGCTAAGTTGTTTATTGATTTATTTCTTATTTTATTTTGTGTTCAAATAAAAATCTATTCATGGAAGTGTTGATTTAATTGCCCGATAACTTGTGTATGTATGTGTGTGTAGTGTAGTTGTGTGTGTGTGTGTGTGTGTGTGTGTGTGTGTATGTGTGTGTGTGTGTGTGTATGTGTGTGTATGTGTGTGTGTGTGTATGTGTGTGTGTATGTGTGTGTGTGTGTGTGTGTGTGTGTGTGTGTGTGTGTGTGTGTGTACGTGCAGTCAAAATCTCTCAGAAACACATTGTATCGCCGCCAAAAGATCCCCTGAATATCACATGACAGATGATGTACACAAAACTGTCTATCACAAAAGAATAAAAAAAAAAAAAAAAAAAAAAAATGATCCCATTCCTTCTTCGTAATTCTAAACTTTTCATTCTTCCAGCTTCGACCGAATAAAGAAATGCAACAAAAGCCAATTTAATGACATTTGGTAAATAAGTATTGTCTCGTTTCATATTCTCATTCTAACGTCTCGGTTTGGCGAACATAATAATCGTCAATATTTGCAAAAGATATATCAAATCTCTTTTTAAATGCAATGTCTCATCATATATCTTCTATTGTATCGGATTTCCTTTTATAGTTTCGTAGATTTTTTATTTATTTATAATTTTTATTTTTTTATTTTTTTTTTTTTTTTTAGAATACAGGAGTACTATTTCAGAAATAATAGTTTGACGGGTAAAAACAGGTTGTATTCTTTATTAATTTATTTTATCTCATAAATACGTTGGTACTGTAGTGTTCTGTACTGTAAGTAGTGATAATGTTGATGCTTTAATACAGTACATATTTACGGATATCATTATTAATTTTGATATATTATTTTTGCTCTCGTTTCTTATTGTTGTATTTATGCCGTTGTTATCAGTATTGTTATTAAGATATGCACTATACGCTTTCAATATGCAAATGCAAGCTATATGCTTTCTTATCATTTATATTCTTAATCATCCCCCCGTTGATTTCTGATTGGTTATTGGGGTCACTGATTATTTATATTTTTTCTGACTAGTGATTGGTGATTGGTAATGGCTCAGTATTTCCTGCCTCCTGACTGGTCATTAAGAAAAGTTTTCTGCATGATAATTAGCAAAAAGAGAGAGAAAGAGAGAGAGAGAGAAAAAAAGGTTACCCATTGATGCCGGTATCGGGAAAAACCATATATGAATTATTCCACTGAAAATGTATGATTTAGTTTCTACTTGTATGACTATTTTGATTTACAGAATAATGTTAGAGGGAAATAAACGCTATATTTGAGATGAAAATGTCGATTATCAGAATAGTTTTCTTTTGAAGTGTTTTAAATTTCTATATGTAATCGTGATGATAATGACGATGATGACGATGACTTTGAGATGAAAATAAAGCCCTGGTATAATATGGTGATAATAATGATAAGGAAGATAATGATGATTAATATAGTAATCATCATCGTACTTATCATCATCAACATCAACATCGACATCGACATCGATATCGACATCAACATCAACATCAACATCAGCATCAACATCAACATCATCATCAACACCAACATCAACTCATCAACATCAACATCAACATCAACATCAACATCAACATCAGCATCAACATCAACATCAACATCAACATCAACATCAACATCAACATC
>NC_051402.1:35364142-35371642 GCF_015228065.2 Penaeus monodon | reverse complement strand
GCAGGCAGGCAGACAGACAGACAAGCAGGCAGGCAGGCAGGCAGACAGACAGACAGGCAGACAGACAGACAGACAGGCAGAAAGGCAGTCAAGTATGCTAGCATACAGTCAGACGACAGGCAGGAAGGAAGTAGTCTGCCAGGCTCGCAGGCAAGTAGACTCAATAGTAGAATAATGTTATCCAGTCCATGTTTTTTCTTCTTCTGGCTTTAAATGAGAAAGAGTTAAGAATAACAGGGATATTGGTTGTAATGATACAACCTATTTGATATATTTACTATTTGATTATCTCTTTATTTACTTACCCCATACATCAGTGTACTCAAAATTTAGTTATCAAAACGAGTCAAATGAAGACGATGTTTTGAAGGCGTGAACAAGTGTGTCAGTATCCGCTTACAAACCTAATGCCACAGAAAGAGAGACGGAAAAAAATACGTCGACAACGTGTCATGCGAACCGCTCCTCGCCAATTAGTTTCGGTAAAACTCTCTAATAATGACTTAAATAGCAGGGCCTTCGCGAGCGATCATTAGAGTGTTTTATAAAGGGACTCACGCGGGCCACGGAATGCATCGGCTGGGGGGAAGAATCAGCGAGTCATATCGATGCGGTAACAGAATGAGAGAGGGGGATTTGCACACACACACACACACACACACACACACACACACACACACACACACACACACACACACACACACACACACATATATATATATATATATATATATATATATATATATATATATATATATATATATATATATATATATATATATATATATATGACATGGTCACCATTAGTAGATGTCGACTTTGGCATCATTGACTCAGTCAATGTGAGGAGCAAGCTGTTGCCCATGCAGCAGGCCCCATCTTTCCACGCAGTTGATGGATCCAAAGGAGCGGCAAAAACCTATACACTTGGCAGCAGCAGCGGTGCAGGAGTTGCCAGAACAAGGTTGCAAGTGACAATGAATTGCCTTAAGGTGTGGTTACACTGGCCATCGATTCATGAAATCTAATCATTTTGAGTTGATTTTGCCCACCGATTGGTTCATTCCACTGTTTTTTTGCCTACTCGTCCGAAGCGATGGGCAACCCGTCGATCCATCGATGTTCCAGTGGAAAAGTCATACTCGTTGAGAGTCTATAGTATACATGGCATTAGTCTAATTATATATTTATGCATTATAATTAATATATACATAAATAAATTGCAATTATTAATTATAATTGTAAATAATCATATATATACTTATATTAATTATTATTTTAAAAATAAAAGAAAAACAATGCAATATATCTTGTATCCTCATTTGACGGACGAACATAAACAAGCGCGCATATTTTTCGAAGGGGAAGAACGTCTTCTCGTCATATTTCTGTAAAGAATGTGGAATTCGGAAGCAATTACCTCTCTTTTAGAGAAAGTACGCCAAGAAAATGTCCTTAGGAATATAAAACATCCATATTAAAGGGAGAGAAGCGCGGGATCCATCGCAACTACTGATGAGGGACTGCGGACACGATTTGTTTTGATGCTGCGATCCAGTGGACTGAGCTGATGGTGTTTTTCGTAGTGTAACCAAAACGGATGGGCGGGTGGGTTCCAAGTCACTGATAATCGTTGGATTCCAACGAAATAGTTGGTCAGTCTAACCGTACCTTTAGGGGCTCTGGATTTTTCCTCAGGTTTGACTTCCAAATCCTTTTCATCTTATAGATACCAAAAGGCAGTGGGTTGTTTTGTATAGGGTTAACTCTCATAGCCTTTGACCATACAATGTCTCAACTACAAGGCAGTAGTCACGCACCACTATCGTATCTACATTAGATTCACCCAACACACACACACACATATATATATATATATATATATATATATATATATATATTATATATATATTTATATATATATATATATATATATATATATATATATATATATATATATATATATATATATATATATATATATATATATATATATATACTACTATATATATATATTATATATATATATATTATATTATATATATATATATGTATATATATATATATAATTATATATTATATATATGTATATATGTATTTACGTAAGCGCATGTGTGTATGAATATGCGTATGAGTATGTATGTATCTAATTGTCTGTCTATCTATATAAGTATGCAAGTTTATATAGGCATCAGTTATTTATTGCTTAATGACTATTTTTAACACCCCTTTTCCTCTATTATTTTCCCGTGTTCTGTATCCACAGGCAATAGGAAACACGTTAAACCAGCTTAACAAAACTGAAAGCGCTAATACGCGTATTGACTGACATTTTTGCCATGTTTACCCAACCTTTTTGTTGTTGTAACAGGTGTCCTCTATTATTCTTTCTTTACATTTTCTTTTTCTTGGATTTAGTTTTCTGTATACTTTATTTTACTTATGGCCTTTGGTTCTGATATAAGTATCATCCTGAAGATGTCATTACCAAGTATTACAAATGTGAACACAATTCTTTCGGAAACGTTGTTCTTTATCACTATAAATTTTACCTTCTATTGCAACTACTTATTTTCATTCATATTATTTCCCACTGATAATGGCCTTTAAAACATTTATCTTTACGAACATAGTGATGATATTCTCACTAACATGCAGTATCAACAAGCTTAATATTAAGGAAATTGCAAACGCTGCAGTTTTTCTACTATCTCAGCAATTGCCTGCATGCAACTGCTGGTCTGCGGATATTATTGCAAGGCAGAATGACCATAAATATGGGTCAAATATACGGCGAATAAAATCTACGGGATTTACGCCCCACGTTTTATTTCAGTCGTATCTCTTGCATATATTTATTTCCCAGTGACCTTGGCTATTCACATTCTCACTTGTACATCTTTTACAGCTTTATCGACAGTGTAGATCCATTCCCACACACATAAACAAACAAACAAACGAGGAAATTATTAGATTCAACAAAAAAAGACAAAATAAACAAACAAACAACCGAAATGCATCAAAAATTACAAACAAACAAACAAGCAAACAATTGAAATGCATCGAAAACATACAAACAAACAAAAAAACAAATATCCCCGTACAACCCGAAGCGAAATAACGATCTAAACGTAATAACAAGAACAGAACGGAGACAGTCCAGCATGTAACTAGCCAGGCAGCCGGAGGACAGTTATAATTACATCTACAGTTCGCTATCAGCAGCTCTAACGACATTAAAGAGGGTGGAATAAGTAGGCCCTGGAATAATTGAGTTACGGAAAGAGTGAGTCTCCGGAGGTCGCGAAATTATCCGATTATACAGGCCGCTGCTACCGTCTGTGCTTGTGTTTTTGTAAGGCCTAAAATCGCTCGTCACTTATTGGGTGTTTTGTCTTAGATGTTGTGTTTGTTTAGATGTTATTTTATCTTATTTTTATTTCATTCATTTATTTTTTAGTTTCTGAAAGGGGGGAGAATGTGAGGAAAGGGAGAGAGGAGTCAGAGGGGAGGCAGGGAGATGAGAAAGTGGAATGGGAGGAAGGGTGGAGAGAGAGAGTATGCGATGAAAAAAAAACAGATTGCGAGAGAGAGAGAGAGAGAGAGAGAGAGAGAGAGAGAGAGAGAGAGAGAGAGAGAGAGAGAGAGAGAGAGAGAGAGAGAGAGAAAGAAAAAAAGAGAAAGAAAAAAACGCAAGAAGGACAGAAAGAAAGGGATAAAAGAAATAAAGAATTAAAGAAATCAAAAGACTGGGTAGAAACAGAGATGAAAAAAAAATCATAAGCAGTGATGCATCATCACAAACATAACTCATTCACATTCACTGATTCGTGAAGGTGATTGGCCATTCTTTTTTAGGCCTGTGCTCGTGGGCCTAACCCCGGGGCGAAATAATTACTCTGCTTGCTTAGGTCACGGATGACACAGTTGGCTGATTAATTAATGGGTCGTTAGAGCAGAGGAAATATAGAAGAAAGAAGGAAAAGACAGGAAGGAAAAATACAAGAGAGATAAGCAAAAATGAAAGTGAGAGAATAAGAAAAATCAAGAGCAAGAAAGAAAGAAAGAAAGAAAGAAAGAAAAAAAACAAACTTATCGATACCGAAAACAAAATCAAGTTGCTGTCTTTAAAAAAAAAATCAAACCATGAAGAAAAAACAATGAAAGAAAAATAATAGAACATAAACAAAGGAAAAAGAGAAATGATCAGAAATAAATCTCTTCCCCCTCCACCGCCTCTTTCGAAGATGACAAGGAATCAAATCAAGGCACAACAGCAAGCTCCTAATTCCTCCGCTTTCTTCGTCGCCTCGAGAACCCCTTGCATTGTCTTCCTGGAACCCCGTGAACGCCATTGTGAAAAAAAAAGTCATGGGGTCTTTCCTATTTTCTTTTCTTGATTTATTGGTCCTTATTTCATTATTCTCTCTTTCTGTCTCTGTTTGTAAATTTGTTTTCTTGACTGTTTGTTGTTGTTTGGGTTGTTTCATCCTCTCTTTCCCTCTCTTATTTCCTTTCTCTCTCTCTCTCTCTCTCTCTCTCTCTTATTTCCTTTTCTTTCTTTCTCTCTCTCTCTCTTTCTCTCTCTCTCTCTCTCTCTCTCTCTCTCTCTCTCTCTCTCTCTCTCTCTCTCTCTCTCTCTCTCTCTCTCTCTCTCTCTCTCTCCCTCTCTCCCTCTCCCTCCCCTCCCCTCCCCTCCCGCCCTCCCCTCCTCTCCCCTCCTCTCCCCTCCCCTCCCCTCCCCTCCCCTCCCCTCCCTTCCTCTCCCTCCTCCGTCCAAGGTGAAGAACAACGAAGAATGGCGTAGCATGACGAAGGGACGAAGGGACGATTATAGGACGCCCGGTCGGCGATCCTCTTTCCTCAGGTAGCAGGAGCGTCGGTCGGAGATCCTTTCCATACATCATTAAGAGCCGGTAATCATCGAGTAATTGGTTCGTTCAGTTAATGGATCGGAGCCGTAAGACGATGCCTTGGTGCCTGTCGGTGAGGGGAGGGCGAGGGGAAGGCGAAGGGAGGGTAGGGTGAGGGTGAGGGGAGGGCGAGAGGAGGGCGAAGGGAGGGTGGAAGGAGAGGGAGGGGAGATTGAAGGGAGGGTGAAGGGAGGGTGAAGGGAGGGTGAGGGGAGGTGAAGAGAGGATGGGAGGAGGGTGAGGGGAGATGCTCCTACCGCCGGGCGAGGGTGGGCTGTACCTTTTGGAGTGAGTACCTGTTAGGGGTTGTTCGGAGGGGGGGGGGGTAGCTTTTAGAGTTTCTATTTCTATTTCGAATTGGTGCCTGTTGCGGTAGGGGAGGGGGAATCCTTTCAGGGGGGTCCTATGGGAAAATATTCATTCTGTGATTGGGTAGCGGTGCTTTTCGGGGGTCCTGTTGGCGAAGGGAGGGAATGGAGTCGTCATAGCTAGGAAGTGCGGTGTGTGTGTGAGGTGGACGGGTGTTCCTACGGAGCGAGAGTTTTTTTTTCTGCTGGACAAGAGGGATGTTCGAGCAGGTGGGTAGAGATGGGGGGGAGGGGGGGAGAAGGAGATCAAGAAGGGAGAAAAGGAGGGGGTGGGGGGGGGGTTGTCGAAGATATTGTTGGGAAGGGGGAGGGGGGTTCTCTGTAGGTTGGGGGTGAGTGCCTTTTCCTCGGAGGTGTTGGGTCGTGTGTGAAGGAGACTCGCCCATTACAGGTGGATCGTCGGCGCCCCAGGGGTAATATGATACAGAAGATTCGAGGGGAATGGATGATAGGGAGAAGGGTGATGAGGGGAGTCATTGCAGGGGAAAAAATAGTGTTGAGGGGAATGGTGGTGTTGTAGAGGAGGGAAAGCCTATGAGTGGATCCCCCCCAAGACCGCGGGGTTGGGGGGAAGAGAGCATTTGAAAAGGGGGAGGGGGTGAAGGGAAGGGGAGATCTCGAGGGAGGAGCCTCGAGCGAGGGGATTGAGGGGAAGAGGGGAATGATCGTAGCGTAGACAGAGCGAAAGCAAGGAAGAGAAGAAAGAAGATGAAGATGGGGAGAGCGGAAAAAAGAAAGGGGAAAAGGATAAAATTAAAAATGAATAGAAGGGGCGAGGAGGTTGAGGCGCAAAGACAAAAGGAAACAGTGTGAGTATGAGGATGAAGATGAAGAGGAGGAGAAGGGAAAGGAGAGGAAGAGAAAGAGGAGGAGAAAGGGGAAGATGAACAGGAAGAGGACGAGGAGTTGGAATGAGAGAAAGAGAAAGAGGAATACGAGACGAAGAAAACGGAAGAGGAGGGAGGAGAAGAGGGGAGGGGACACAAATGTGGACGGGGGAGGGGGTAAGGGTTGAGGGGAGGAGGGGAGAGTGGGGGGGTAGAAGAACGGGAGGTAATTGGACGGGAAGGAAAGTCGTCTTCAATTACCGGCCGGCGTTATTATCCCGGGGAAAATATTGACTTCTTATCTGGCCGTATTAACTTTAATCGCTCAGACTCCGGAGTAACCTCTCCTCCCCTGTCCCCCCTCCCTCACTCCTCTCCCTCCCCCTTCCCTATCACCCCTCTCCCTCTTTCCCCTCCCAACTCCCCTCTTCCTCTAGCCACTCTCCCTTCCCTCTCCCTCTTTCCCCTCCTCCTTCTCCCTCTTCCCCCTTTTTCTCGCCCTTCTCCATCTTCCCACCTATCACCCCTCCCCCCCCCCCCTTTCCCCTCCCACCCCCCTCTATCCTTTTCCCCTTTCCTTCCCCTCTCTATCTTCCCCCTCTCCCCTCACCCTCTCACCTCCCCCTTCTCCTGTCTCTCAGCGGTTGTCGTTCTTTGTCTGACGGTGGTCGTGTGTCTTGCCTCGGCTGCAGGTGGTCTTGCGTGTCTTCTGTGTTTATAATTGTCTTTCTCTCTTTTTTCATCCCTTTTTCTTGTCTTTCAATTAACTAATTTTTTTTTTTTTTCTTCTTCTTCTTTCTATTTCAAATGCTTCATTGTATTGGGTTTAGACGACCCTAGTTCATCTACATATGACCTTAAAACTCTCTCTCTCTCTTACGGTCATTTTTCTTACTCAGCTTTCATTTTCTTTTTTTCTTTCTTTCTTTTTCAGACCACGTTAGTCGTTCTCTCTTAATCCCATTTGGTCGCCTTCGCAGTCGTACCTACCTACGTCTTTCTGATAGTTTGTTTTTGTGTCTGTTTGTCTGTCTTTCCGTTTGTTTGCTTGTATGTTCGTAAATTTATCTATTTCCCTTTCAGTTTTTCTGTCTATTTATGTGTTTGTGTGTATGTCCCTTTGTGTGCTTGTCTGTCTGTGCCACCCCCCTCACTCTCTCTCTTAGATTTCTCTCCCTTCCCCTCTCTCTCCCTCTCTCTCTTCTCTCTCTCTCTCTCTCTCTCTCTCTCTCTCTCTCTCTCTCTCTCTCTCTCTCTCTCTCTCTCTCTCTCTCTCTCTCTCTCTCTCTCTCTCTCTCTCTCTCTCTCTCTCTCTCTCTCTCTCTATCTATCTGTCTGTCTGTTTGTCTGTTTGTCTATCTGTTTGTTTGTCTGTCTGTCTGTCTGTCTGTC
>NC_051402.1:35356642-35359142 GCF_015228065.2 Penaeus monodon | reverse complement strand
TTCTGTCTCACATTTTTTTTTTAATTCTTATTTTTCAATTCATTTATTATTTTTTATGTTCAAGCATCCCACTCTCTCTTCTTTCTTCTGTCCCTCCTTTTGTCTCTCTTCCTTACCTTTGCACTTTTCCTCTTTTCCATTCCTTCTTCCATCTTTTCCTCCCTCTCTCCCCCGTCCTCATCTTTTATTTTATATAAAATTTAGAAAAAAAACTTACGGGAGAAGGTGTTACCGCCCTCTCATCCCCCTGGCCATTGCTTCCCCTTCCCCTCCCCCTCCAACTTAACCCCTACCCCCTTCCCGATCCCCTCCTCTCCCCTCGCCAATCGCTCCCTCACTCTCCCCCCTTCTTGAACCCTACTTTTATTCCCCCAATTCCGCTTTCCTCCCTTCCCCCTTTTGCTCCTTACCCCCCCTCCTTCCCCTAGTCCTGTTACCCCCTTCTAATGCCATTTTCTCCCTCACTCCCTCCAATTCCCACTCACTCCCTGCTAATACCCTCTTCTCCCTCACTCCCTCCAACTCCCATTCACTCCCTCCTATCTCCCCTCACTCCCTGCTACATCCCCCCTCCCCTCACTCCATCCTGCTCCCTCATTCCCTCCCTCACCTCCCTTACTCCCTCCTACCTTCCCCTCGTCCTCCTTATCTCCCCCCTACCTCCCTCCCCCTCCTCCCCCCACCTCAAGGAGACCGAAAGAAGGTGGGAAACTCTTAAAGGTTTGGCACAATAGCCCCCAAGGGATCTCTAAGGGCTGATACTTGAGGTAGTCCCGTGGCTACTTCGGGCTACCTTTTATTATTATGGGCTCAGGTTATCATCGGCGTTGTAGGCGGTGTCACTTCTCTTTCTTGTCTCTCTCTATCTCTCTTTTTAGAGGGGGGAGGGGGGGTAGTATCTATTTTGTTTTTTGTTTTGGGAAAGCTGCTTTTTATGATGATGTGATGATGATAATGATAATTATTATTGTCCTTATCATTCTTCTTCTTTTAACGGTAGGTTCATGTCTGAGTCGCCGTGGTCACAGCATGATACTTAATTGTAGTTTTCATGTTGTGATGCTCTTGGAGTGAGTACGTGTTAGGGTCCCCAGTTCCTTTCCACGGAGAATGCCGGTATTACCTTTTAGGTAATCATTCTCTCTATTTTATCCGGGCTTGGGACCTTATCATTAGCATCGTCTATATTATCATCAGTATCATTGTTATTATTATTATTATTATTATCATTATTACTGTTCTTCTTATCATTATTATTGTTGTCATCATCATTATGATTAATGTTATTATAATTTTAATATTCTTTCTAGCATTATCACAATCATTGTTATTTACATCATCATTGTGTCTGCTAATTTTCGTTATCATTTTTATCGATCACAACGTGCAATAATAATTAACCCGTTAATTAGTATGTACTGAAGTATCCATTTTTAATACAATTAAGCGATGAATATTTTCTTTTTTTTTGTGAAGTAACACATATTTCCATTTTTTCTCGAAAGCTGGCGTATCATATCACAAATTGAATGTGATTACATGTATCATAATAAATCGATTACTTACTTAATTCTCCTTATTTTGACCTATATACCGATTATTACATTTATTTTCATTGCTCCTGTTACGCTTAATATGGATCTTCAGTATTGCAATCATAAACAATCTCTCAGTCATTACCCCAGTTCTTGCAAGTCATGAATGTTTCAGATATTATCATGCATTTATAATTTATCTTGGTTTATAAATTGCAAGTCGCGCAAATTGCAAGTTTCCAAGTAAGAGAATATTGCCAACGGCTAATGAAATAGATAGAATGGCACTTTGATGAGGAAATTAATAAATGTACGAAAGGATGGATAATTACATGGATCATAAAACAGACAAATAAACAGAAGACCAAATATAGCGATTTATGAGTGAGGAGATACATATAATGTTGATGGCTGGTGACGGACTGATAGACTGGTGGTCATGATTATTTGATAAACATACAGGCTGTTGATCCATTTTAAATATCACGATGTCATTCGGATTCGGACACAGTGATTCATTTCTTCAACGTAATCCTCATCCTTTCGAGAAAACACTGTAAAATGATTCATCTCTTTTCTCTGCTTTGTGCGAGATACTATCAAGAACAACATTTCTAATTCAATATAATGTTCGCGTATAAGAACTATCCGAAATAATACTCAAAGCAATATTTCGAGATAAATACTTAACGCTCTATAGATTTCTTATCGCCAACGCTCCAAACGAATGCCTTGGAAGCAGTAACTCTTCTCGTCAGTTCGGTTAGTTTGGCCATGCGGGTCTATCAAAGTAATTGATTTCCGGACAAAAGACAGCCATTTACGTGAGTGGTCCACCCTGAAGGACACCGTGTGGGAGTAGCGTACTTGGGGGCTTCATATGTCCAGCCACAGACTGACAAGCCTCAAGAGATGTTTGTTTCTGTTCGAACTTTCGGCGAGTTGTCTGCGCGCCATGTTCTTCG
>NC_051402.1:35346642-35351642 GCF_015228065.2 Penaeus monodon | reverse complement strand
GTCCCCCCTCTCCCCCCTCCTTTACCAGTCCCATCTCTCCCCCCTCCTTTAGCAGTCCCCCCCTCCCTCTCCTTTACCAGCCCCCCCCTCTCCCCCCTCACCCGCAATCTCCCCTTCCCCTCCTCCCCCCCCCCATCCCCTCTCCCCAGGTTCCCGCGAATGATGGTCTCGGCCCCGGGATCGCTTCCCCCCCCCCCCCATCACAAACCAAAATTGGACGGCGTTCATGTGCCCTCTTGATTCTCTCTCTCTCTTGTCTTGTTCATGTCTCACTTTCGCGTGGTCCTTTTCCGTCCCTTTCTCGACTCCTCTTATTTTTCTGTCGTTTTTTATTCCCTTCTCTCGTTCTCTCTCATATTCCGTCTATTCCCCTCTCTCTCTCTCTCTCTCTCTCTCTCTCTCTCTCTCTCTCTCTCTCTCTCTCTCTCTCTCTCTCTCTCTCTCTCTCTCTATATATATATATATATATATATATATATATATATATATCGCTTTCCCTTCCTCTCTCCCTCCTTCTATCCCTCTCTACCTCTCTTCCTACTCTCTGTCTATGCCTCTCTCTCTCTCTCTCTCTCTCTCTCTCTCTCTCTCTCTCTCTCTCTCTCTCTCTCTCTCTCTCTCTCTCTCTCTCTCTCTCTCTCTCTCTCTCACTCCCTCACTCACTCTTATTTTCTTCCTCCCTTTCTCCTTCTCTCACCCTCCCTCACTCTCTTCCTCTTCTCTCCCACCCCCTCTCCCACTCACCTCTCAATCTCCCATTTCTCACACACCATCTCTCTCTCTCTCTCTCTCTCTCTCTCTCTCTTTCTCTATCTCACTCTTTCCTCATATCTATGTCCCTTTCACTCATTCCTTGCGCGTGTGGGAATAAACACAGGTGACGGTAATTAGTTGTGCCGTTGGATGTCCGGCGTCAGCGCTTTGCGGATGCGGTACTCCGGGGGCAAAAACCGCGGGGAGGGGGAGGGGGGTGAGATGGGGGGAGGGGGAAGAGGTGGGGGAAGGGGGAGGAGAGGTGGGGTCCTGGGAGGGGGAGAGTGGGTGGGAGGACGGAGCAGAGAGGTGGGGTGCTGGGCTGGGGAGGAGGGTTGGTGGGTGGAGAGTTGTGAGAGGTGGGGGATTGGGATAGGGAGAGGGGTAGGAAGAGGGGGGCAGAGAGGTTGAGCTGGGGATGGGGGAAAAGGGGGATGAAGGATGGGGTGTGTGGGGAAATGGGGGCGAGAGAAGGGAGAAGAGAGGGAGCGGAGTTGAGAGGTGTGGTGGAAGAGGAGGGGAGGGGAAGAAGCTTGGAGGAGGGGAGAGGAGGGGGGGAACTTCTCTTTGACTCATCCCTCAAAGGAACTTCCCCGTGCCGGCTGCAGCGTCCCTTGGTGGTACTGGGGGGGGGGGGGGGGGTTAAGAGAGTGGTTTTGATTCTGAAAGTCTGACATCCAGTGAGCGTGACATCTGAATCTGACATTTACTGAATCTGACATCTGCTGAGTCGAACTTCAGTTGAATCTGAGAACTGGTGAACTCCATCATCTGCTGAATTTGACATATACTTTGACATCAGGCAAATCTGCTACCATTTGATACTAGCATCTGCTAAATCTGACATCAGCTAAACCTGACATCTGCTGAATCTATTAGAACCTTCCGAAAATGACACTGACTGAATCTGACACCTGACGAACCCAACATCCTCCCTCTCCATCCGACATCCCCCACAATCTTCCCCTTCGATTGACATCAATTCGAGAGTCGGTGAAAAAAGTCGCCTTAAAGAGTTGAGAGATGAGAATGTTCCAGAAGGAATCCACGCCGGGGGCTTTGTTATCCCTCCGCCGGCTTCTGAGCGATGTCGAAAGTTACTCCGCGGGGCTACTTAGTTCCCGCTATTGTGCCGCTGCCAAATATAATTCCGTCGTGTTTCGCTTTTACTCCTGGGGCTGAGTGCGATATCCCCGCGGGTTTCGGATCTTTATAACGACGCTGCATTTCTCTGCTGACTCTCTGCTGAGTGGGTCGAGTCTTCATTCTTAATTCTAGCGTCTTAAGTCGCGGGAGAAATGGGAGTTTAGTTCTTCATTTTGGCGTCTTAAGAAAAGTAGTTTATTTCTTAATTCTGCCGTTTTAATTCTTAGTGAAATAGTTTGATTCTTAATTCTGGCTACGTAATTCTCGGGAGAAAGGGGATCTAATTTTTTATCATGGTTTTCAAATTCCTCGGAAAATCGTAATTTTTTATTCTTACGTTTGGATTCTTAATGCTCGCGATAAAAGGCGGCAAAATTCTAAATTCTGGCTTTTTAATTAAGTGAAATATGATCATGGTTTTGAAATCCCGTCCCTGAATTCTCGAAAGAAATCGGTGTTAAATGATCAATGCTGGCTTTTTTTTAATGGTGGTTAAATTCTTAATTATGGCTTCTTAATGCCAGGGGGAAATGTAGGTTAAATTCTTAATTCTGTTTTTTTTTTTTAATTCTTGGGAAAAATGGTGGATTAATTCTAAAATTCTGTCGTTTTAATTCTTAGGAGAAATAATTCTCGCCTCTTGAGTTGTCGATTCTGGATTTTAAGTTCTCGGGAAAATGGGTATTAAATTCTTAATTTTGGGTTTTTAATACTGGAAAAGAATAGGAATTATGTTCTTGATTCAGACTCCTTACTTCTCGAGAAAAAAGAGAAACGAATACTCAATTCTGGCTTTAGAATTCACGAGAGCATTGCTAGTTAAATTCTTAATTTTGACTTCTTAATTCTCAGTTTGACTCTTTAATGAAGTTACGTGTGCACTCATTAGCAAGAAGATAATGTTATGCTAATCCACTTGGCGAATTGTAAGACCGTTATATCATCGCTGGCTTGTAAAAAAGAAGAAAAGAAAAGAAAAAAAAAATCATTCCAGTGTGGCTCAAACCCGGCGCCCGAATCTCCCTCCTACCCGGGCCTACACTTTCTCCCATAGACTTAAAGGAAGAACAATATAACAATCATTCCGCTTCCGAATCTCAACCGCTTTCCCGGGCTCAAATCCCCCCCCCCCCTTCCTAGCCTAGGAAATCAAAAGAAAATAAAACACGAATCACTAAACGCGAGAAGATCCACTCAGAGATAAACCCATTTACCGGCGGGGAGAACTCACTAACACTTTCATTTGATCTACGGATGCTTCCGACTGACGAGGTTCTCTGCGTTAGCATTGTTAGTACTGTATTCGGAGGGATCAGCAATATTGGGCGCTTCTCTATGCGAGGGGAAGGCGGCTGTCACGCCTAGAGGGGAAGGACACTGTTAATTTCCCCGGCGTTCTGTCAGCTCGTCCTCACCACCAGACATTCGGGAGATCGCGAAGATGGCGGCGTGGACGGACCCGGGGGTGGAGGGGACGTAAGGTTAGCCTGCCCCTTATTTTTGTCTTTTATTTAGTCTTTTTAGTTTTTTTTTCGAAAATGGGATTTTAAAAATCTTATATCCTTTTTGTTTGTTTGTTTCTTTTGTGTCTTTTCTGTCTCTCCTTCTCTTCTTCTCTCCCTTCCCTCCTTTTCTCTTCCTCCCTCCCTCTTTCCTATGCTCCTTCTTTCCCTCCCTCTTCTTCCCATCCTCCCCCCTTTTTTAACCTCCCTCTCTCTCTCTCCTGTTCCCCCTCCTTCCCTCCTTCTTCTCTCCTCCCTCGCTCTCTCATTTTCCCTTTCCTTCCCCCCCTCCCTCTCTTCCTCCCTTTTCCTTCCTCCCTCCCCCCCCAATCCCCCCTCTTTACCTTCCTCCTCTCTCTTACTGTACGTATCTTTATGTACTTTCTCATTGTACGTCTCAAGTGGCACTTTCACCAAGGTATATCTCTGTGCTTGCGTGACTGCATGCGACAACATTAATGCAGTGGTAGTATTATTTCCCAGGAATCCTCCGTAATTGTTGAGCTGGGCGAAGAATAGTGGTATGTGTCATGCCACTTCTCTTATGTCTGCACTGTAGTGATAACGATGACAATAGGAGTGTTATCTGAGTATGAACGTGTGTGTGTGTGTGTGTGTGTGTGTGTGTGTGTGTGTGTGTGTGTGTGTGTGTGTGTGTGTGTGTGTGTGTGTGTGTGTGTTTGTGTGTGTGTGTGTGTGTGTGTGTTTGTGTGTGTGTGTGTGTCTGTTCGTGTGTATAAATTTTATTGTAGGAATATTGTGGTTGTATATTTATTAGTTTATATATTCATTTTTTTGCGTTCGTTAGGAAATGAATATGAATATTTGTTTGTGCGCTGTATGAGTAAAGTACATAACATGTATGAGCGTTCAAATCCAAACGAATGTATTTGAAGAAAAGTAGGCGTCAGGAAGGGCATCCGCTACATGAAATCCGCAGACAATCGAATGAACGGAAATATGTTACACACACACACACACACACACACACACACACACACACACACACACACACACACACACACACACACACACACACACACACACACACACACACACACACACACACACACACACACACACACATATATACATATACATATACATATATATACATATATATATGGGAAACGGAATTTATCAAGGCATCAGCGGAATAAAACAAACACGTCACAGAATAGAAAATACGATAGAGGGCCGCTGAATGTAATCTCGTGCACCCCAACACGACTTTTAGAATATTTTAAACATGTTTGAATATTTCACATAACGACCAAGTTCATATATCTGGCTTTTTGTTTCAGGTACGCGAGTTTCTGCAGGTATGTTCTTCTTCTGGTGAACTGTGAGTATTTGGTTGAACTCGTATGTGCGCACATGCACACACGCACACAAACATGCAGCACACGCACATGCACACAAACCTGCAACACAAATATGCAACACACGCACACACTCACACACACTCACACACACACACACACACACACACACACACACACACACACACACACACACACACACACACACACACACACACACACACACACACACACACACACAGGCAAGGGACCACGCATTCTAACGTACACACGCACA
>NC_051402.1:35334142-35336642 GCF_015228065.2 Penaeus monodon | reverse complement strand
AGATTGCGACTTTTTAAAATATCATTTGGATTTACCTTTCGGAACGATTCACGTAAAAAGGCATTGCATTTCGTCACGTATAGGCGGCAGGAAAAATGCATCAAATATTCTTTTTCCGTTCGCTTTTTTTTCTTTTTTCTGTATTTTCGTGTTATTGGCATTATCTCTCCATTTCCATGACTTTATAAAAAAAGAAAAAAATAGAGATTGCAGCTTTTGAAACTAAATCTTTTCGTCAGCTATGTTCACTCAGCAAAGTTGGCACAGAGTTCAACTATTGAAGAACATCCATCTCTGTCGCATGTACAGTTCCATTCACAGTGACAACAGAACATGTGTTTGTTCGAAGTTCAGTCTGATAACCAATTTCAGTATCGGGTACTGTCGTCATCAGTTC
Source organism: Penaeus monodon (assembly GCF_015228065.2). NCBI lineage: Eukaryota > Metazoa > Arthropoda > Malacostraca > Decapoda > Penaeidae > Penaeus > Penaeus monodon. The sequence continues at coordinate 35,336,245 of NC_051402.1, read as the reverse complement.
ACCAAATAATGAAATGCTTGTTATCAGAACTTCTAAAAGCAAATGTGTAATGAAGCAACATTGGGCGTGGGGTTCCTTTTTAAGTTCGTAATTGCAGAATGAAGAACTATTCAATATTTGCTGAACGGTTGCGTCGAAAAAAAAGGTTGCATCGAATCAAAGTATAGATTCAATAAAGTTCAACGTAATGAACCAAAGTTAAACATATCTAAAAACAACCTTGATAATGTTTTAAGTACTAATATCGGAAGAAAAAGTTAATCTTGTGTCGCTGTCTCCTATTTTTATCAGTTGCAAAGTTGCAACAATTGAAAAATGGAGCGAGGCCATTAAATTGTAGTCATTCTTTGTTTTGCAAATATTGCACAAAACCCAATGAACCTTGTACTTTTCTCTTATTACCATTATCTCATGGCAATAAGGATATATTCGTATATAGCATGGTATATCACTCATACTGTAATCAAACTCTTTTTTTATCTTGCTTATGATTACTGTTTTACATTCTGTTATGAATGTAGAGCACTTGTAGTTTTGTGAGAAAACTGTTTGTTATTATCACATTATATATATATATATATATATATATATATATATATATATATATATATATATATATATATATATATATATATATATACATATACAGGCCGCGGTGGCCGAGTGGTTAGAGCGTCGGACTCAAGACTGTCACGACGGCAATCTGAGTTCGAGGGTTTGAGTCACCGATCGGCGCGTTGTTCCCTTGGGCAAGGAACTTCACCTTGATTGCCTAACTAGCAGCTGGGTGGGCAAGCCAGCCCAAGTCAATGCCGGTCACAGAACCGGGTAAATAGAGATGGTGACTCGATAAAACACCGGGCGGAAGGCAACGGCAAACTACCGCTCTAAATTGCCAAGAAAATCATGGAAATCCATGATCGCCAACATCCTTGTGGGACAGGGCACTGGGTGGGCAAGCCAGCCCAAGTCAGTGCTGGTCCCAAGACCGGATAAATAGAGAGAATGATTACCTAAAAAGGTAACACCGGCACTCTCCGTGGAAAGGAACTGGGGACCCTACCACGTACTCACTCCAAGAGCATCACAACATGAAAAATACAATTGAGTATCATGCTGTGACCACGGCGGCTCAAACATGAACCTACCGTTAAGAAAAAGAAGAAGAAAAAAATATACATATATATATATATATATATATATATATATATATATATATATATATATATATATATATATATATATGTATGTATGTACACACACACACACACACACACACACACACACACACACACACACACACACACACACACACACACACACATATATATATATAATATATATATATATTATATATATATATATATATATATATATATATATATATATATATATATAATATATATATATATATGTATATATATATATATATATATATATATATATATATATATATATATATATATATATATATATATATATATATATATATATATTTGTGTGTGTGTGTGTGTGTATGTGGTGTGTGTGTGTGTGTGTGAGAGAGAGAGAGAGAGAGAGAGAGAGAGAGAGAGAGAGAGAGAGAGAGAAAAGACTTCATAACTCACTACATGGATTCTTCCTGTGCTTTGTCATATCTTTAAGGATACATAATTACATCATGGTAAAACATGACCTATAAGAGCGAGAGAGAGAGAGCGAGAGAGAGAGAGAGAGAGAGAGAGAGAGAGAGAGAGAGAGAGAGAGAGAGCGAGCGAGCGAGAGAGAGAGAGAGAGAGAGAGAGAGAGAGAGAGAGAGAGAGAGAGAGAGAGAGAGAGAGAGAGAGAGAGAGAGAGAGAGAGAGAGAGAGAGAGAGAGAGAGAGAGAGAGAGAGAGAGAACGAAAGATAGGAAGAGCGAAAGGAAAAAGACACAGTAAGGAAACGCATTCGTATTCATGTACAACCGTACCCAAAACACGAATGTTCATTATAACACATATTCAATATATCTTCATATATTCACTGTACAACACGTATTGAAAAGAAACAATATTTTTCAGTACTGTTAAAGGCTCTGCTATTTCAATTATATGGATCAAGTAACACAATCACTGATGACTGA
>NC_051402.1:35324142-35326642 GCF_015228065.2 Penaeus monodon | reverse complement strand
ATTCCCCGCCATCAGGGAGACACAGATAAATGAATGAATAAGCAATTAGACGAATGAATAAATACGCAAAGGCTGACACGAATAAATGAGAGAATATACAATTAGGCGAATTAATAAGTATGTAATAACGAGATGTATCAATGCGCTTATTTACGTTCAGTTGTTTGGTAATGTTTGTTTTCGGTTTTCGTGATTTCGTGTGTGTGTGTTTTTTTATTTGTTTATTTTATTATTATTGTTATTATTATTTCTATTATTATTATTATTATTATTATTATTATTATCATTATTATTATTATTATTATTATTATTATTATTATTATTATTATTATGCGTTTATGTGTTTGTTTCGCTTTCAATAATCATTTACTCTGTTCACTAGTTCCTCCATCTATCGATTTTTATCTGTTCCTAACTATTCCTTCCCTATCCTTTCCTTCCTTTCCATCTATCCATCCATCATCCATCCATCCAACTATCCATCCATCCATCCATCCATCAATCCATCCACCCACCCACCCATCCATCCATCCATCCATCCATCTTTCCATCTTTCTCTACCTCTTTCCCTCTTCCCGACATCCATTCATCCAACTGCCACTCATCCTTCTATCTTCCCATATATACGTCTATCCACTTATCTGTCTACCTGCTTATCCATCTTTCTATCTATCTACTCCTGTAAACAAGATTATCGAGATCAGCGAAACAAGAACAACGAAATAATAGTGATAATAATGAGCAAAAAAGAAAGAAATAAAACGAAAAAGAAATAGAAGAGAGAAAAGGAAAAAACAAAGCAGAACTCGCAAGAAAGTTAAATAAAAGAGAGAAAGAAGAATAAGAATAAGAACAGGAAGAATAACAGAAAAAAAGGCAGAGTGAAAAGACATAAACATTGATAATCCCGAGTCGATCTGAAGCATTACCCAGGCCAGGTATTATACACACAAGAGAGAGAGACGACACTCACGTCCAATACGTAAAGTGGCGCCGAGTAAGTGGTAGCAGTAGATACACTAGTCGAGTGGCAAGTATTACGGCATATCCGGTCGACACGACTCGGCGACGAGACAGCCTGACGCGCCCACGACACGCAAGACGGCCACTTCGCCTCTCCGGAAAATTGTTGTCGTCATTAAGCCTTCTTGTGATTGGTCGAGAGGTGGATGTCGTTGGTGTTACGGGTTGTTGCGTCATTCTGTCGGAGGAAGGTCGGAGTTTTTGAAGTTTGTCGCGTGGGTGAGTGGGTGTCGCTCGCTGATTATCTCTGTGTTTCTTTTTTCTCGTTGTTTACCTGTATGGTAGGTTTCTCCTTGATTGGTTGTTTCTGTTTTTTTCTCTTTTGGTTGTTTCTATTTCTCTTTGTTTAGTTGTTCTTGTTTTTCTCGTTCTCGGGGTTTATGTGTCCAGTAAAGTTGGCTGTTTCTGTCCGTCTGTTTCTCTTGTTATGTCTGAAAGTTTAATTGGTTTTTGTCTGTTCGTTTCTCTCGTCGTTTTCCCTCGATTATTGTGTCTGATAGGCTAACCGTTTACACTAATCTGTTTCTCTGGATCTATTTGTCTCTTTCTCTGAACTTGTTTATGATGCAGCTTGGTTCCTTCTGTCTGTTTTTCTTAGTTATTTTTTCTGGCAGTTTAGCCAAAGCTGTCTGGTGCTGTCTCTTTTTTTCTCTCGTTTTGTGACTCGTTGCCAATAGTCTGGCTGTGCTGCTACGTCCTCCTCTAAAAAAGTTTTGAGATCTGGAGAGAGATGTTGGTGAATATCTTGCGTGGATGATACTTGTCTGAGTTCATCGTGACAAATGTAGAATCCTTATTTTGGATGAAAATGAATGAGATAGATCTTGCGCTGTGGAATTATCTATTTTTTTCTGCATTTTGCATATGCTTAGTTTCTCTTGATTCATTTTTTTTCTCTCTCTGTCCATCAGTTCATTTTTATTACTCTATATTTGTTTGTCTGCCTATGTTTGTTTCTGTTTATCCCTGCCTGTCTGTTCCTGTTTGCCTGTCTATTCATCTCTCTCTCACCCTTTCTTTATTGTTCCCTTCCTTTAACCCTCTCCCCTATTCTTTCTCTTCCTTATTTTCTCCCCTGTCCCTGCTCTCCCTCCGTTTCTCCCTTTCTATTTTTCTTCCTCTGTGTCTATTTTTTAAAAATCTCCCTCCGTTTCTCTCGTATACTTTATTTACCTCTGTTTCTCCCGTATTCATTCTCTCCCTTTGTTTCTCTTTTCTCCTCTTTTCTCCCTTAAACTTACTCTCTCTCTCATTTTCTTCCTTAATTTATCTCCCCCTCCCCTTTTCTCCTACCTTTTCTCTCCCTCTGTTTCTCCCCCTATTCTCCCTTTCCCTCCGTTTCATCCCAATTCAATGAATGTCTTTGTCCTCGTAGTTTACATTATGAGTTTGTAGGTCTATGTGCGTTTTTGTGTGTAAGATGAGTGGTTCCCTTTGCCTACTGTTTATATAGATACAGCCAAGGGAGGATTAGAAT